>NC_081413.1:610616708-610939208 GCF_030272615.1 Cryptomeria japonica
GTTTGAACCAGGCATGTTAGCATGCATGTAACCTAGATGCTATCGTATGTTCTATGATGAATATATGATAATGTGGATGTCTAAATTTTTCATTTTCTATATTCTATGTTGTTACTTTCATTGTGTTACTCTTGCTGCATGATCTTGACCATTCTCTTTGAGGATCCTCCAGGTCATGGCTATGTCAAATGGTATCAGATTTGGTTGTGAACCTTCAGGCATTCCTTTGGGTGAACATATCTTTGAATTGTGTTAGTTTCACTGGAGCAAAAGGAGGAGATGCCACCAAGAAGGATGAATCCTAGGAGGGTAGAGCAGATGATGGAGGATTTCAAGAATGAGATGAGGAATGAGATCTGAAACATGTTGGTTGGTTTGTAGAGAAATCCGGAATCAGAGGATCAATATGAAGAGGCAAGAGAAGAGCTTGAGGCTAAAGAAATAGAAGGACTGAAAAATGAGGGTGAAGAAAGATTTATTAGAGCAGTGGCACATGTGAGTAAATTTCATAAGGTTGAGGTTTCTAACATTTTGGGCTCATTACATCCGGAATACTTGATAGACCAGATCAAAGAGTTGGAGGACTACTTTGATTTTGAAGATGTTAAGGACCCATAGAGAGTCCAGTTAGCACAAACTAAGTTGAAAGGACATTTTGATTTATGGTGGAAAGAGTTGCAGAGAGATAGAGTGGAGAATGGCGAGATGAAAATCACCCAATGGAGGCAGATGGTTGCGAGATTGAAGGCTAAATATATTTCAGGAGACTATGAGTTTGAGTTGTTCAAAAGGTTGTAGAACTTGAAGCAGAAGGACATGAGTGTGAAGGAGTACACTGAATAATTCTACAAGGTGATGATCAGACCTGGTCATTGAGAGATGGATAGGGAGAAGGTGGTTAGATATATAAATGGACTCCAATTTAAGATTCAGGATGAGATGAGTATGTTGAAGATTTTTTACAATTGAGGAGGCTTATCAATATGCTTTGAAGGTTGAAGATAAAATGAAAAGGAGATGACAAAATAACCCTAGAGGAAAGGAGAGATATAAGGGGTAGTTGAATGGCAATATAGAGAAGAAGAATGTTGGAGAAGAACCAAAATATAAATGGAATAAAGAACCAGATTGGAAGACACAGAGAAAAGGTAGTGGTAGTAGCAGTGGAGAATTTTTAGGTAGATGTTTTAAGTGCAGAGAAATCAGACATAGATCTTTTGAGTGTAAGAAAGGAATGGCAAGGACTTGCATGGAAAATGAGGATTGAGAAGCTAGAGTTATTAGAGAGAATGTGTTAGAACCGTAGCAGGGAGAGTCCCTTTTGTTCATTTGAGTCTTGATGGAGAAGAACAGTGAAGATACCAGACCTACTAAAAGGAAGATTCTTTTCTAGACTGTTTGCAAATCAGGTGGTAAGTGTTGTAAGGTTATTGTTGGTACTGGAAGTACTACTAATTTGGTATCAGAGGAGATGGCAGTGAAGCTTGGTTTGAAGAGGCTTGAGCATCCTAGCCCTTACAAGGTGAGTTGGTTGCAAGATGAGCATAAGGTGGAAGTGAGAGAGTAGTGCTTGGTGAATTTTAATATTGGACCTTTCAAGGATGAAGTCTTGTGTGACATTTTACCTATGAGTTCTTGTCATGTTTTGCTAGGTAGACCTTGGAAATTTGATAAAGGAGCTATTTATGATTGTAGAAGAAACCTGGTCACTATTGAGAAGGATGGGCAGAAGTTTACTTTGGCTTCTTTGAAGGAGAAGGAGAAGGAAGTGAATAATTTGAGTCTTGTGAATAATTACAGTGCTGAGAAGCAGGTTGCAGAGGGTACACCAGATGGTGGCATGGATTTGCAGAAGGATATATTGGATAGGTTTGATAGCAAGGTGGTACTAGATGGTAGAAAGGTTAAGGTGAGAGTGGAAAACCAAATGAAATCTTGTGGCAGAACGAAATCAGAGTTGAAGAAGAAAGAGAGCAACAGTCAGAGATAGTGCGTAGGTATGAAGCAACTAAAGGGAGATAAAGAAAAACAGAAGCTAGAAAATTTGGCTGAGGTTTCGGAAGAGGTTAGGAAGAAGTTTGCAGACAAAGAAGACATTTGGATTAGAAATAAGCATGAATCTATATCCTACATCCTTTTTGATGTTCATGATTTTCCTCTCATGGAACATCTTTTTCTACCTAGGGTGTCTTATGCAGGGGCATCCCCAATCTATGAGCAATCTTGCATCAACCAAAAATATTTGCTTTTAGTTTTGTTCTTGTTGTTGTTTTTGTGTTACTTTCAGTTTTTTCTGGTAGTTGTTTATTTTTTGTTGCGGATCATATTTTTTTCTTCCAGGCTTGTTCTTTTTCATCATTCCATATTTCTAGGTCATTTGAATTATTTTCTGGCAAGTTATTGCTTTCGGAGTGTCAGTTTCTTGGTTCCAAAGCAGTTTTGGGCTTACTATCTATGTTGGAGATTTCTTCTCGTACAGAGAAAGTTCTTGGATTATGGAACAATTTGGAACCACACACGATGCTGATGTTCTTAGTCCCTTGGTTGGCCCTCCTTTGTGGTCCGCACTTCATGTTTTGGGCCCGACCTATTTTACACATTTCATCCTTGGTAAATGTAATCTTTTGTGGCCAACCTGGATGTATTCGAGATGGTATATATATTGTTGTATGTGATCCTTTGAGACAATTAAAGTAGTATGATGATCTAGATTCATGAATTTTAATTTAGTTGGAGGTCCAGAGGAATTGTATTCTGGGATGTAGTCTGAATCGAGCATGTTAGCCTGCATGTAGCCCAGATGCTACCAAATGTTCTAAGTTGAATATATGATGATGCGGATGTCTGAATTTTCCATTTTTTATGTTCTGTGTTGTTGCTTCCATTGTGTTACTCTTGTTGCATGATCTGGACTGTTTTCTTTAAGGATCCTCCAGGTCATGGCTACATCATCTAGATTGCTTCAATGTGTTATGATCACATTTATAATGGTATTTCATAATTATTTACTATTATCATTATGTTGCATTAGATTTATGGATCACACTATTGACCTCAAAATGTGTTGACTCATCAACCATGCTAACTCTATGTATGCACCAAACCATCTACACCAACCCATCTCTTATTTACATTTGCACCAAATCATCTCACTATATTTTCATTTGCATCAATCCATCTCTTTACCATACTATAAGTTGACATCAATGACAACATTTTGCAACACTTACATTGGTATACCTTATTGTTATCCCCATTTAATATTATCCCTATTACAAAAGAGAGACTCTACAAGGATTTTGATACACTTAATACACTTGAGAGGTAGTGTTTCCAACTCTAGTTTCAGGGTGCAAAATAATTTTGTGCTTCTTTCAAACTTTAGTATCACCAACAATATTATATTGGTTGTGAGATTTGGGGACATAGACTTTGTAGTACTAATTGGGATTGGGTTGATAATGATCTTATTTTCAATATATATTGAATTTTGTAGATAAAATGATTAGTTTCATGTGTAATTATTTTTGGTAAATTTGGCATTTGTCCTCTTCATATTTTAGTTGTTTTTCATGTAGTGATGCAAATTTGTAGATTAAGATGTATAGTAGACATAAAATTTTGGTATAATAGATATGCATTCAAGGATTCTCAATCATCTATGAAGCTATTTGAATAGGGGATAAAGAACACATATTATGCCCAATGTATTGATTTTGATTAAGGTTAGCTCACACAACATACATAACAGAGATATTTAACACATTCAACATATGAAAATAATTAATACAAGTTAATCTCCTATTATAAATAAAAAATGTAAAACAAGACAAATGATACAATCCACAAAAAACTGCAACACCTAACAACACCAATCCTCTCAACTTTGAAGTCTTTTGCCTCCTTTATTGTTTTAAATACATTATTGAATTTATCTCCCCTCCTTTTCCATGGTCTGCTACTCTTTAATATCCTTCCCATACCTTGGAAATGCTAAAAGTATGACATAAATTTGGTTAGACACCTCCTTCCATGTTTTGGAAATCATGACCATCACCAAAAATAGTTTAACCGCTTGATTGGGCTCTTTTAAAAAAAAATGTAGTTCTTGGAGTGTTTTATACCCATAAAATTTAATCTATTTGATTTAATTCCAAACCTAACATTGGCTTTAAAATCACACATGAGGTTTGTTTTTTAATTTTAAATCTTTGGGTAAAACTTTAGAAACTTTATAAAAGTAGAGGCCCTAATATGTTTAGCCCATTTGAAAACTTTTGATGTTCTAGATAATTCTTTTAAACATTTTATGGGAAATAATCTTCATGAGTTTTTGAAAATATCAAACTAAAAATAAAACAAACCAATTTATGGATGATACAAGATTTCTTTTACACCTCTAGATATCCCTACATCATATTTCCTAAAAGAATTGATGTGGATATCAATAATTTGTGAAGTTATTTTAAGAAGGGGTCAAAAAATCATGGTATGCCTAAAGTACTAATTTTCTACAAGAATTTAGTATTGGTATTAATAATCTTCATCTTAATATATTTTCCTTCAGTGCCCCATGTTAGAAAAAGATATTTATAGAGACATTAAAAATAACATCTACAAAGCTTAAATTAAACTAACTTGGGCAAAGCCATTGGTGACAAAAGTATTATGTTACTTGAACAACTATTTTTATATAGAAGATAGAGGTATTATTCCTTCCAAGTATACTAGGCTTTCTTTTAGCTTAAGGTTTCCTTTGAATAAATTATGGATATACTAGATCATCAATTTTGCATTTATGTAAAGTATATTATGGGATTTGTGTCGGGTTATATAAAATATTTGCACATTTGTAGATTGCAATAATAAACTAAAATCCAAAAGGCATTTTGTATTTATGTCTAGAATATTATGAGATTTGTGGTAAGGTATATTAAGTTATTTGCACATTTATAGATTGTAATAATGAATCAAAATAAAAAGAATATTTTGTATTTATGTCAGTATAGTAGGAAATGTGTGTCAATTTTTACATCTATAGATTGCAATAACTAACTAAAATAAAAAGAAGATTTTGTATTTATGTTAGTATATTATGATATTTGTGGTAGGTTTTATTGCATATTTGCATAAAATTATGTACCCATATTCATTATTAGGATCAAATATGCATAGCTATATTCATTAGAGATATAATCCATAAGAACAAACTAGGATAATGAAATAATTTTTTTTATTATAGATGATGCAACAAATGTTGACACCTTATGGGAAGGTGTACAATATGGATGAAATGCAAGTAGTCATACATGAATGTTTATATATGAAAAATTGTGAAGGTTAGGTAATGATGCTAAATTTACATGAGATTACACTTGTAGCATCGTAAATTGTATCCTTACACAATTTTGTCCTCACCTAGCCCTCACCTCAGCATTCCTGCCTTCATTTCTTTGTATTTTCTTTGATGTTGCTCACACCCTCTTGAAATCTACATCTTCAACTCCTTATCCATCCTCTGTCCAATTTTGAGTCCTGATTGATAAGACCAAGATGCCCTGGGCATCTTGGTCTTGGCTTAGGACCAAGATGCTCTAGGCTCCCTAGTCCTCCCAATCAAGACCTCATAATGGTCACTTCATGTGGGTGGTAAATTTGGCTCCATGTTGGCCTAATTCAAAAATTCAAACATTTAGTGCATGGTCAAGCTAAAAAGAAAGCCTACCCTCCTCATTTGGTAGCTAGAAATTAGAAACAGGAACCTTTATCAAGACCTCAATTACACTATCGAGCATTGAAGGAGAGGTCAATTCAAGTTCAAGAATCCATGATCAACATTCTACATGACATCCTAAACCTTTGTGTGAGGATTCAAGAAAGCTTCATTAAGGTATCAAGTTTGATTTCAAGCATTTTCAGATTAGATCTAGCATTTCCCTCAAAAGGAAATCATTCTACTTTCTATTTCAATTATCATTTCAAATTCAAGTTTAATTCCTAAATTGGGGTTTGACCTAAGGCAAACCTCCATCAACAAATCTATTTCTATCATTTTGTGTATAGAAATTTGTCTTAAGAGCTATGAACGAGGAATTTGGTAGAGTAGACGATAGCAATTAGACTCATCTTTTGAAGGTGAAAAAAGAAAAGGACTAGGAAGGTCAACCCCCCTCGGTCCCAGGAATTTCTAATAATCTTCTGATAGTTGATTCTATATGTTAGAGGACTAATTTGATTTGTATTCAGTCCTTTTAGGAATGGATCAATCAAATTCAATTCCCTCCTTAATATAAGGTTGGTCCCAAGTGAAGTTAGTGGCCTTATCAATCCAAGTGGTGAAGCCCTAATTTCACCATCTTACTTTTTGGTGAACCCATCATAACTCATGCTTATTTTTTATTTTTAGGTATGATTTTTAGGCATTTAATTCAATTTACCTTTTATTCATGCACTTAAATCACATTATTGTAAAGGTTAAATTGACAAAACCCTAGATATTTTGTTAAAATTGATTTATGGGTTACATAATTTTCAAGTTTAGAAGCATCTTGTATTCAAATACATAAATTGCATTTCTTAATTCATTGTTTATCAATCATTGTACAAAAAAATTGCATTATTTAATCATACATATAGCTTGCATTTATCAAAAAAACTATGAATTCAAATCTTTGCATCCAATAATTTCTTCTTTGTGCATGAGTTTTCTTACCCTTTGTCCTACATCCAATATTCTAGTGAGAATAAGTTATAGACTTAGGGATTACCGAAGTTTAAATATCAAGGATATGGAGCTCAAGTTAACTAACCTATTCCATGTGAGCATTGGAACTTCCTTGAATCCTACACGACATACCTAACATCATGGAGAATGATTACCCTCACATTTCTCATGATAAGGATGACTCACTAACCTAGGTGACTAGTGCTCAATTGAAGAAGCTTGACATTGAGTTGGACAATCTTCAACAATGGATGGACAGTTCCCTTGATTGAAGGGTTGAAGAGAATGGTTCAAAGTGATAAGATGGGTGTGGAGGTGTTAGGTGACATTGCTCATATTGTTGATACCAATGTTATTCGTATAAGAAGTTGTGTCAAAGCTCTTGGTTATTTTCATTCTACTAGTCAAGTTGAGAATTCCATTCCTATTCATATATCATTGCCTAGTGTGTCTACATATACATCTTCTATCATGACTACCTCTACCCAGGATGTTAATCTTACACATGTTAGTCAAGGGGGGAATCCTATTTATTCATACTCTTACATACCTCCTTTTGTGAGTCTTCCATTGGTTTCCAACCATCTCCTATACCAATATATCATAATGTTCCCTCTCCTTATTCTCAACCTCCAACTACCTACAATTGCATTACTCCATCATAATCCAATATGTCCAATTCCAATCCATCCATCAAAGCCATTATCAATAACCTAGCTCAAAGAGTTTCATCCTTGCAACAACAATTGGCTTCTTTAACCCAATCCAAATTCAATGTTCCTGCATATAATGTAGCAAGCCCACTATCTGATTAGATTGTTCGTGCAATTTCTCCTAACAATGTGTAAATCCCTCAATTAGATTTATATAATGGAAGAGGTGACCCTTTGACTCATGTCAAGACATTTCAAACCTTGTGTAGTGATTTATCTCATGATCAAAGACTTGTGGAAAAATTATTTACTCGAACCTTTAGAGATAAAGCTTTGTAATGGTATTGTTATTTGCTTCCTTATTCCATTACTTCTTTTTAACAATTGGCTAATTTTTCCATTCAACTTTTTAAAATAACATAGTCCCTAAAATTACTTCGACTAATTTGATTCATTGTAAGAAAGAAGTTAAAGGAAAAAGTGACTGATTTTATTGGTAGATATAAACATTTACATTCATAAATTCCTTATCTTGTGCCTAATCATGATGTTCAGAGAATTTTCATTCCTAATTTGCAAAAGGATATTAGAGATAAGCTTATATTTTTCTATTTTTCATCTTTCACACAATTGTGTGCAGTGCTTTAGAACTATTAGCTTCAAGTGAACCAATTTGAATCACTTTCTTCAATGACTCCAGTTGATAAGAATGAAGATTCTCAACAATCATTTCCAAAATTCAACAAACACAACGAAGGTTTCATCAAGATTTATGATAAGTCTTCCAACAACATCACACACAAGTGGAAACTACAACACCGGGTTTGACCCTTTATCCAAATACTTTAGAAAATAGTTAACTCTTGTTTTTAAATCTTTACATTGTATAATGTTGAGGTTTTATTAATTCTAATGTGTTTCAACTTCCTCCCATCAAACCTATAGATACCTCTAAGCCCCTAGCACCTTCCTTTGACCACAAAGTCTTTTGCCAATACCATCATGGGTGAACTCACAATACCAAAAAGTGGGAACCAGTATTGTGAGTTCACCTTCATCAAGAAGGTCATGAAACTGAGAAGTGTTATAAGCTAAGGTATAAGATTCAAGACCTTATTGATAAAAATATTACATCTATAGATGGTGTGAATGATAAAGGGAACAAATATGTAGCACTTGTAAATCTTCACCAATACTTTGCCTTCTCACTCTACCAATGTTGTTGAATCTAACCCACTTGCATTCTTTCCCAATAAATTTGGTGTCGAGTCTAATAATATTGTGAATTTCATTGAAAAACCTAAACCTAAACTGAAACTATGCATTACATTTGATCCTAGTGAGACTATCGTTGTACTTGATTGACCATTATACATTATTTCAAAGATTAAAAAAAAACTCTCACGAGGGGTGCTAATTGATCTAGTATGTATGGTGAATGTTATTACTAAACAATATATTTTCACTCAATAATTACATCAAGTTATATATGATAAATCTAATATTATGGTCAAGGTGTATGATAGTTTCTCTTTCCCTACTATTGATTTTAGTACTCTGTACTAAATGCTTAGATATTAACTGTTATATAATCCATGCATTAGATCAATTTCTTGTGAAGTTGGGACATCGATGACTCTCTTCCATGAAAGCTATTCCTTCTACAATCCATAAATATTTGAAGTTTCTTCATAATGGCCATATTGTCACAATTAATCATAGCGTTTACCAACCTACAACGAAGCATGGAAATTTCACCCTTAATTACTTTTGAACTAAACAACTTGAACCTATAAATACTCATAATGATATTCTTTTCCTATCTTATCAAAAATGGAAAAATGAGATAATGTCAGCCTTAATTAAACCTAGAGACCCTTCACTCATGGATATTCCTCCTCATCCTAGACTAGGTCTTCTTCGTACACCTTCTATTCCTCCTATATATGTTGTGGTCCCAACTCCCACATCTTATAAAGGAAAAATCCCAACATATTGTGTCTCTCAACTTAGTGAGGTTTCTTCTATTCCTCCCCCTATAATGGAAGAAAAGAATCCTATGTTAATTGATACTCAACCTTTTCAAGTCTTGAGAAACATCAAAAGAAATCATTGTGTGAGAGAATGTTGACAAATATTTCATGCCAAGGTTCATGAATTTCCATCCCAAATAATTCCCTCCCCGAAGACACCAAATGTTGACTTGCTTCCATTTGTCTAACCTTCACCTAACCTTGTGGAGGAAGTTCAACTCAAATCACCAAAGTTAAAGATGCTTAAGAAAAATGATGGTTCATTTTTTGTTTGTGTTAAAGATCCTAATATGATAAATTTAGACAATGATATGGATGATGATAATAATGTTGTTCATTCTAATAATATTGATTCTAATGACTTTAATGATATGTATGAGCTTGTTGAGATTAATCATGAACTATCTTCACAATTTTTAAAAGCATTAATCCTAGCTCCTAGTTGTAAACAAAGTGACACATCATAAAAGAATGGTCGTTATTTGGAACTTTCAATAGATACATCTACCATGATCACTATTTCTCCTCTTGCATCTTGTCCACCATCCCTAAATGATGTTAAGCAAGATTGGGAGACAAATAATTTTCTTGATTAGCTTCATCTATGTCAAATATTCTTATGTGTGCTTGCTTGTACATAATGTGCTTCCCCTGTGATGTTTAGCTTGATATTTCTTTATGTTATGTTCGGATATCTTTGGATGACCCATGCTACTCTATTGGTACAACGTAATAAATAGGTCGAACCTATTGTGACATTCTTCTATTTGTATCTTGATTCTTCTATATGTCATATCAATGTTATGTTGTACATGTGATATTGTTTGTAAATGTGCTTTTGTGTTGTCTACTTGGAGATGATGCAAAGCATTGAGATCCCTTTTTGGTCTCTTACATGTTGACTCAAAAAGATAATTTTTTGCTAATCTTATGTGTTCTTGTTTCATTGAGGGATGAGGTCAATTCAATGAAATTATTCTTGATATACATTATTTATCAAAAGTGCATACTAACCCCAACTAGTGGATCCCTTATGTGTTTTTTCCTAAAGGTTTAGTGACCATTTTCCTATATGTTTAGTGACCATTAAATAAATTGATCCTTGTAAGGCATGCACAATCACTTTAATGTGGGGGCATACACTCCTCTCAATGTTTTACTCCGTGCATACACTATGAGACTTGGTTTGTACACTTTGATCACCCACCATGACATGTTTGGTACATGGTGCAATACCCATTTTGTGTTGGCCATTTGGTGGAATTGATTATGTGTTGCATTGATATTTTGTCATTGATGCCAACACTAGCTATTTGGATGCTTTACTGACACCCTTCTAGTCCCAGTAGGTTGAGTGGTTTCTAGTTGATTTGAATCCGACATGATCTGGTAGGCTCCGGTATAGTTTGGTTATGGAATTGGCTTATTCACGATACTCATCTTCATATTCAGTAAGTTGGTTTTGGTCTGGTAATCGGATGCCATCCGGTTTTCTTTAAAGCTTGGTTTCTGGTTCCAGTAAGGGTTTCACCGGCAGAGGTTTTTGATGAAGATCTTTGATGAATGGCATAAGTGGTGTTGGTGCAACTTCTGGTGGAGTTTCAGGATTCTGTTGGTGATCATGTTCGAGACTTGGTAGATAGAGATCATTGTTGTAGCATGTGGACCTATACTGGGTCTCGATTGATCTAGGTTATGGACTGGCTTTAATATAATGTGTGGATTGGACCTCTTGATGTGTTTTTGATATGTCTTATGTGTTGGATATTACTTGTTTGGTCTTAGGCCGACATGGTTTGTAATTATGTAATTGGTTTATTATCTCATGGCCAACCTGATTGTTTATAGTCGAGGGTTTGTATATATAGATGTAAGATCTCATTGTAGATCATCATGTTTATGGGAAAGGAATGTAATGTGTGAATAATGTAATATCATTCAGGAAAAGGATTTGGTCAATCATTGGAGATCGAATTGGGTTTATGTAAGAGGATTTAGTCCTCCGGTATTGAGCTTAACCGGAACTGTACTCAAGCATAGGAGATACTATCTTTCACAGTTCAACACTTCTCTGGATTATAGTTTGTATTTCTATGTAGTCAGTGAGGCTCCTTTTGTGATGAGAAGTGAGCTCTAGGTTGTTGGCCTTCCTGCAAGTGAAGGCCCCTCAATTGTAATTCACATACTTACTCCAGAAGTATTATCTAGTTGTGGGTAGGATTCCCACCATGGTTTTTCCCTTTATCGGGTTTTCCATGTATAAATATTGGTGTCATGTGGTTGATATTTATTATGTGATTATTGTTTATGCTTAGTTAGTTTAACTACTATTCCAGTATTAATGTTTTGGGTTTCGGTATTAAATTTTTAATTGCTAATGGTTCCGATAATTTGTGACAATTGATTCACCCCCCTCTCGATTGTCTTTCGGTTATTTGAACTATCTAACAATTGGTATTAGAGCTTTGGTCCTCTCTACAGAAAGCTTAACCACTTGAGGAAGATCCTATGGTGACTAACAGTTCAAGTTCATCCAATTCATCTGGAGCTATCTTTCGGAGAGATATTCCTAGGCTTGATGGAATAAATTACACTGCATGGAAGATTCAGATGGAAACTCATCTGAGATGTATTGGCAAGAAGATTTGGGAGATCACACAGAATGGTGTCACACCTTATAATCCAGCATCTAATAATCCTCCTCCAGTAAACCTAGATAAGGAGCTTGAGAATGATTATAGAGCAAGATAAGCCCTCTTGTGTGCACTTTCTGATCAGCAAATAATGGAATTAATCGACAAATCATCTAGAAAGGCTATATGGGATAAGTTGGAGACTCTTAATGAATGTGACCCTACAGTGAAGATTGCTAAATGTGATGGTTACTGAGTGAGATATGAAAACTTGAAGATGGAAGAAGATGAAAGGATTAGTGCATTCATGGAAAGGGTAAATGAGATTATTATAGGAATTCAATGTTGTGGTGGAACTTTGAGCGAAGATGAAATTGTTTCTAAATTTCTGAGAGCCCTACCACCGGATTACAAAATGAAGGCTACTACTATTAATAAATCGATAACAATGGCTAATACATCTGTCAAAAGAGATACCTTGGTTGGGAAACTATCTTCTTTTGAGCTTGAAGAATTTGGACCTTCTGGAGCTGTGAAGACTAAACCTGTTTTTCATGAATCTACATCTACAACCAGTAAGAAAGATTGGAATGCTTTGTATGCAAAGGAATTGGAAGATATGAAGAGAGAAGATGATGAGTTTGAGCAACTTGAAGCACTATTTTCTAGAAGAGTACCTAAAGGATAGATTGGAAGTAAGTATGAAAGAAAAGCACCTTTTAAATGTTTTGCATGTAATAAGATTGTTCATTTTGCATCTAGATGTCCTAAAAGGAATTCAAGATTTGAAGAAAGAGTTAGAAGATCATTTAAGCCTAACCCTAGATATTAGAACAAGTATAAGTACAAGAAAAACATAGATAAATCATGCTACATAGCGGCTAAGGAAGGGATTACTGATTCTAATGATGAACTGACAAAAGACTCTGCTAGTGGTTCTGACAATGGGAAGGAATGGGTGTTCCTGGCTATCAAGGAAGATGTTCCGGCACTAGAAGAGAATGTACCTGAAGAGAAGGCACTTGCTTCTAAAATTGAAGACAAGGATGAATAGGTAATTGATAGTGGTTGTTCACATCATATGGCTGAAGATAAAGAAAAGTTTCTATCTTTGAAAGAATTTGATGGTGGTCTAGTTATATTTGGAGATGACAAAGCATGTATGATCAAAGGAAAAGGAACTATATCTTTAGATGGTAAAAACAATATTGACAATATTTATTATATTGAAGGTTTAAGTCATAATCTTTGAGTGTAGGACAATTAAGGGATAAGGGATTTCAATTATAGTTCAAGGATGGAAGAAGAAAAATCATTACTACATGTAGTTTGGAGATTGCAACCAGTACACAGACAAAAGGTAATATATTTCATTTGAATTCCGATGAGAAAACATGTTTGATTACATAGATTGGTGAGAGTTGGCTATGGTATAAAAGGCTGTGTCATGTGAATTTTGATTGCATTATAAATATCAGTTCAACTAAGGCACTTACGGATATACCTAAGATTATGAAGCCCTATATTCCAGTATGTAAAGAATGTCAAATGGGTAAACAAGTCAGAACCTCTTTTAGGAGTATACAAGATAAATCAAATGATGTTCTTGATCTTATTCCGACTGATTTGTGGGGCCCTGCTAGAGTTAAAAGTTTTCAAGGTGATAGATATTTCATGCTAATCATTGATGATTATTCTAGAATGATGTGTGTTACTTTTCTGAAGGAAAAATATGAGGCATTTGAAAAGTTTAAAATCTTTAAGGCTAAAGTGGAAACTGAGAGAGGATTGAAGATTAAATGTTTAAGGTTAGATCATGGTGGATAATTGACATCCAGTGAGTTTAATAACTTTTGTGAGAAGCATAGTATAAGAAGACAATTTTATGCTCCTTGGACACCTCAGTAGGGTGGAGTTGTGGAAAGGAAGAACAAAACTATCTTGGATGCTGCTAGAACAATGATGATGGAAGCTAGTCTACCTCATATCTACTGGAGAGAAGTAGTGAGAACAATGATTTATACATTCAATGGAGTACATATCAAAGGAGAAACTGGTAAGACACCTTATGAATTAGGGTTTGGCAATACACCTACAATTAAGTATTTTAGAATTTTTGGTAGTAAATGTTATATTAGGAGACATGATATCATTGGCAAATTTGATCCTAGATGTGATGAAGGAATATTTCTTAGTTATTCTAATGAAATCAAATCATATAGATGTTATAACAAGAGATTGTAGAGAATTGTGGAGAGTGTTAATGTCAAAGTAGATGAGCTGAATAGAAGTCAAATCAGAGTTTATGAGATGAAACTAGCAGTGGAAATGATTATATCTGAACTGGTAGCTTCTTTACCAAAACAGAGTGTTGAACCAGTTACTCTGATAGTATCAGAAAATTATACAGTGACTGAAGAGCAAGGAAGAGGAACAGAGAGTCAGAGGACTCCTAGGTATGTGAGATTGAATCATTTAGAAGATCAGATCATTGGGGATAAGAACAATGGAGTAATGACAAGAAGAAGACTGACAACTAATGAGGTATGTTTAATTTCACAAGTTGAACCAATATCAGTAATTGAGGCATGTAAAGATGAATATTGGTTGAAAGCTATGGAAGAAGAATTAGATCAAATTGAGAAAAACAATACATGGACTTTGGTTCCCCAACCTAAAAATAAAAATGTTATTGGAACTAAATGGGTTTTTAGAAATAAATTGAATGAGGATGGTCAAGTTATAAAGAATAAGGCTAGATTGGTTTGTAAAGGATATTCTCAGAAGGAAGGAATTGATTATGGAGAGACTTTTGCACCTGTATCTAGGATTGAAGTTGTAAGATTATTTCTTGCCTATGTTGCTTATAAAAACTACAAGGTTTATTAGATGGATGTTAAATGTGCATTTTTGAATGGGGATCTTGATGAGGAAGTTTATATTGGGCAACCTGATGGTTTTTCACTATCAGATGATACAAACATGGTTTGCAGGTTAAGGAAAGCTTTATATGGATTGAAACAAGGAGTTGGAGCTTGGTATGCAAGGTTGGATAAATATCTTTTGAAGCTTGGTTTTACTAAGGGTAGTGATGACAGTAATTTATATTATAAGATCATTGATGATGATATACTAATTATTGAAGTATTTGTTGATGACATTATTTTTGGAGGTGAAGATAAGTTGTGCATAGAATTTTCTAAGAATATGGAGAAAGAATTTGAGATGTCTATGATTGGTGAGATGAAATTTTTCTTAGGTTTGCCAATTACTCAGACTGACAAAGGTATTTTTATCTGTCAATCTAAGTATGCTAAGGAATTGTTGAAGAAATTTGGTATGGGAGATTCTAAACCGGTAAGTACTCCTATGGTTACAAGTGAGAAATTGACAAGAAAAGATGTTTCTACACCGGTAAATCCTACAAGATACAAATCTATGATTGAAGGTTTGCTTTATTTGACTCAGACTAGGCCTGACATTATGAATATTATTTGTATTGTTTCAAGATTTTAGAGTGATCCTAGAGAAAATCATTAGATTGCAGTGAAAAGGATTTTTAGATACTTGCAAGGTACACCAAAATATGGTTTGTGGTACCTTAAGGATGATGACTTTACTTTATGTGCATATACAGATGTTGATTGGCCTAGAGATGTTGATGACTGGAAAAGTACTTCTGGTGGATCTTTCTTTCTTGGAAAGAAGTTGGTTTCATGGATCAGCAAGAAACAATCATGTACTTCTTTATCTATTGCTAAAGCTGAGTATGTTGTTGCTGCTACTAACTATACATAGGTTTTATGGATGAAGCAAATGTTGAAGGATATAAAGGTGGATTGTGATGCACTAGTAGTTATTCACTGTGATAACTCTGTTGCTATTGATATATCAAAGAATCTGGTATTTCATTCGAAGACAGGGCACATATCTATCAAGTATAACTTTTTGAAGGAAAAGGTGGAAGCAAATGAAGTTATATTGGTTTATGTGAACACTAAAGAGAAGATTGTAGTTATTTTCACTAAACCTTTACCTAAGGAATCATTTGAGTACCTAAGAGATAGATTGGGAGTTTCTACCCCTCCGGTAGAGACTTGATTGATGCGGTTTGGCATCAGTCCAATATGCATTATCAGAGATAATATTCATTCTGACACTGATGTGGGGATGTTACTGCTCAGGGGGAGTAGTCAGCTTTGTGATTCAATGGTTTATGTTTTTGCTTTGATATTTTTGTCAAATTTTTGGCATTGATGTCAAAAGGGGAGTGATATTGATGTGAAAAAGAAAAAGAAAAGGGGAGAGATATTGATAGGGAGAAATTCAGAGCTTTACAGAGATATTATTCACAAGGAGAGTTTGGTATTTATTTCAAAGTTGTATGCGGGAGATTGTTGGTTGTCTTCCTTTAGGGGAGACTTGTTTGCCATTTCTTGGTACTTAGATGTTTTTCACATCTAGTGTTGCCATCAATGCCAAAGGGGGAGATTGTTGACCATTTGGTGGAATGGATTATGTGTTGCATTGATGTTTTGTCATTGATGCCAACACTAGTTGTTTGGATGCTTTACCGGCACCCTTCTGGTCTTGGTAGGTTGAGTGGTTTCTGGTTGATTTGGATCTGGTATGATCCGGTAGGTTCCAGTATAGTTTGGTTATGGAATTGTCTTATTCATGATACTCATGTTCATATTCAGTAAGTTAGTTTTGGTCTGGTAATCGGATGCTATCATGTTTGCTTAGAAGCTTAGTTTCTGGTTCTAGCGAGGGTTTCACCGGTAGAACATTTTGATGAAGATCTTTGATGAATGGTATAAGTGGTGTTGGTGTAGCTTCTGGTGGAGTTTCAGGATGTTGGTGGTGATCATGTTTGAGACTTGGTGGATGGTGATCATTGCTATAGTGTGTGGACCTACACTAGGTCCTAGTTGATCTAGGTTATGGACTAGCTTTAATGTAACATGTGGATTGGACCTCTCGACGTGTTATCGAGATGTCTTATCTATTGGATATTATTTGTTTGGTCTAAGGCCTACATGGTTTGTAATTATGTAATTGGTTTATTATCTGGTGGCCGACCTAATTGTTTATGGTCGAGGGTTTGTATATATAGATGTAAGATCTCATTGTAGATCATCATGGTTATGGGAAAGGAATGTAATGTGTGAATAATGTAATATCATTTAGGTAGAGGATTTGGTTGATCATTGGAGATTGAATTGGTTTTATGTAAGAGGATTTAGTCCTCCAATATTGAGCTTAGCCAGAACTATACTTAGGAATAGGAGATGCTATCTTTTGTAGTTCAACACTTCTCCAGATTGTAGTCTGGATTTCTATGTAGTCAGTGAGGCTCCTTTTGTGATGGGTAGTGCACTATAGGTTGTTGGCCTTCTTGCAAGTACAAGCCCCTCAATTTTAATTCACATACTTACTGTAGAAGTATTATTTGACTGTGGGTAGGCTTCTCACCATGGTTTTTCCCTTTACCGAGTTTTCCACATATAAATCTTGGTGTCATGTGGATGGTATTTATTCTGTGATTATTGTTTATGCTTAATTGGTTTAACTGCTATTCTGATATTAATGTTTTGGGTTCCGGTATTAAAGTTTTAATTGATAATGGTTCCGATAATCTGTGATAACTGATTCACACACCCCCCCCCCCCCTCGCAGTTGTTTTTTAGTTATTTGAACTATCTAACATTTTGCAGTTAATTCAATTTAATATTTAGGTGACTTTGCAAATTGAGCCTTTTTATTTGTAATCTTTTTCTTTGATTTTTCAACTTCAAATTTTTAAATCTAACATGACTCATAGTAAGAACAAGAATTGCTAGGCCAAGTATAGTCATGCTTTTTCCATCCTCTTCATGTGTTGCTCCTTTTATCTCAATATTAGATTGATAAGATCCTAAGTCCCTAGGGGCTTGGTGTGTATTGTCTCTTTGGCATCTTGGCAAAAGTTTTCAATACAGCTTTGCACTTTATCGTGAGTATGGGTATAGGCTCATACTCTGACTAAAGTGGGGGATAAATGTAGCATCATAAATTGTGTCCTTATATAATTGTGTCCTCATGTAGCCCTCACCTTGGCATTCTGGTCTTTAGTGCTCTATACCTACTTTGATGTCTCACACCCTCTCAAAATCTTCATCTTCAACTCCTTATTTAGCTTTTGTCCAATTTTGAGTCCTAATTGACAAGACCAAGATGCCTTGGGTGCCTTGGTCCTCCCAATTAGGACCTCACAACAGTCACTTCATGTGGGCGGGAAATTTAGCTCTATGACGACCTACTCTAAAAATTCAAGCATTTAATGCATGGTTAGGTATAAAAGGAAGCCTACCCCCCTGATTTGGTAACTAGAAATGAGAACAAAGAACCTCTATCAAGATCTCAATTGCACTTTTGAAAATTCAAGTCTAAGTGAGCAAGCAATCAAGTATGAACATCAAGCATTGAAGGAGAGGTCAAGTCAAGTTCAAGCATGCAAGTTTAAGCATCCATGATCAAAATTCAATGAAGACATTCTACATGACATCCTAAACCACTGTGTGAGGATTCAAGCAAGCTTCATCATGGTATCAAGTTCAATTTCAAGCATATTCATATTAGATCTAGCCTTTCCCTCAAAAAGAAAGTATTCTAATTTAATTCCATTTCAATTTCACGGTTAATTCCTAAATTAAGGTTTGACAATCCAAGGGGCTATGTTCTATTGGTTAAAGAATTGAGTTCTCATTGTGGAGATCAAAGTTCAAATCCCAAAGGGACATCTAATATGGAATTCAAAGTTGTGACTCTTAGTCTTCCATAGTTGGCTTCTAGATGGTTTCTAATAAGTGGATTCTAATTTGTGACTCTAATTCTTCCATAGGTTGATTCTAGTGTGGTTGCTTGAAATGAGCTAATGGTGGTTTCTAATAAGTGGATTCTAATTTGTGACTCTTGGCATTAAACAAGTTGATTCTTGTGTGGTTGCTCGAAATGAGCTAGTATTAGTGTCATGGTTGTGGTTGCTCGATATGAACAAATATTAGTGTCATGTAATGGTCTCAAGTTGATGCTTGTATAAGAAAAATATTTGTAAATGATCTGGAATATAAAAAAAAGACTATGGTTTGACCTAAGGCAAATCCCCATCAACAAACCTATTTCTGCCATTATGTATGTAGGAAATTATCTCAGGAGTTGCAAACGAGAAATCCAACAAAGTAGACAATGCAAAAATTAGACTCATCTTTTGAAGGTGCAAAATGCAGAGGACTAGAATGGTCAACCACCCTTAGTCTCGAGAATTTTTGATGATCTTCTGACAATAGATTCTATGTGTCAATCTAATTCGAAAAACATCAAGTTTTTCTGCATTGATATTCAAAGGAATAGGATAGTCCACCCCCTAGCCCCGACAATTCCACTCAAACTTTTTGTCATGGGTTCCTAATCTATTTTCCATTTTATGATCTAAGTTTATAGTTTTGCGTAATATTTGGAACAATTTGTTACTATTATTTTATGTCAATTTCTCATTGTTTGTCCTAGGTCTAGTATTGCAATTTAACTCTAATTCAAATTCACTTTCAACTCAAACAAGGAGGATTAATTTTGATTTGCATCCAATCCTTTTAGGATTGAATCTATCAAATTCAATTCCCTCCTTAATGTAAGGTTGGTACCAAGTGAAGCTAGTGGCCTTATCAATCCAAGTGGTGAAGCCCTAATTTCACCACCTTGCATTTTGGTGATATTCAGAGGACCAGGATGGTCCACCCTCTCGGTCTTGACAATTCTACCCGAACTTGCTATCACGCGTTCTAATCTATTTTCCATTCTCGGATCAAATTTTATAGCTCTGCATGGTATCTAGAACATTTTGTTACTATTATTTTTGTTAGAGTAATTGGGTCTTTACTTGATTAATTAAACAATATTTGTTTAATTCTTTAAGTTCCCTATTATCTTTAACACTTTAGCTAACATTAGGTGCATAATAATTAATTCTTTTATTAATTATTATGTGCAAGCCTAGGGTTTTCCCTTTTAGGGTTTCTTGACCTATTAAGGGTCAATTTTCTTTTATTTGTATCATTATGTCATTACACATTTTGGTGAATATTGAACTCTCCTCTTTTGAGCATATTTTCCTGTGTTTTATTCTGCAGATTGTTCTTGCTTAATTGGTTTTCCTTGTGACAGATTGTTTTAGCTTGCAGAAGATCTTTAGGCTTCTGTGGTGTTGTGTTTCTCAACTCCAACATGGTATCAGAGCTTAGATCTGCAACTATTTGTTCATCTTTTTGAGAAATTTTGCATTGTAAGCAGATATGGGGTTTTAGACAAATTTTTTTGTGTGCTTAGGGATAGGCCTTTTTCTGAGCACTTTGGGCCCAAATGAACCTCACCATCATGCTCAAAAGGCCCAAAACCCCCTATAGTCATATAAAATTTGTCTATTTTTGACTCCTGAGCGTTTGGGTGAATTTTTTCTCCAAAACCAGGCCGTACGACTCTAGCACCCAAATCGGAAAAAAAAATTCCCTTTTTACGGCATGCAGGCCGGATTTTTAATTTTTTAAAAAATAAATAAAAATAAAAATAAAGGAAAAAGGCGAAAAAAGGCAGTTTATTTTTCAAAATTTTTTTGGTTTTATCCCAGGGTACCGGACCTGAAAGTCCAGCCGCCGTACGTCCTGCCAGACCTGTCAGCTCGGCCCCGTCAGCCCCCATCGGCCCTGCTTTCTAGCCTCTGCGGTTGCCGCCGGCCCCTCCGATCCTACCATTGGCATTCCCCTGCACCTGTCGCTACCTCTGCGACCCCCTCCGCCACGCTGCCCCTTGCACTACCACCCGCTCCGCTCGGCCACCGCGCCTTCCCGCTGTGCTTAGTCCACCGCCCGACCACCGCACCTCCCCATTGCGCTCAGCCCGCCATGCAACCACCAGCTCCTGCTCCGCTCCACAACACCTCCTCAACTCCACCTGCCTACTCCGCTCCACCCATGCTCCTCCCACCGCTCGCCACTCCTCCTCGGAGCGCCACCGATGCGCCACTGGAGCACCACCGGAGCCTGGCTCCTCCACCAAACCACCACCCTCTAGCCTTTTTGAGGGGGGGTTCATTTTTTGGCCTTATCTTGAGCATACAAAGTCATTTTTTGGAAAATGAATAGGTGTCGGAAAGGTGGTTCCGAGCTGGACGTCCTGGAGTTGGATTTTTTTTTCGAATCTGTTGTTTGATTGTACTTTTTCTTGTCAAAGTCGGGCTTCTTTTTAGCACTTTTGGGGCCGTAGATTGTGCAAACGAACTCCATTTTTTGAAAATGAATAGGCATTGGAAAGCTCTCAGCATTCTCTATTCAGATTTGTGATTAGTTTTCTCATAATTTTCATCAGGTACATGAGATATCAGTTTGAATTTTTTTTGCTTATGCAGTACTTCCTTCTCATCAGTATGTACTAAGGTTTGGGTTTATCTATTGTGAGGGGGTGTTTTTTCTCGCTTTTTGTCATTTATATCATAAATCAAGAACACCAAAACTCTCAAAACAAACAAACCCTTCTACATCTTCTATCTATTCTGAAAGATCACATAATAAAAAAAACCAACAAGCAAGTGCAGGTGCAGAGTTTTTTGTTCTCATGGCAAATCCTTCAGTTGAGTTGTTGACTTCACACATAGAAGCCCCACATCATGAGGATTCTCAAGGAATGGGGGTTGTGGTCTTGTTTGGATGAGGTTTAGCCTATATTGCAGCGTCCTTATGAGCTTCTTCAACATAGGAACAAGATGGATGAGGCCATGGGTTTGTTTTCTTTGAATGTCTTTGACAGTCTTCTGTTTCACCTTGATGAGTTGCTCACTCCTCGGGCTATGTGGTTGAAGTTTGATTCTCTCTTTGGGAGGGTTAATGAGATTCAGGCATTATAGATTGAGGCAAAGTTGGTTTCTTTGTCACCTGATTCCTTTCCCACTATTGAGGATTTTTTGAACAAGTTCAAGACTACAAGATCTGTTCTTCAGGGATGTGGCAAGATCAAGACAGACACAGAGTGTATTCACTTTATTCTTTCGAAGCTTCGAGGTCACTTTCATTTTTTTGCCTCTACTTTCTACTCCACCATGGATGGCTTGGGTGATCATTTCAACATGCCTACCTTTGATGTCTTTTGTGAGTGTTTTTCTCATGAGCAGTCTCGCCTTTCTCAACTGGATAAGCTCTCAAGCTCCAAGAACAAAGCATTGGTTGCTCCGTCCTCTAAGGAGAAGGAGAAACAAAAGAAAAAACCGAAGCCCAAGAAGAATTCTACAGGCAGTGAGTCTTCCTCCAAGCCACCTCCTAAGTCTGATTCTAAACCTCTCGTTCCTCCAAAACAAGGGAAATCTTCACAGTCTGGTGAGTCTTCCTCCAAGACTAAAAAGAAATCAGGAGACACTTACAGTTTTTGTGGCAAGGAAGGACATCCAGTTTCTAGGTGTTGGAAATGTTTAGAGGCTTTAGAGGAAGCCATGCAGTAGCATCACATCTCCTCACCTCAGGCATCTTCTCCTTCCACAGGGAAAGGTCATGCTCTCACTACTCAAGCTTCGACCTATGGGTCCACATGGATACTAGATTCTGATGCTTCTCACCATATGACTCACACTCAGCAATTGGTTACTTCTCTTGCCTCTTGTGGTATTTCACAGATTGAAGTGGGTGACTCAGTTCAGCTTTCAGTCTTGGGTTCAGGTTCTGTCTCTTTGGATGGGGGTACTCTGCAGGATGTTCTAGTTGTCCCTGACATCTCGACAAACCTCCTGTCCATTTATCAGATTTGCCACTCTAGCTCTGGTAAGACAGTTGATTTCTCACCACATAATGTGGTTATTCAGGATCTCCATGACTCTGATTTGGTTGTGGCTACTGGGAGTGTCGATACTGCATCTCGTCTCTATAGATTTGATGACTTTGAGGCCCCTTTGGGTACAGGTTCATCTCTTATAGCACATGCAGATTCAGTGAGTCAGCTTTGGCATGAGTGCTTGGGCCATGTCAATTACAGATATCTTCAACAGATGAGTACACAGGCACTTGTTCTTGAGCTCCCACATATTTCCTGCACTAATGGTGTTTGTCATGGTTGTGTTCTTAGCAAACATCACTGAGATCCCTTTCTAAAGGGAAGAGCCTCTCATGCTTTGGCACCCTTGGAGTTGATTCACAGTGATCTTATGTCATTTCCCACTCCTTTTTTTGGGGCCAAGTATGTACTGACTTTATTGATGACTTCTCCAGATGCACATGGGTGTACTTTCTTAAGTACAAGTCTAATGTCTTTGATTCCTTTCGATTCTTCAAGACATTTGTAGAGAAGCAGTCTAGCTATTCTATTCGGTGGATACGTATAGATAATGGGAGGGAGTATGTGAATCAGGCTTTCAGAGATTTTTGCACTGATCATGGTTTGCAGCATTAGTTTACTGTTCCCTACACCCCTCATTAGAATGGTGTTGTTGAGCACAAGAACAGAACTTTACAGGAGATGGCGAATTGTATGATTCAGTCTAGGTCCATGGATTCATCTTTTTGGGCTGAGGCAGTCAATTGTGCCAACTATATCCAGAATCGGATGCCTCACAAGGTGATTCAACATATGATTCCTGAGGAGGCTTGGTCTCATGACAAGCCTGATGTTTCTTTTTTCTGAGTGTTTGGCAGTGAGGCATGGGCTTTTATTCCTGATGCTCAGAGGAAAGCCATGGAGCGGAAGAGTTGACCCCTCATTTTTGTTGGCTATTGTGAGGATGTTAAGGCATACAGGTTGTTTGATCCTAATTCTAGAGAGGTCTTTTTTCGATGGGATGTTCAGTTTGATGAGCACCTTCCCACAGTGGATTCCCCAACTCTAGTGTCTACTCCTCTGCCTACTCCGACCACTGCACCCCTTCAAGATTTTTTTGAGGATGATTTTGATGATGGTGTTGATGATCCACCATGCCCACCTCCACCTGCTCCACCTCAGATGCCCAAGTGGGCTCTCCTTACTGTTGAGGCGGCAGGTCCTATGGTCGGTGATCCTTCAGATACTCATCGCACCCATTCTCATATTGTGGGTTCTAGTCTTTTAAGTCATACTATTTTAGATGATCCTCAGAAGTTTTTAGAGGCTACTGAACACCCTGAGTGGGATTATGCTATGGAAGAGGAGTATTCTTCTTTGATGAGGAATCATACTTGGGATCTTTGTCCTCTTCCTAAGGGCAAAAAGATGGTTAGGTGCCACTGGTTGTATCACACCAAGTATGTTGCTGATGGCTCCATTGATAAGTACAAAGTCTATCTTGTTGCGAAGGGGTTTTCACCGGTTGAGGGTATTGATTACTCTGAGACATTTGCCCTTGTCGCCAAGATAAACTCCATTCGCTTTGTCCTATCTCTTGCAGCTTCTCGGGGATGGCCTGTTTTTTAGATGGATGTGAAGAGTGCCTTCTTGCATGGGGATCTACAGGAGGAAATCTACATGGAGCAGCCTCAGGGATTTGTGCAGGATAGTTCTTTGGTTTGCAGACTTCAACGTTCCTTGTATGGTCTCAAACAGGCCCCTCGAGCTTGGTATGAGAAGATGGATTCTTTCTTGCTCTCCACGGGGTTCACCTACAGTCATTCTGATCACCTAGTGTATATTCAGCTTCTTGAGGGTGCGATCTTGATTCTTGTGCTATATGTTGATGATATCCTCCTCACGGGTAGCTCCTCCTCTATGATTCAGCATATTCAGCATGCCTTGATGGATCAGTTTGAGATGATAAATCTTGGTTTTCTACACTATTTCCTTGGTCTTCAGGTGATTCAATCTTCTGATGGGATGTACATTTACTAGCAGAACTATGCTCTTGACATGCTTCGACACTTTGGCATGCTTTATTACAAGCCTTCTCCCACTCCTTTTCAGTCAGGGGTTGTTTTGGTTACTGCTTGTCCCACACCTTCAGTAGATTCTACACTTTACAGGCAATTGGTTGGCAGTTTGTTGTACCTAACTCACACCCGTCCTGATATTTCCTTTGTGGTTGGCCTTGTCTCTCGATTCTCCCATGATCCTCATGAGAGTCATTAGCAAATAGCCAAATGTATTTTGAGGTACATTCAGGGCACTGGTACTCATGGCATTCACTACACATCAGGGGAACCTCACATTGCTGGCTACATTGACTCAGATTGGGCTTATGATGTCACTGATCAGAGGTCTACTTCTGGCTTTGTTTTCTATCTTGGCTCTGGTCCTATCACATGGTCTTGCAAGAAGCAGACTGCTCATGCATTATCATCTACAGAGATTGAGTATCGAGCTATTGTGCTCGCCAGTCAGGAGATCTTATGGCTATGCTAGTTGATGACTGAGTTTGGTTTTCCTCCTGATAGTCCCACTATTCTTTGGTGTGACAATCAGAGTGCTATTCTATTTCCCGCAATCCTATAGAGCATTAGCGGACAAAGCACATTGAGCTTCACATGCATTTCATCCACCAGTTGATCTAGGATGGTGTTCTCATTCTGGAGTACATTCCCACTGTTGAGCAGGTTGCAGACATCTTCATGAAACCTTTTGTTACTACTTACTAAGTTGCCATTAGTTTTATGTCCAAAGTCATTCTCTATATACTCTAGTCGGTTACTACTACCGAAATATTCAGTCGGTAAGCACAGAGCAGTCAGTTATAGAAGAAAGTAGTCACAGAGCCTAGTATACACCGAACTGTCTACCGAGTAACACTCTATGTCTATCGAGCAGCAATAAAGATATACCAAGTGAACACACACCGAGTGAAATGTGTTACCAGATTCATTCAACCTGGACACACATGGGAAACGTGTTACAAGATCGTGGAACAAAGAACCATTATCACATTGGAAATTGCACTTCTAGATTGTGTATGATTTTGAGGTCATCTATCCAGTGAAATATTTTGTATGGTTATTCATTTGATAAATCATGTTTGTAAGATCGAAGCAATGAACCAGATCACCGACATAAGAGATCTATTTATATAGCATGAATTGGGATCAAATATGTATGTGTGTATGAGTGTGAAGATAGACATATGTGAAAAGCAAAATCATGGGAAAGCACTGAGTATTGTGACTGTCAGAGACACAGAGGTCACCGAGAAGGATTTCAGAGAACAGTCAAGGAACAAAGTAAACAGAAAGGTTTACCAAGCTACTTTATCGATTACCGAGGTATGCTATAAGCAAGGTAATCTCATTTTGAGCACATAGAATCTGTTATAACATTTCAAAAGTAAAGTTGCAGATATTTGTAATATTGTATTGTAATATTTTGAGTTGTAAGAGAAACCTTTAACAGGGTAAAAGACTCTAACAAAGTCTATAAATTGTAAAACTTTTAACCAGGTGCAGCATTTAGTTTAAGTGTTGTAAAATCCTTTAGCAAGGTAGATCTAACGATTTTAATACTCCTAACAGGGTAAGCTATCAAAAATAGCTAAACATGTAGCTCTAACTGAGCACCCTTTATTATTGCAGTAGTGAAGTTGTGGGTGCCATCCCCACCGTAGTTTTTCTCTCTAACCAAGAGTTTTTGCGTAACCAAAATATATGTGTTATGGAGTGAATCATGTATGATTGTTATTTATTTATTTTAGCTTTATGCTATGTTACAACAGTTTTTAGTTTATGCTTAACAGTAAAGTTATTGTTGAAGAAAGGATTTGAAGTACTGATTCACCCCTCCCCTCTCAGTACATTAGCTTTCCATATTGGGCCTAACACCTTTTGCATCATCGTGCTATCTTCAGTTGCGCTCTATGCTTGGGGTGAAGGAAGTTGTCCTTTGGGGGACTTTATGATGCCTTCCTTCTTTTTCTTTTAGCATGTTCTTTTATCTCTTTTTGGAGAGGAGTTTTTTCCCACTGGGTTTTCTCCTTTTCTATGTTTCATAGAGATTTCATTGTATTTGGATACCTGATCAGACCTTGTTGCTGGGACCCATCTTTCTTGCTTTCAGTAATTGTTCTAGGTTTTAGCTTCTCCCTAAGTATAGCTTAAGGGGGGGTGTAAGAGTAATTGGGTCTTTACTTGATTAATTAAATAATATTTGTTTAATTCTTTAAGTTCCCTACTATCTTTTACACTTAAGCTAACATTAGGTGCATAATAATTAATTCTTTTATTAATTATTATGTGCAAGCCTAGGGTTTTCCCTTTTAGGGTTTCTTGACCTATTAAAGGTCAATTTTCTTTTCTATGTATCATTATGTCATTACACATTTTGGTGAATATTGATCTCTCCTGTTTTGAGCATATTTTCCTGTGTTTTGTTCTGCAAATTGTTCTTGCTTCATTGCTTCTCCTTGTGATAGATTGTTTTAGCATGCAGAAGATCTTTAGGCTCCTGTGGTGTTGTGTTTCTCAACTCCAACAATTTTATGTTAATTTCTCATTGTTTGTCCTAGGTCTTGCGTTGAAATTAACACTAATTCAAATTCACTTTCAACTCAAACGAGGATTAATTTGATCTATATTTAGTTCTTTTAGGATTGGATCAATCAAATTCAATTACCTCCTTAATGTAAGGTTGGTCCCAAGTGAAGTTAGTAGCCTTACCAATCCAAGTGATCAAGTCCTAATTTCACCACCTTACAACACCATTTATCAATATATAATTGTGTTAAGTCATTGTCTTAAAATGAAGAAAAAACTAATTAGAAATTGAATGCATATGAAAATCTTACCATTATAATACTTTATAAATTTTATATCAAATTATTTATTTTGTAACAAGATTAATTTGATAAATATTATGTATATTTATTCACTTAATTTTTTATTTATTTTTCACTTTTAACAAGATTGTAGGTTTCATTCTATAAAAATTTATTTAATAATTAATTTTCCTTGATCTTGAGAGATAAATTCTTCACACTAATAACAACCAATCAATATTCAATAATGCATTTTAAGGCCAACCTATTTAAATTATTCTCTTAAGACCATGAACTTAATTAAGTATATGATGATACAATTATAAAGTCAATCTATATTCTTCACCTTCTAATTCTAACTTTTATGAGTACCCAATATTCTTAAGATGCAATAATTCTTTTAAATGGCTTTAATTTAGTAAATTTTCTCATTCCACTAGTCTCTTACTTGCTCATTGCCTTTCTAACACTTTTTTTGATGGTATTTTATAATCTCTTAATGATCTTACAATTTACATTATAAGCATTCATCATGCCTATTAAATTTTTCTTCGTTATTTTTTAAAATAATAGAAACTATGTTTGAATTTATACAATAGGGGACACACATTATTTTCACATTCAATGCTAAATATTTTTGAAAAATCTTTCATCCAAGAAAATCCTCGTGTTATTTTTGTCAACATAATTGGTTCAATTATACATATTCCTTTTACAAAACTTTAAGCCAAAATTTAATTTCAATGATCAAAAGGTTGTAGAGTAAGTGTTTCTTGGTAGAATGTATGATACCACAATTTATCTTCAAAATCTACACAAGTAAAATAGTTGATATAGAGAACCCTACAACACTTTTTTAATCATAATCCAACTCTCTTAGAACACATATTGTTGTTCTTTAACAAGGTTGCTTTTCATATGAAAACCAAGAAGAGATGAATAGCTATATAAAACTATCATCATAGTCTTTAACAAGGTTCCTTCTCATAGAAAAACGAACAAGAGACAAACAGTTATATAAAGCTATCATCATAGTCTTTAACAAGGTTGCTTCCCATACAAAAACCAACAAGAGACAAATGGTTATATAAAACTATCATCATGGTCATGAGCATCTTGAATAAGCTATTTGCTTTAGTGTTTGATGATTTGGTTTCCATATTGACAAATGTAAAGAAAACCTAAGAAGAAAGAAAAGTATGGTTTAGAAAGAATCATCAAACAATAGATCACATATTGATGCTTACAGAGTTGTAATTGAAAAAAAATAAAAATCACATATGTAATGTTTACTATTATTTTGTTGATTTATCTATTGCATTTGACATTGTTCATACATATATTTTTATCTTATAGCTTTGAGGCTTATAGATTTCACAAAAAATAGTTTATTTGTATCATGTGACACTTTAGGAGAGGTTGGTTTGCCAAATTTGAACTCTTAGTGGGCTTATATATGATATTAATACCATTGTTGGTGTTAAACATGGATTTTCACTTTTACCTTTTTGTTTGATCTCTACATAGATGAGTTAGAAATCATTAAAAATTCAAGGAAAAATGGTAAAGTTGTATTTTTATGATACAATCATCACTATTTAATTATTTGTATTTAACATTATTCTCATGTCATATAATATTGTGAGAATACATAGATCTTCATATTGAGTTTATTTTATGATACTCACAGTATAAAAATAAACATGAGACTAAAACAAAATCATGATTTTCAACACAACTGAGAAAGAAGCACATGAAAATATTCTTATTTATAAAGGAAATCTAGTTGAATTAGTCTCTTTTATACCTACATTGGTATGCCTTGTTGGGACCTCCCTTCAATGTGCTTCCTATTACAAAAGTGAGATTATGCAAGACTTGATAATACACTTATAGACAGTGTTTCCAACTCTAGTTTCAAGATGCAAAATATTTTTTGTGTACCTTCCAAACTTTAGCATCACCATCATCTTATATGGTTGTGAGGTTTTGGGACCTAGACTTTGTAGTACCAGCTAGGCTTGGGTTGGCAATGTTCTTATTTCATGCTATACCATAGTTTGTGGGAAAATTAATTAGTTCCATGTGTAATTATTTTTGCTAAATTTGGCATTCATCTTCTTCATATTTTAGTTATTTTTCATGTAGTGATGTAGCTTCATAGATAAGATGTATAGTAAATACGCATTCAAAGATCTTCAATCATCTATGAAGCTATATAAATAAGGGATTAAGAAAACATGGTATACCAAATGTATTGATTTCCTACAAGGAATAGATATTGATATCAATCATCTTCCTCATATACATTTTACATCAATACCCCCAATATTAAAAAGGATGTCATCTATGGGGCTGACAAAATGCAATGGCCCCATAGTGTATTTATAAGTCAACACTTATAAATGCACTATGGAGCTAGTGCATTCTATCAGCCCCACAACTAGTACCGTGAAAAAGAGACATTTATAGAGACATTAAAAATGACATCTGCAAAGTCTAAATTAAACTATTTAGAGCAAAACCATTGTTGACAAAAAAATGATATTACTTGAAGAAGTATATTTGTATCAAAGATGGAGGCATTATTCCACCAAGTACAGTAGGTTCGCTTTTAGTTTGAGGCTTCTTTAGAATATATTGTGGGTATGCTCTCATCAATTTCACATGGGGTCTCACACATGCATACATTGCAATAATGAACTAAAATCTGAAAGACATTTTGTATTTATGTTGACTATATATGAGATTTGTGACAGGAACTGAGATATATACGCATTTGCAGATTTCATTAATGAACTAAAATTAGAAAACATTTTGTATTTATGTCCGGTATATGTGAGATTTGTGGCAAGTTGTACTCTGATATTTAGAGGTTTGTAGATTGCAATAATGAACTAAAATTAAAAGGGCATTTTGTATTTATGTCCGGTACATTATGAGTTTTGTGACAGGCTTTACTGCCTCTTTAGATAAAATTACGACTCTACATAATTAATTCATTATTAGGATCAAAGATGTATAGCTCCATTCATTAGAAAGATGAGCTAACATGAAATCTATATTGTTAAAAGTCATTAACACAATTCTTTATATTATTATTCACTTCTAATTTTTTCTCGACTTTTTTTTTATTGGATTAAAAATCAGATTCTAATTATTTCTCGTGACTTTTTTTATTGGATTAAGAATCAGATTACAGAGGTAAAACTGCAACTTCAACAAATCAGCTGTAACAAAAAGGTTACAACAACACTATCAAAAATAACATCAACAACCAAAGAAAAACTGTAACAACAGAGTTACAACAGTAGTACAAAGGAGGACAGCACTCTAAATTTTGATGTACAAGACATCATTACCACAAATCAACTGAAATTAGATATAATTTCATCTCTGTTTACCAGCAAAATAGAACTTTCCATGAGGCAGTGGTAGAGAAACAACTTCTGGTAGAAGACTTGAGCTGAAAAGAGGATAAGGGCAAAACAGAACATGAAAGGAGTGCATTAAGCACTTTCCAAATCGCCAAATGTAAAAAAAAAATATGTCAGTCAACTGAAAACCCCATTTTGCTGTGTCTTTTCATCACTTGTTGAAGAGGCAAAAAGAGAAGAACCTGCCTAACTCTATTTTGTAACTATGCCTTGAGATGAACTTATTAATTATAATTTTATCTTTACAAACTGTTAAAAAAATTATGTCTTTGGATCCCATTATTATAAATTTCAGGTACATTCAATAATAGATGATTATTTAAGGATGTAGGGAAGAGATGGGTAATCTGCCACGTTCTACTGTTCAGAACCCTGATTTTCAGTCTTTTTTGTCTAGGCATGACTCACATGCCTGTTGTCCCATATCATCTTCTCTTTATATTCCTTGTAGGCACCAACATTACTCTCTCTGCAAATGGTCCTTTCACAACAAATGCCTGAATACAAAAGGGCAAAGTTTCTTGGCCTTATTTGTGCAAGGAGCATAAAAAACAAATGACTAAATACAAAATGGGAAAACTTCTTGGCATTATTTGGTGTAGACAGGGGAATAAATTTCCAAGTCTCTGCCTTTCTAGAAGGGAGCGGATCTGATTGCAAGAACAGGCTTTGTCAGTCCATAAAGTGTTGGTTAACTGTGGAGGGGATTGCAATCTTTGTGGTTAAAATTGTAGAAATGCAGAAGACTGTCTGTGATTTTCTTGGCAGATTATCATGGAAGCAGTGCAGGTCAAAGCATAAGGATCCCTCTGAAGAAAAAGTTTGCCATAATATTTGCAACAACACCAGTCTGGAGGCCCTCAAAGCTTATCATGCCGGTAAGATTTTGAATCTTTTGCAGTTTGTATTAAAATTAGATTTCAATTGAAACTTTAACCAATATGCTTTCTTCTGGATTAGATCATATTAATCCATCATCAGAACAGATAGTTAGACCATATATCTTTAGTACTATTCAGTTTAATAAAACTCAGGGGATCCTTCCTTTGCAGTGACAGTTAAAGAGCTCACTCAAGGCAATTCAACTCGCAAGATAGTAGAGATGATATTCAAGTCAAGCTGGGTGACTCCTGTAATGAAAGATGTCAATTTTGAAAGAGTTCTCAAGATAAATCACAGAGAAGACATTCTCTGGAAATTTGAAGAGTACAGAGAAACAGTGAAAAGAAGAGCTTGTAAAACATGCAGCCGTTGTATGGCTGATGGGAATGAAGTGTTGAGATTCCATGGCACCACCAGCATGTGTTCTCTGAATGTGTTGAATGGAGTAATCAAGGTATGTTCAGTAGAGGGTTGCCATGTCTGTGAAATTCTCAGAACTGTGTTTTACTACAAAAGTAGAGGCAGTTTAAGAGGGATATACACCACATCCACTAGTGGGCTGGCTCATGATTCTACCCACCTCCATGGTCATAACAAATCAGATTCCACCATTTCTGTAAAGAGGGTTATGTTGCTTTGTAGAGTGATAGCAGGGCATGTTCACAAACCTTTGAATAGCCATGAGTCTTTTTGGAAAGTCTCTTCAGAGAGTGGGAACGATTATAAGATAAGAGAAGTATTTCTGTCTGACCATAGAGCATTTCTGCCATGCTTTCTTATTGTCTATTCTCTGTAAACCTCTGAGAAATCCTAAGAAACACTAAACCCTTATTAGGAAACTACTTGTTTTTAATGTAGCCTCTTGATTCCTTTGAATGAAAGTTGAGACAGTGTAAAACAGATTAATTTGAAAAATTTATCTACTTATTGTACTTAGTGTACATATATTATTCTTCTTAGTTTTCTTTCTTAAAATTTTCAAATTTAAGGAACCCATGCTGGCTCTGTTGTTGGTGGTGCTTAGTCAATTGCTGTGGCTTAGCTTTGTGTCTTGTTTTCAAATAATATTATTTTAAAGATTTTTCTAAAATAGTTCTATAAATTACTTTGTAAAAGAGAAATATTCTTTATATATTAATTTTCATACAAAAATCTAATATGCTTCAGTAAGGTTGTGTTTAACCGATATTCTTCTTCCATTTTTCTTTATGGAGGGTTTTATACAAACTCAGATTCGTTTAGCTACTCAATATAGGAGCATGAGGTATAGGCCGAATCTCTTCTTCCATTTCTAAGAAGTAAAATAAAATGATTATTTATCATTTTTCTAATAATAAAAAATAAATTTAATAGGTTATCCTTCTTAAAAATAGGAAATTCAAGGATGTTTGAGCAAATTTATTTAGTAAGAATTAAATTGTAAATTATTATAAATTAAGTTGATTAGAGTCATGAATTAGTTACAACACTTGAAGATGTTATCAAATGACCAGTAAGTATAGATATTTATAGTTCTATTAATCAAGCACTAAACATTTTTTTTAAGAGTTATCTTATAGAAGAAATATTCATATGTAGTCATTGTAAACAATCCTTGTCCATTACCTTTAGTAAGCACATAGTACACAATATGGACAATTAGATTCCAATTTGATTGCAAATGGTATGTGTTGCTCCATCTCCTTATAATTACCATATACATCTTGCTCCATCTCTATCCCAAAGTAAGCATAGTCTTCTATATCCATTAATTTTTGATGTTCATCAACAATATTGTATGAGATTTGCCCTTCTTTATGTAGATGCCTCATGTTCATCATTGCCTTCAATAAAATCATCATAAGATACCATGGTAACTTCCATTTTATTATCCTCTATGGCATGATTTGGCACCACAACAATCTCTATTGTATTATTGTAAATAAAATATACCATTTCAAGATGGGAAAATTGATCATGGATGTCCACTAAAAGAACTACTTGGTCATCATTAGTTTATGCATCACCATAAGAAAAACCATGATTCTATGTATTAATAAATCTCTCTTGAAAGAGAGGTATACGCTCTTCCTTGTCTAATTTAACAAACAAAATATATTTAGGATGAACATAGGCTTTAGAATATTTCTCGAACTCATTGTGTACTATAAGGTGTAGTCAATCTACTATAATACATTCACCAATGATTCTAGAATAAATAAAACACAGACAACACAAGAAATAAGATTAACTCTCTTTCATTCTAGTCTACATTGAAAAAGAAACCTCTTATAACTACAATTCGAAAATTACCATTTTTGATAGATTTTTACTAGATTCTAAATTTTTCATTTTTGGTAATATTGTATATCCGTAAGACTACAAAACTTACTAATTATTGAGAGCTAACTAGAGCATCACTATTTCTCAACTTGTTATGCTAATTACATTCAAGAAATAAAAAATAACTAAAAATTACAATTCTGGAAAATCTCGAAAAAAACTAAAAGCCTAGTTTGAGGCCTCATATGAAGGAATTTGGTCCCAAAAAAGTGTCAAGATTTGATCCAATCAAATGGATTCTATTCACAATTTTTTTTGAAATCTTTGAGATGCTTCTGTACATAAAATTTCAGCCCAAATAGACAATCGAGTGGAAAGTTATGACCTCTAGAAGTCCTTGCATCATTCTCCTCTGGTTGAAAAGAATATGGCTCCTGCAAGTTGCTATCCTCAAACTACTCCCACTTACCTTGATCTAGCTTCTTCAAGTCCCACTTTGCAATTCATGTATTTACTATTGGTTCTAATCCTTCCCATCATACCAAATATCTATTCAATTTCCTTTGTCGAGTATGAATGGTCTTCTTATCTAAAAACAATGCAATCTTTTCCCTTTTCCTAGTCAGAATTGTTTGTTGTAAATCCACTTTCTCCTCACTATCATCATCATGATCTTCACCATGGAAAGTATATAAATTAGAAACATTAAACACAAGGGAAATATCTAGGTCAACTAGTTAATCTACCTCATATTCATTGTCATTGATTTTATTAAGAACCTTGAAAGGACTAATTTTCGTATACTTCAACTTGTGGTATGTTCCTATAGAAAACCTCTCTTTGCAAATAAACCATCACTAAATCACCTTCATTGAATGCATGATGTTGTCAACTAGCATTTGCTATAGATTTGTACCCCTTAACTTTAATAGGCTAGGTCTAATAGCCCACACACTATGATGTAAGAAAGAACATGCCACACAAATCCCAAAGTAGCCTCATTTGGTCCTAATGATCATCTACATGCTACCTTCGGAGGGCACATGCCATAAGTTGTTGCCACATCAAGCTACTAGTTCAACTAATTAATTCTTTGTCACAGTGACACTTTTGTCACTTCAAACATGTAAACCGCTACACACCAACATTGAAAAATATGGATAATGATGAATTATGTGTAGAAATGCAAATCGTAGGACATAACTCTTTATTGTGAAGCAATGTAGATCAAAATAGAATACTAGACCAAGATCACTATTTGGGTAATATAACTTAAATATTCTAGATCAAACTTCTAGATCACTTCCACAATCATAAATCGATGCAACATGATATTATAGATATATTTTAACTAATTTCGCTATCATATTAATCTACAGTACTACCACAACTCAAAATGCCCTAATATGACATGACAATAATATGTATTCTTCAACCTTCTAGATGCCACAAAATTGAGCAACATGCCTAACACTCATCTGACATCAAAGATAATATTCCTTTGACATCAATGACAAAATATGTCCAATAATAGGGAGCAATATGACTTGAGGAATTTTATATTGCACATGAAAAATTCATGACTTAAGTTATGAGGCAATAGGCCTAAGAGTACTTTAAAAATACTTTGTCAGACTTTAAGTAACATGCTAGGGTTGGGAGTCAGTTGCTTTTATGATAGTGATAGGCTTAGATGACAACTTAAAATCTGGAACATGCTAGCTAAGGTCAATAACAAAATATAATATTTTAGTAGGCTTTAGACTACAAAGTCTTAGAAATTTAAGGGACAATAGATTTTACCCAAATAGGCTTAGAAAACCTAAAATTTTGCAAGGCATTAATAGGTGCTTGCTCCCTCTCTAGAGCCACCTCTTATCACCTCTCTACCTGATATTTATCCATTTTTGTAGCCCATATAGATACTTCATATGTAAATTGTGTCTAGTGTGGCCCCATCTACTCCTCCTACTTCTTCTTTGCGTCTTCATCCTATATTTCTTAGGGTCCTTTGACCTACCATGGTTTGACATGAAGATTTAATTTCAACCACCTAAATGCAAGTTCAAGCAAGGTGTCATTCCCAAGTTTCGCCGTAAGAAGTCAAATTCTTGACTTCTCTTTCTTCTTCTATTCTAGTAGTTGAGAAGGCTTTGCCTTCTTCAAAGTTTGTTACTACGCCTCTCCTAGAGGTCAATGATGTGGCTCCTATTTTATAGCATTCAATTGAGTCACCTCACTTCTCTTTAGAGAGGTATATATTTGATTCTCTAGAGGATATTTTGGTATTAATTGTAGTGTCATAAAGTGTAACCCCTTACAATTTCACTCCTTTTTGGGCCCTTGCCTTACTATGTCTCATCCTAGCTCTTTTCTAATCGTATTTCTAAACCTCATATTACCAAAATGTTATCATATGTAATGTGGTGATATGATTCTTTGTGGTGAGCCTATGTACACTGAATCTGCCTTCATCCCACCCCTTTTTTGAATGGACTATAATGCTAGGCACAAGTCTTAGTGGACTAGAGTTACTAGGGTGCTAGGTGCCATAATCCTAGTGGACTAGGGTGCTAGGCACCATAGTCACCCTAGATTGGGCCCAATTTTAAATATGTTAGTGTACCACTTCCAACTAATTGATTTTTTATCCCAATATTTTAATATGATTGTTGAAGGTCATCCTAATTAATGAAATACCTTGGTAACCCTATATAAGAGAATCTTTCTTAATTCATTTTCATCACTCAAGCATTCAATCACTTTCTAGAGCGAGTATTATGAGTGAATTTCTTCAAATCTGAGCATTATAGAGCAATAAATCCCAACAATCTTCATGCAAGTGGTTTTTCCTAATTGATCTTGTCTTATCATGTCGATTATTGTATCAAAATTTGAGGGTACTATTTGAAGAGAATTTCATCATCTTCAACATCAAGCTTGAGGTATAATATTGTGAATTCAACATTTTCCTTAAGGTTTTAGCCTTTGTCCTATAAGGGTAAGCTCTCTTTTCTATTAATTCATCATTATAGTGCTAATTTTGAACCTGGTGTTTGACCTAGGCAAACCCCTATTAACCAAACACCACTTTTCCTCTCTTATGCGTGCATTTAAAATTTAGGAGAGAAGGATTATAGATTCAAAAAAGTGTGAATTGAGACAAAGAGATTCAAATTTTGAAGAAACAAAAAACCTTGGATGTTTCAAACAAGTCTAAAGTGTCTAACACATTTTTAATAAATTTTTTGGGAGATATTATAAATGACATCTTGATTTCAAATTTGTTCTTGTTATTTGCATCAAATACCTTCGGGGATAGGACACCTAACCACATAGTCCAACACTTTCAATACCAAATTACAAACACAGGTTCCTTTCTAATCCCTATTTCTAGATCTATACTCAAAGTCTACGTATTTGTTCTTTAGCTTACTATTTATGTTGATTACTATAAATTTTACATCATTAGCCTTCTTTCATTTTCTCATTATATCAAATCAAATTAAATCATAAAGAAAAACAATAATCTATCATTGTTCCTAGCTCAACAATAGGTTTAAAGTTGGTCCTATTGATTATTCTTGAATGTAAAGTTAGTGTGAATGGCTTTTGATTCCTAGTTTACATAATTAGACTAGCGAATCCTAATTACCTATTTTACATCAAATATTTTTTACAATATCACTAACTCTTGACTCATAGGGATTATTAGATGGGAATGTTGAGGCAACCTCATCCTTAGCTCTTGTTGTCAGTGAGACACCTAGCATTGCCTTAGCCATTGTCCCCTTGCAAGCTTGAAGTCCTTCCACACATGATCAAGATTGGGAGGATGGCATGACTTGTTAAAGGCAATCAATTAGAGCGGTGTCTCTTTGTGCCTTTATATTAGAGTTTGCTTGTTTGTTTGTGTTTCCCTATACTTCCTTGTATATGTTTGTGCTCTCTCCTGGAGGACTTGAGATACTCTAGTAGGTACTCAAATATAGGGGAGAAGATCTATTGTACACTTCTCTTTGCATCATCATTCTTTTTTTGATGTATTGGTTTTTGACTTTTGGGAATGATGTAAGGCATTGGGGGCATTTAGGTTTTCTTCCATGTTGACCTAAATTTTTATTTTTCTTTTATCTTCATGTCTTTTTTATTCATGATCTAAAAACTTCAAGACTATGATGATGATTCATATGTAGTTATATATAAAAATACTACCCTCTATCTCTTTGTGTTTTTGTTAATGTTTTGGGTTTTATATGCTACCTATTGCAAGGTAGCATTCCATAGATAAATCTTGTTATGTTTTCATGTCAAAACATCTATTTTCCTTAGAATGACTTATGCTCCTCTCTATGTAGCACATATCATTCTAAGGGGGGAGGGGGTTCTCATGTATATATTATAGATCTCTTATCTTATGATTCTTTTCGAAATATGTTTTCATCTAGCTATCTTATCCATTATATGGCATGGGGTAAACTCACTAGACTTTGTCTTTATGAGTATCTATAACACTTTTATGCGGCTGTCCTACAACATAGTTTATAATATTCATAGGCCAATTGGATTGTCATATGGTCCCTAGCATAATACAACTTGCTACCCATACATATTAGGGTTGTCTTGTGTCTATATAATTTTTTATGTCTAAATTTTTACTTTTCACCTATCGTGTTTTTCTGCAACTAGCATGTTTATTGTGATACAAATCAACAATATCCATGTAGGATTGACTTGGGTTTCCTCTTTAGAGGCAAATCCACATAAATGAAATATTGTGATTCCCCTTCATATCTTGGGTATAATACTCTCTACTTTAGCTCACACTCTCTTGAACATGCATTCTTGTCAAAGTGGGAGAAAAATGTAATGTTGTAAATTGCATCTTGTGTAATTTCACATTACATGAGCTTTCGCTTTAGTTATAATCAAGATAATTATGCATCTTAAACCTTAATCTTGATCTAAAATACCCCTTGTCATCTTGCATGCAAGATTCTGATGCAGGAGCATCCGATGGTGTAAGGGCAATCTTGCATCACCCAAAAAGATTTTTATTTTTTGTTGTAGTTTCTAGATTTTCCCTTTCTTATTTTTGTAATTTATTCATAGTCAAATTTGAAGCCCTTAGAGGCTTTGGATGAGCCCATAAATTGGCGAGTATCCAAAATGTCATCTTTTTAAGAACTTTCCGAAAAGGTATTATCATTGAAAATCCGACAGTTAGATCAAAAGTTATGGCTGCCAAAAGTTGGACAATTATTTTTTGGAAAGTTTCCAATTAACGAATTTGGCTTCAGTGAAATTATGTAGTTTCTTGTTCTGGTGCTAGTTAGTCTACCAAGTTTCCATTGCAAATGTAATATTAGCTCCTAAGGAAAGAAAGTCTATTTAAGACTCATCTTTGAGGAAAATAGTTGAGTTTTTGGAGTTGAGTTTTTGAGAGCTTTAGAGTTGGGAGATTGTATTGTGGGAAGGGTATTTTCCAGAATCTATAAGCTGCATGTGTGGCAGCCTGTGAGGTTTTAATCCTCTGAAATTGTAATGCATGCAGTGCATGTTGGTTGCAAATAATAATAAAATCTCTTTTGTTTCTCAATTGTTGTGTTTTTCTGTTTCTCGAGTTGTTTCCTTATCAGATTCCCTGACCATTAGATTTGAATTGCACTTGGATGTATGCACATCATGGATATGTCCATGTGTCTTGCTAGCATCCCATGAATATATGCGACTATGCTAGCCATTGATATGTTACACTTGTTGAATTTTGGTAGAGTAACACCTCTACCAAACAACATTGACACTTGGAATTGTTATTTGTTGCTTAAATCCTCTCATTTTACCTCCATTTCTATCTTTTGACAATCTTTGAACTTTATTTATATTTAATTATCAGTTTTGAACACTTCTTCTACATTCTAGAATTCTATTTTCTTGGTATACACAACATTCTTTCATTCACAACACCTCTTACAATCTTGTAATTCCATCATTATGATGATATCTAGTGAAGCTCCATCATCTTGAGGATTTTTTTTGTTCTTCATCACTCCAATAGGCTATCTTTCTTTTGGTTTTGATGGAATTAACTCCTTGGGATTTATATTTCATATAATATCTTATTATTGACATATTATTGTTTAAAATATGTCTATCTTTTTATCATCTTGTCTAAGATTATCTCTAGAGGTCGAAAAAACAAAACGAGGATTTGATTGAGGCAAACCTCTTAACAAAGCCATCCAACATTTTTTATTTGGTCTTCTATGTATAGGTGTAGATAAGGATAAATATTTTGATCTTGTTGGAGCTACTAAACCATCTCTAAGTCATACCTATCTACCTCTTCTTTGTCATTTAATCACTTCAATTTTGTTTAGTACTTGCATTTTAGTGGTTATGTACTTAGTGTGTATTTCTTTTTTAATAGTCTTTCATTCTCAGATGCTACATAAGAAATTTGGTGTTTCTATTAGGAATTTTTGATTATGTATTTGTACAAGACACTACTATGTCACACTATCATCCTTTACCTATGTGTTTGTCTTCGACAAAGAGGTCGTTGAGCTGTCCAAGAGACTTCCATGGTCTATGTTTTTGGTCTCTAATGGCCAAATAGTTTAGTTCATTCATATTATTGGTTAAAAATGATATTTAGCTAAGAAGTGGACAAATTCAAGAGTCACAGTTACTTGAAGGTTTGTCTGGAGTGGATATTTGAGACTCGAATCCTTGAAGGATTTTGTTATCCTTTGTAGTAGTTCATTTTTCATACTTTACAAGATGAAAGGGCCCGAAATAAATTATTGAGGATGTAGGATGGGGTTGGTTGAATTTAGATGAGGCAATTGGGGAGGAATAAGAACATATTGAGAATGATATATATATATATATATATATATATATATATATAAAGCCATGATAAAAAAAATTTTAGTTTAAATGAGGGGGTTCTAATATTCCTTTCTCCTAAAGGCCTAACCGTTTTTCTTCATAGTGTATGTTTTGAAAAATTGAATTATCAATGTTATGCTTGTTCTTTTCAAATCAAGTCACGGGTCCATTTTGACAAGGATGGGAGGTAGAAAGGATTGTGAATTATTTAATTAAACTAAAGTACATGAATGCAAAGGAACCAAGTTGATAGGTTGAGGATTCATGGGTGGGTTGGATGGTGGTGTTTTAAATATTAGGAAGGATTGTGATTGTTAGTGAAAGGAATATCAAGAGCAAGAAATAAATGATATCCAAGTAAGTTATTGACTAAGTAAAATTTTCCAAGATAGAAGAGATACTTGAGAGCAATCACCCAAACATGAAGAGGAGACACAAGAACTTTTGAAAGAGGAAAAGAAAATAAAAACCCCTTGTGCATTATGAATGAAGGCAAAGCCTAGAGAGAGAGAAGCTCATTATAATAAATATCATGAATTGAAGAATAATAGGAGAAGCATCTTTTAAATAGATACGAGGAGAGGAATTACAAAGTAACTCCCATTTTTATGAATGCCTCCATTCACAATATGTGGGTGCAAAGTGTCAACATCCTCTTAAGGAGGAAATCTAATATTCAACATATTTGAAATAAATAAAATGAGTTGTGAGAACTCTAAGACAAAGGACTTGTAGGGATACCTTAAGAATATTCCTACAAGTAATGAATAAAAAGAAATTAACTTTACCAAGTAAAGATTAATTCCTGACACACCCCCTTAAGATTTACTTGGGGAGTTTACATCAAACCTCCAATGGGTTGCAAACCAGGATTTTTACAATGAAATTGAAATTTTTCCTTAAAAAGTGGCTTTGTTAGAATATCAACAACTTGATCTTCACTCTTACAATATAGAAGTGAAACTTGATTGTCTTCAATTTTTTGTCTAATAAAGTGGTGTTGGAGAGCAATATGTTTGGTCCTTGCATGGAAGATGGGATTCTTAGCAAAGACAATGGCACTTTGATTGTCACAATACAAAGGTGTTGGATCTTTTTGAGGTAGCCCCAAATCTTTAAGTAATCTTCTAAATCACAAGGCTTCTTTAGAGGCATTAGTGCATCCTTTATATTCAACTTATGTGAAACCAAGAGATGTAGATTGTTGTTTCTTATTATTCCAAGAAATGACACTTGAACCAACAAAGAAACAATATCCACAAATAGATTTCTCATCATTGGGATCTCCCCCTGGATCTGAATAAGTAAATCCTTTTAAAATAAAATCATAATTTGCATCATAAAATAAACCAACATTAATAATTCCTTTCATATATCTCAAAATTATTTTTGCAACTTTAAAGTGAGTTTGTTGAGGTTTAGACAAAAATCTACAAACCAAACCCACATTATAAGCAATATTTGGTTTCGTAAGAGTTAAATAATTTAAACTTCCAACTAGTTGTCTATATAAAGTAGCATCAACTAAAGGAGTTTGCATATCAATCATTAACTTTATTCTTAATTCACAAGGAGTAGAAATATGATTAGCATCTTTCATTATAAATTTGTCTAAAAGATCTTGAGTATATTTACTTTGAGAGAGAAAAATACCTTGGGGTGTTTGCCAACTTTGCATACCCACAAAGTAATGTAAAACTCTTAAATCAGTCATTTGAATTTTATGATTGAGTTGAAACTTAATTTCAGAAATCAAATGATTGGGACTTGAAGTTAGAATTAAATCATCTATGCATAAAATAGTAATCACAATGTCATCTTCACTATGTTTAATATATAAATTTAGATCATTTTTGCTTCTAATGAAACCTTGAAAAAGAAAGAATGCATTTATCTTAGAATACTATTCTCTAGGAGATTGTTTCAAACCATAAATTGATTTCTTTAAGTTGCAAACTAAATATTCATTACCTTAACAAAACAAGGAGGTAAGAAATATAAATTTCTTCATGTAAATCACCATATAGAAAAACACTTTTAACATCCATTTGAAGGATAGGCTACGACATATTAGAAGCTAAATCAAGAACTAGTTTAATAGTAGGAATTTTAGCTACAAGAGGAAAAGTTTCATTATAATCTAAGCCTTCAATTTGCAAAAAGCCTCTAGCAACCAATCTAGCTTTAAACTTACTAATTTGATTATTTGCATTCGACTTAGTTTTGTATAACCATTTACAAGAAACAAGATTTTTACCTTGAGGTAAAGGAACTAAATCCCAAGTTTGATTAGCAAGCAAAGTATCATATTCTTCTTGCATAGCTTTTTGCCAATGAGGTTGATTTTTAGCTTTCTCAAAAGAATTAGGATCATTTGTATTCATAATAGTAGACATTCAAGCATAATTGCAATAATTTATTCTTCTAACCTTGAGCTTATCCATTCTAGAAATAATCATCACTTTCTTGAATAAAAGTTTTAAACCATTTAGGCTTCCTTTTAGAAGCAATAGATGTTGGCAAATGCACACTCCAATGAGAAATTGTAGGTGATTGAAGGTTTTGTCATTGATGGAAACCTTGCAATCATATGATACTGGCAAGACAAAGAAACTGACACCAGCACTGACCGACAGACTCTACACCGGCACATAGAACATTGACAGTGAAAGGAAGGATACTGGCACCTTGGCCGACTTCAATTTTGTTTGAAATGTATTTTGTAATTAATTGTAAAATCATTGTAAGCCGAAATGGCAAGTTGTAAATATGACTCATATATGTATCAGATCATTTTGTAATAGGAAATATGAAAAAGAGGATGCGAGATAAGAAGACCTAATATGCAAAATATTGGTTAAGGATTTATGTTGTAGCAGAGCTTAAACCAATATTGAATCTGGCATAGCAGATGCTAATCTGAAACAATACAAGACATTGGATTAGTATACTCCATTTTTGTAAGTCAGTGTGACTTCTTTTGTAATTGACCAGTGAGCTCTAGGCATTTGGCCTTCCTGCATGTGCAGGCCCCTATTGTAAGAGTAATATTCCCTTATTGGCTAGTAAGTGAATATTGTGGGTCACAAATCCCACCAAGGTTTTTCCCACACTGGGTTTCCTCATTAAAATGTTGTGTTATGGTGTGCTTCTCATGTGGTTGTTATTATTCTTGTTTACTGCATTATTTCTGGTTTACTGGTACACAGTTTTAATATGCTTTTCATGTTTTAAGTTAAGTAAGTTTATAAACCGGTCAGATACTGATTCAACCCCCCCTCTCGGTATCTTTGGGAATCCTAACAATTGGTATCAAAGCCTAGTCCTCTATTTTCAAAAGCCTAATAGCTTGAGGAAGATCTTGTCACCGGTAGAAATGGAAAACTTGAGAAAGCAATTGGAAACAGCTCTCACAGACTATGATGCAGAAAAAGTGAAGAATATCAAACTTGAAGATAATCTAAAGGTTGCTCAGCATATTATTCAAGCACTTCAAGAAAATTTTACTATTGCAAGGAACAAGAGAAGAGAACTTTGTGAAAAAATGCAAAATGAGTAAAATGAAAAGGAAACTCTTAATGATCTGGTAAACAAGCTAAGCCAAGAAATCAGTACAACAAAGAATGAGATGCAAGATATGACTATGAGATTCTGTAAAGAAATTGAAGAAAGAAAGAAGAATGAAGAAGACTTGGTTAGAAGACTAAATGATGCTGGAAATGAAAACACAAGACTCAGTCATGAAAATGATATGTTGAAGATAGATCTTATGCATACACAAAATGACATAACTGAACTCACAAGACATAAAGGAATCTTGGAGAATGAACTGACTGCTGCAAATCAACACAAGAAGAAATTCAAGAAAAGTTCAGAAGAACTTAGTGACATGCTAAAGAATCAGAAACCTAATGGTGATACAAATGGCCTTGGCTTTGAAACTGGTGAAAGCTCTGGTATTGCAAACAATCATGATCATAGCAAACCGGTAAGACAACCTACTACTTACAAATTTAATGGCAAATTCTTTAACTATAACAAGTATGGTCATAGAGCAAATAAGTGTAGATCTAGAAATCATCAGAACACTAATACACCCACCGGTCAATGCTATAAATGCAACAAAGTTGGTCATAATTCAGAAAACTGCAGAATGAATGTAAGATGTTATGTTTGTGGAAGATTTGGAGACTTATCTAATCAATGCAGAACACATATCGGCATAGGATATGGGAAAGCTATTCAGAAGAACAATGTGACTTGTTATGCCTGTAACAAGATTGGACATATTGCTAAATTCTGTAGAAGCAATTCCTCGCCGACAAATAACAAAGGCCCTAGTTTGAAAGGTAAAGAAAAGGTTGAAGAGGTAAAGCAAGAATTCTCAAAAAAATGGATCAGAAAGTCAAATCTGAATGTTGATGGGAATACTCCTCCACCGGTAGAACATAGTAACACTCCACCGGTAGGAGACTCTTCATCTAACTGAAGAAAAATCCTTTGGGGGTTTAGCAACAAAATGAAAAACTTGCTATTATTCCCTCGGTTGATGATGAGACATTGAAATTGCTTCTATACCGGCAGATGACTTAAGTTGTGACTTAACTGACAAGCATTAAATATGGTAGTTGGAGAAAATAACATTATAAAGCAAGTATTTTGACTCCTTTTTCATTCACCAAGCACTCAAATCCTTGAGAGCACAAAAATTCCTGAGTGAAGGTATTCTAAGAGAATAAGTGAAGTAATCCATCAAATCATTCATCCCTAAGGCAGATTGAGGTATTTATAGCTATGGCATCTTCATCCACTCTTGAATTTATTGCAAACCCTACTGTTGTTGAGGTTATTAAGCACCCTAGACCCGTTTTCAAACTGGTTCCCGAAATTGCAAAGAAAGATGATAGCATAGGTGCATTTTCTCAAATCCCTAAAGGAGTAGTATATGCTGAAGACCCTAGGATGTATATACATTGTAATATTGATGAACTAGGTAATGATGAGATTAAAAACATGTTTAAAACTATGATTTGTGATGAATCCAGAAATGTCAAACCTGAACATAAGATAGTAGAAACCCTAGGTTTCACTGAAATTCTTAGTATACCGGATTTTCCCAAGGATATCATAAGGATTGTGTTAAGCAGAGTACATGGTGAATTTTTCTGGTTAGACTCTATTCATAAAATCACAAAAGAAGTAGTAAAAGTTGTAACAAGGTTACCCTCCACCGGTAATAGACCGGACAAAACAAAGAAGGTCTCAAATGACACAGTGACAAACCTTACTGGTGCAACATTTGATAAAAGGTCTTTAAGGGTAAACGATGTAAAAGACATTAATGTCAGATTTATCAGTATGACCTTAGGCTATAAGGCTACACATGCAAATAGGTTAAACTCAATTTCTAGCCTATGTATCAAGAGTGCCTATGATATGGTAAATGATAATGGAAGGATAGGCATATGCGAATGGCTTAAAGATGAGTTGATAGACAATTTGGGAAGGATTAAAGGAGATAAGAAAGGAACATTCAGATTCAGAAACTTACTTGTTTATTTGATGTTGTATATAACCAAACAAGTACTCAGTATTGGTGCTAGAGAGTTTAGATTTGACATCCCAGTAGGAAAATAACTGTTAGATCTATCGAACAATATGGGAGAGAACAGGGAGAAAAACATAAATGAGCATTTTCAAGCATTGAAGACTCGAATGAAGACTATAGTAAGACTATCACAAGCTATTGTGGATAAGTATAAAAAAGAAATCTGTTTTGTGATCAAGAAAGATGAAATCTGGATGGAGGCAGTTATCCCTAGAGCTATTTGGGTAACTGAAATGGGCTATGAAATAGATGACAACATCATATAAACTTATGCAAAATCCCTCCTAGAAGCTCCTAAGGAACCAGGAGAGAAAGTATTTGGTAGTGCAAAAACAATTGAAAACACAATTCAATCAAGGAAAAGGGTCAAGAAAGTTGAAGCAACTGTAAGAAAAGGAACCCGACAGGCAAAAGCAATCAAGGAAGATGTTTTGAGACAAACTGGCATAAGTGAAAGTGAGTTGGAAGCACCTCAACCGGAAAATCATCTTTCACCAGTTGGAACCTCTTCTAAAAGTGATATACCTATTGTATTTAAAAGGGTTGAAAGGGAAATAAAACCCTCACCAATACCTTCTCCTACACCAAAAAGGACAAGATAGATGCAACAGGCAGTAAGGCCTCCGGCGAAGAAAATGACTCCCAAGAAGAAGAAGGTGAAACAGACTATTGCTCCTCTAGACAAACTTCTTAGTGAAATCACAAAGGATGGTAAGCTGAAGAACATCAATAAAATGTATAATACACTATCAGATGATGATAAGGAAAGCATAGAAAATAGTGTAATTTTATACTTAGATATATACAAGAAATTCTTAATGGAAATTGTTGATGAAATTCCAAATGACTTGTATAGGAGATTAGAAGCTAGAAGATTAGCCATTGTTGAACTGGATAAAAAGATTAAGATTGAAAAACTAGTGGCAGTGCATCTAGTTAACTCACCTAATGAAATAGACAAATTAATCAGTGAGGCTAACTGGACAATGTTTTCTACTGCTCACCGACATGTAGCATTAATGGCAGGAAGAGTAAAGGAAGTTTCTGAGGAAACTGCTGATGGATGAGATATATTGTTTGTGGAAAAAGAAAAAAGAGGAAGAATTACTTAGACCTAGGCCTATCAAAGTATATCAAAAGGACAGAGATAAGGGGAAAGGTAAGGTAGGTGGACCACCAAGCCTGAAAATAACTGACAATGTGCCCCCACCTCTTCCAGATACTCCATCGGTAGACACTACTCAAAAATCAATCGGCCACTGAGAGTATGACGACTCCGGTAGAAGATACAAACCTTGAATAAAAAATTTTGTATACAATAAATGTAGACACTCAGGAAGTTAACATTGTGGTTGATAGAGAAACCACTTAGGACAAGGAGAAAAATGTGACTACTAAGTCACCAGTTGCAGAGATTGAGACAAACATAGAAAAACCTACACAGACAAAGCAATCAGCAGAGGATACCACCGAGAAACTGGTAGATACAACAGATAAACCATCTAAAGAACTAGCTAAGGAAAGTTTAGAGGTACAGACCGAGATTACATCTGAGAAACCTTGTGAGACACAGTTAGAGAAACCTAAACCGATACAAGTTGAAGCACAGTTTCAGACAGAGATAGTGCCACCGGCCCAAACTGAAAAGCATAAACCTTTGTTTGTAGAAATGCAAACACAGACAGACCTACTAGAGGTTGAATCAAGCAAGGTAATAACCACAACCGGTAGCATGACTATTATAAAGACTATTGGACAAACATCTGGTACAGCTATGACAGAATTCAAACCTACTAATGTAACAGAGGTCATATTAGACTCAATAAAGAAGATTACGGAATGCAATGCACAAGCCTATAAGGCTATTGATGATACAATACCAATTCTTAAATTGGTAGCACCAAAGTGCAGTGTTGAGAATAAAGATTCTTTAGGTCAACTAGACACATTGTCTAAGTTCATCACCGGTAACTTACTGACTATTGATCAAATAAATAAGGATACATTTAAGGAAAGACTAATAAAAGAAAAAGAGAAATTCTTTGAGGATATTGTAAAGAAAAACAAGGAAGAAATGGACACCCATTTATCAGAACTTGGAGAAATAATCCATGACTTCAAGAAACTATATAGGGATACTTGCAAAATGAATGTATTAATAGAAGATCTTTACAAGGTGATCAGCAAAGTTCAAGAAAAGATAAATAATATTGCTGACAATTTGATTGGAACATCAGATTCATTTTTGGAGTTAGAGAAGAAGATTGTAGAATAGGAAGAGAAAATCAAGAAACTGGAAAATGACAAATAGGGAATAAAGGATAAAGCAAAGGACTTGAAATACAGACTTAGTCCAAGACTTGAATACCTTATTTCTTTGAGAAAAGAAATATTTGAGGCTCTAGTTCCCAGACTAAAGACACCGGAAGAGAAAATGCACATACTCACCGGTACAGTACAGAGAACACAAGAGGCAATAAAACATAGCAAAACATTCAGTAATGACATAAATTTACTTTTGACAAATATCTTTCAGATTATAACCCACTGGTTACAAGAATCTAGGCAAGACTCCACTGACAATGAATGACAACCTTTGTCATTGATGTCAAAGGGGGAGTAATGGGATGAGAAAAATGATCAGAAGAAAGGACATCATCTGCTCAGGGGAGCATACAGTTTTGGAAAGACAATTTTGGCAGACTATTTTTGGATATCATTTTGGACACTTTTTTATTTTTCTCATGAGTGTTGCCATCAATGCCAAAGGGGGAGATTGTTGGCAAATGCACACTCCAATGAGAAATTGTAGGTGATTGAAGGTTTTGTCATTTATGGAAACCTTGCAATCATATGATACTGGCAAGACAAAGAAACCGGCACCGACACTGACTGACAGACTCTACACCAACACACAGAACACCGACAGTGAAAGGAAGGATACCGACACCTTGGCTGACTTCAATTTTGTTTGAAATGTATTTTGTAATTAATTGTAAAATCATTGTAAGCCAACATGGTGAGGTGTAAATATGACTCATATATGTATGAGATCATTTTGTAATAGGAAATATGAAAAAGTGGATGTGAGATAAGCATACCTAATATGCAAAATATTGGTTAAGGATTTATGTTGTAGCAGAGCTTAAACCGATACTGAATCTAGCATAGCAGATGCTAATCTGAAGCAGTACAAGACATTGGATTAGTATAATCCATTTTTGTAAGTCAGTGTGACTTCTTTTGTAACTGAGCAGTGAGCTCTAGGCACTTGGCCTTCCTGCATGTGCAGGCCCCTATTGTAAGAGTAATGTTCCCTTATTGGCTAGTAAGCAAATATTGTGGGTCACAAATCCCACTGAGGTTTTTCCCACACTGGGTTTCCTCGTTAAAATACTATGCTATGGTGTGCTTATCATGTGGTTGTTATTATTCTTGTTTACTGCATTATTTCTGGTTTACCGGTACATAGTTTTAATATTCTTTTCATGTTTTAAGTCAAATAAGTTTATAAACTGGTCAGATACTGATTCACCACCCCCCCCCCTCCTCAGTATCTTTGGGAATCCTAACAATAGAATCATCACTAGAAGAAGAATCATTAGGACTAGAATTATCATGATCATTATCACTATCAATATCAATATGAGTAAGAGATGCATTACAAGTAGGGTTTAGAGAAGGAGGTTGGTCCTCCACAACCACAACTTTACTATGAGAAAATTCATTATCTTTCATTTTAGAATAATCATGAATACCATTTTCAGCAATACAAACATCTCTAGAAAGTTTAACTTTGTTAGTGATAGGATTGTAAACTCTATATGCTTAAGAATGCTCATCATAACCAACAAATATATAAGGAAAAGATTTATAATCTATCTTTTGGCTCTTTTGTTTAGGTTTATGAACATAAGAAATTGAACCAAAAATCCTTAAATATTTTAAATTGGGATTTCTACCGAACCAAGCCTCTTCAGGAGTTATATCCTTTAAAGCTTTGGTAGAAGTTCTATTAATGAGATAAGTAGCACAAGCCATAACTTTAGCCAAAAATTTATAATCCATATTCTTAGCAAGCAATAAACATCTAGCCATTTCAATAATTGTTTTATGCTTCCTTTCTGCTATGCCATTTTGTTTAGATGTATAGAGAATAGTAAGTTCATGTTTAATACCAAAAGATTTAAAATAACCAATAAATTATTCACATATTCCTTACCATTATCAGCTATAAGTATTTTAATCTTAAAACTAGATTGCCTTTCAAGAAACATATGAAATTTAGTAAAAACATCAAGAACTTGATCCTTACTATGAAGAAAATAGATCCAAGTTCTTCTTGAAAAATCATCAACAAATGTAAGTGCGTACCTTGATCCTTGGATAAAGTTATTCTCCATGGGTCCCAAAAGGTCACTATGAACGAGGTGTAATTTATAATTTTCCCTCCATGATTGAGCATGCAGAAAGGGCTCCCTATGCATCTTACCACTCATGCATCTCATGCATACAATTTTAGAAAGAACAATACTAGGCAATTGATCTACCATATTTATTTTTTACATCAAGGCAATATTATTAGCATTTATGTGGCGAAGTCTTTCATGCCAAACATTAAAATCAATTGTAGTAAGCAAATAATTCTTTGAATGAGCAAACTCATAAAATTTGGATAAGTTATCATTGTCCATTTTAACATTAGCAATAACTTGGTTATGATTTGGATCAATGATATAACACATATCCTTATAGAATTCAATCTTGTAATCTTGACAAAGCTTAGCAACAAAAATAAATTTTAATTTTAATTTAGGAACATAAAGAACATCATGTAATTTACCATTAGGTACATTCATATCACCAATAACTTCTACTTTACAACTATATTGTTAGAAAGTTGAACAAGAACATTAGAAGTGTAAGGTTGCATAAAATAAAAAATTTCTTTTTGAGAAGTAACATGTTGAGATGCACCTGAATCAATAATCTACTCAAAAGGTTGAGAAACATTATAACTGTATATGGTGAAATTTTGAAGATTAAACTATTGTAAACCAATAAATATCCAACCACATAAACTCTAGTTCTACAAAATAAAGAACCCACCATACACCAATTAAGAACCTAAAACGTGCAAATCACAACAAAATAGAAAGATTATTCCATTCACGTACTTGGTAGGGTTTGATCTCCGTTGTTTCCTATCTCCATTGATCTTTCTTAATATGGTTGCTCTCATATTTTGTATTGCACACAAGAGCTCAACAAATAATGGATTGTGGTTATGAAGTCGCTTGATTGCTTGAAAGTCTTTGTTGCTTGAATGCTTTGCTAGGGTTGTGAAAGGATGAAGGGATCCTCTTATATAGAGAACACTTTAGAAAAAGAAGGGATAGGATTAAGAGGTGAAAGGATAAATGGTCGGCTAGGATTAAAGGGTAAGTGGAGAAAATAATAAAATAATAAGAGGGTAGTTAGGATAAATGACAAGTGTCATGGTGGGAAAAAGCTAATGAACTAATAAATAAAAGTAGAGCTATTTAATTAATAAAAGAGGTGGGACCAATTAAATAAACAAAATATTTATTTAATTTAGGGAAAGGATAATTTAAATAAATAAAAATATTTATTTAAATAAGGAAAGGCTAGAAAATATTAGTGAATTAATTAAATAAACAAATAATCTATTTAATTAATAGAAGGCTTAGGATAAAATAATTAAATAAATAAAATATTTATTCAATTAGGCTAGGACAATTTTAGGTGTCTACAATAACTACATATAAAAGCACGATGAGATTCATTACCATTATTATTAAACTTTTTAGGAGTAGAGTTATTTGAATTATTATTTGGAGTCATTAGATTTTTACCATTTTGTTTCTTGAAACATGTATTTGACTAATCACCATCCTTACCACAATAATTACAATGGAGTTTTTAAGAAGAATTGTTCTTTTGACCATTATTAGAATTGTTATTATAGGATTTAGAACATGAAACTTATTATTAGAATAATGATTATTATGATTACGATTATTATTACTATTGGATTTAAAATGATGATTATGGTTTTAATTTTTAGACATAAAATCACGTTCACTACTTTTCAGAGTACCAAACTAAATTAATTTAGCTTCCTCTTGACATAATAAGGTACAGAAGATATCATAAGTAAGCTGAGTAGATAAAGAAGGAATAGCTAATTGAGCATGAATATTGGTAATAAAATGCTAGAATTGATGAGGAAGACATTTTCTAAGAATAATATGAATTAAACAAAAAGAATCATGTAATATCCACCCCTCAGACAGTACAATTTTTTTTTTCAAGTACCAACTTAATCGATCAAACTTCTTGTTCTAGCATAGAAGCATCGACTTCCTAATTTCTTTAATCTTCATTCCACCACTTATGCTTATTGTCAAAGGTAGTAAGCTCTTAAGATCAAGGTCATCTCTAAACCTTGGTGTATATCTCAAGGGTTCATCCCTAATGACCTTGGCAACAAATCCGTTCAAGGGAATCTAGAGGCTCCGTAGTTCACCTAGAGTGTTAGAGGGAGTTCATTCTCTCCTCCTGTATGAAATCCTTGATCTCTCCTTAACCCTGATTATTAATTTCATGCAATTAATTAACTTAGTTCATTTCAATAGAAGAAAACTATTGGCCATTTGGTAGTGTACAAGCACACACAATCACACAAGAGTCAAATGCTTCCAAAAATTCCCCTTTTCATAGAGTGACTTGAGCACACTTTCCATAAACACATGGAGTCTAGATCGTACATATCACACACATGATGAATAGCTCTATCTTATGTCACATATACATAGTGAATAGCTCTAGCATACATCACTTATCCATAGTGACTAGCTTCAACCTACACTACCCATATAATGACTAGCTTCAATAGGCATCACATACCTAGTAACTAACATTTATACTATGAGAAATCAACATATCCATAATGGCTAGCTACCACTTTGATTTAGTGTATCCTAGATAAAAGGAATGTTGGTGCATTACACACTACACCATGGAACACATTCTTTTGCCCAGTCTTCTGCACCAATGAGCAAGTGGGAACAAGATTCAATGTATCCCATACTACACCAAGTGTCTATCCTCATCCTAACAAAGTCAAGAATTCCATTTCCACATCAAGATATGCTCAAAGCTATACATGAGATCAGTCCAATTATTACCTACCTATTCTACATTAGAAATTATCTTCCCTGCAGTCCATTAGATGACTAAGCAAGCCTCAGAAACTACAATTTTTTTTAATTTCAAGTACCAACTTAATCGACCAAACTTATTGTTCTAACATAGAAGCATTGAATTTTTAATCATCGATATGATTCTAAATCTCAATTGTCATCTTTCTATTACACTATCTTGATAGTTAAAATTATTATTGATTCATTTTCTAAATAAACACTAATTATATCTTAACTTTTCAATCAATTGTCTTAGATTACTCAACATTCTAAATTAATCAACCTAAAATCTATATTATTTTAAAATTTAATTGCTAAATTAAATCAACTAAATCAATCACAAATATATATACTTTCAAAAAGTTTCATTAATATATATTACCTAAATTTTATTATATTTAAATCTATTATCAAGAACTTATTTATAATTTTTTGAATAAGGATATATACTTTATTTTTTCTAATGAGTTCCTAATATAAGTGGTAACACCTAATTAGTGAAATTAAATGGATGTGATCAAAGTTTAAATATGGCAGTTATAATTTCTAGTTAAATATTTTTATTATATAATAACATCAAAAATATTTATTAGTCAATGGGCCTTAGTTGTGCTAGTGTTTAGTTGAATGGTTCTAAATGAACTCACCGAGGATCAAGTCTTACTGAGTGCAAGGCCTTGACATCACAAGGGATAAGGCTAGGGTCATGGTTCAAGTGACTTTGGCAGAATGCATACCTTTCAATCCTTGGCTATTAGTTGAAGAGGTTCAATCTATGGCTCATACTCTCATGCATTGAGTAGCTAAATGAATTTGGGTTTGATATAAAATCCTCTATCAAAAAATAATAATAAATATTATATAATAGCATAAAAATTTAAGAAAGATATCAAAAGTATTTTAGTTAAATTGATTTAGTACAATTGATGAGGGTGATGGTATGTTCCTTGACTATGTTATCTGTATACACCTAATAATGACTAGAGGTAATTAAATAAATATTAATTATTTATTTAATGGCTTTATTCTTCTATCAATAAATAAATTGAATTTATTTATCTATTTGATTCACTTGTCTTATTCCTCCAAATCAATTTATTATTTAATTATAATTCATCATAATTCTTCTAAAGTCTATCTTGATTAAATAGTTCTGAATTATTTAATTAGTCATTCAACCTAAGTCTTCAATTCTAATCCACATCGTTTCCTCTTCCATGTCATCATGCCATCTCATCACCAAGTGGCTAAATAAATTAAATATTTCTAATATTTAATTCTACAATTATCCTCAACATCATCCCTAGTCAATAGGATGATGAGACTTATGTGTCCTCCTATCTCATATATTCTCTCTCACATCCCTACATCCTAGAGAGTAGTTTTGTCCACATCAACCTAGTCAAAGTGACTTATTGTCCACTTGTCCTAGGAAGCCTAAATCTTCACTAACCTCCCTATATTGTTGACTCATTCATGTCTTGGGAAACCTATATTCTCTCTGACCATCTTATATCTTTGGAGCCTTCATTCTTGGTCAAGGTGAGCATGATGCCATGTGTAATCTCTTTCTACCTTGTCCTCCACCTTGTCATCACGAGAGGAACATCTTCCCCCTTTAGCTCTCACTTCTAAGCCATTTTTTCTTAGCCATCTATTATCTCAAGATTCACTCTCAACCATTGATCTTTGTGTTGAATATTAGAGTTGTTGGGATATGTTGTTGTCATTGATGTCAACATATTCCTACGTTACAGAAAATCGGTTTGTTGCAGAGAGTTGTTTTGGTGATCTATTGTAGACATGTTGATGTGGTTTAATGGGTTTTGAGATACCTATCTCTAGTTGATTTAGTATGAGTTTTATGATGCTATGTGGTGATTTGGTCGAGCTATGAGGTCCGGTATGTGGACTAGTTTTTCAATGTTCTATGTTAATGAGTTATGGTACTTGATCCATATCGCTCTGAAATGATGATATCTCAAGTTGCAGCTTTTGGAGACTATTTGGGACATTCATGTGTGTCCTCTGATTGGATGGTTCATGACTTATAATTTCACAAATGTATCTTTCAGTTTGTTAATTGGTGTTCTTGAGCTTCGGTGATGTAGTAATGATGAATCTTGTTATCCAAGTTGTTGCGGTGATTGCAGTCGAATTCATGTTGCTTGTTGATGTTCTCTGATCATGTGCTATGGATTTTGATGGTCCACATTGATCATGGTGCACGTTATTGACGATTTTATTGGTCTGATGGTATTCTTTGTGTTATGCGACATATTCAGTGGTGTAGCATTTTGCAGATGATCTTGGTGAACTATTTGATGGCATAGCATGTTCGAGGATTTTATTTGGGTCCATGCTATGTCCTTTCCCACATTGTATTGGTTAGGTTATGGATTTATGTATCGTGTGATGTATTTTTTTAATTAGATCCTATGTGTTGAGCTGACCTTGAGGGTAAGGTTGATGAATTGTATAAATAGGTGATGTAATAATGTTAGTTATGTGTTTGCGATTGTGTTTATGATTTAAGAGTATATTGTATGTGTGAACAAGCGAATTTATCCTTCAGAAGTGGAGAAGAGAAGAGAAGAGAAGAGTTGTTGTGCAAATAGTGTGCTTAACTGGAACTGTAATAAGGAATTTGGAGATGCTATTCTTTCAGTTCATGTAATCCAAATTGTTGTCCAATCTTTGTAAGGTAGCGAGCCTTCCATTGTAGCCCTTCTTGTTTTGAGCAGCGAGCTCTAGGCAATGTTCCTGAATGCATATGCATTCCCCATTATAATATTTACACATACTACTGCAAAGTATCATCTCATTGTGGGTAGGTTCCCACCGTGTTTTTTTCCTTAACCAGGTTTTCCATGTCAAAAATCCTTGTTTTATGTGTGTTGTTGATGTGGTGATTATTTTTTTTATTGTTGTTCCTAATCAGATCTGAAGTTGTGATTAATTTGGTTGAGTTTGGTGAAAACTGATTCACCCCCCTCTCAATTTTCCTGCATTGTTGCTTCCCTGCTATCAACAATTGGTATTAGAGCTAGATCCTCTAGAAGGATCTTAACTGCTTGAGGAGATCTGGGATGGCAGTTGTTGTTTTCAAAAAAGAGAGTTCAAGATTTGATAGAACTAATTACTCTATATGGAAGCACCGGATGGAAGTTCACTTGAAATTTCTTGGAGAAGATTATTGGAAGATCACAAAGAATGCATACATTGTTCTTGTGAATGGTCTTATTACTGCAACTAAGATCAAGGATGTTGAAAGTAATATAAGAGCTAAGGAAGCATTGTTGAGTGCCCTAACTGATGTAGAGATGACTAATGTGATGGGAGTGCAGACTACACATGAGATTTAGGTGAAGCTTGAAACTTTGTATGAAGGAGATAAACATGTGAAAGTTGCTAAATTGTAGAGATTACAAGGAAAATATGAGTTGCTAAGAATGGGAGAAGATGAGAATATTTCATCCTTTATGGCTAAACTGAATGATCTTGTGATAAACATCAGGCGTGTCAGTGGATTCCTTGAAGAAGATGAGATTGTGGCTAAAGTGTTGAGATCTTTCTCTCCTACTTATAAACATAAAGTTGTTGTTATAGATGAGATGTGTACTATGACAACTATGATAAGAGATATGCTGGTTGGTAAGCTTGTTGCTTTTGATTTGAGCGAACTTGGTGAATCACATGATAAAACTGAGATTGCATTTAAAGCTACTTTATCTAGGAAGCGAAAGTATGATGCGAGAGAAATTTCAACAAGGGTTTCTAGATATGAAAGAGAAATGAGAGAGATGGAAGAAAAAGAAAGAGAATTGGAAGAGCTTGAAGCACTTATTGCCAGAATATTTCCTAAGGGATTCGATAAGTATGAAGGAAAATTACCTTTGAAATGTTTTTCATGCAATAAGATTGGTCATTTTGCTTCTAGGTGTCTTGAAAGAGCATAAAATGTATCAAAGTATGATAAGTCTTTCAAGCCTAATTGAAAGTATATATATTAGAAGAAGTGTTATTATGATGCTGATGAAGGTGTGACTGATGAGGAGTCTGAGAAAGGGAATTCTAAAGATGAATTTGTGTTCATTAATATCAAGGAAGGTGATCTAGTATCTGCTAATTCTACAAGTTGTACTGTTGAAGAGAAAGCTTTGGCCGCTAAGATTGATGAGAAAGATGAATGGGTGATTAACAGTGGTTGTTCACATCACATGACAAGTGATAAAGGTAAATTTATGAATATGGAGAAGTATGATGGCAGTGTAGTGAGATTTAGAGACAACAAAGCTTGTGTAATCCATGGTAGAGGTTCTATTTCTCTTGGTGGTAAGCATAATACTGATGATGTTCTATATGTTGAAGGTTTGCAGCATAATATTTTGAGTGTTGGACAAATGGTTGATAAGGGATATGATTTGTAATTCAAGAATGGGAAATGTAAGATCTTGAATAGCTTCGGTATAGAGATTGCATCACGTACTAAGATTAAAGGTAATATCTTTCATCTGAATGGTGGTGAGAAAAGTTGTTTGATTGCTCAGATTGATGAGAGTTGGTTGTGGTCTAGAAAGATGTGTCATGTTAAATTTGACTACATGGTTAAGATAAGTTCTACTCAAGCTATTAGAGATTTGCCTAAGATTGTGAAGCCTAATAATTTGATATGTAAAGAATGCCAATTGCGAAAGAAAACAAGAATTTCATTCAAGAGTAAATTGTATACATCTAATGGGTTGTTAGATCTTTTGCATATTGATTTATATAGACCTACTAGAGTGAGAAGCTTACAGGGAGACATATACTTTATGTTGCTGATTGATGACTATTCTAGGTTGACGTGGGTCACTTTTCTAAGAGAGAAATTTGAAGCATTGGAGAAGTTCAAAATATTCAAAGCTAGAGTGGAGACAGAGACTGGATTGAAGTTGAAGTGTCTGAGGTCTGATAGAGGTGGAGAATTCACCTCTGGTGAATTTAATTCCTTTTGTGAAGAGCATGGAATCAGAAGGTGGTTATCTTCTCTGAGACCCCCTCAGTAGAATGGAGTTGTTGAAAGAAAGAACATAATAGTTTTGGATGCTACTAGAACTATGTTGATTGAAGGAAACGTTCTGCATATCTATTGGAGAGAAGTTGTTAGTACTATTGTATACACATTCAATTAGGTGAAAATAAAAGGTGATTTCGGTAAGACCCCTTATGAGCTATGGTTTGGTCATGTTCCTACAGTTAGATATTTCAGAACCTTTAGGAGCAAATGTTATATCAAAAGAGATGAGGATATAGGAAAATTTGATGTAAGATGTGATGAAGGAATCTTTTTGGGATATTCTAGTAAGAGAAAATACTACTGGTGTTATAACAAGACACTGAGAAAGATAGTGGAAAATGCAAATGTGAAGGTAGATGAGAATCATGAGAAGTAAATTAGAGCATGTGGATATGAGTATGATAATCAAGATATTACTGCAAAGCAAGTGCAAAATTCGAGCATTATGCAGAGTGATCCAGTAGAGATAGAAATAGTAAATGTTGATGTTGTTTCTAGTGAAGAAGTTCAAGAGCCTGAAAATCAAAATAATCAAAAGACCCCCAGGTATGTAAGATTAAATCATTCAGAGAATCAGATTATTGGTGATAAAATAGAGGTGTGATGACTAGGAGAAGTATTTCTACTAAAGAGACATATTTGATTTCTAAAATTGAGCCTAAAGATGTTGCTGAAGCTTGTAAAGATGAAAATTGGGTAAAAGTTATGGAAGAAGAGTTAGATCAGATTTAGAAGAACAAAACATGGAAACTTGTTCTGAGACCTAAGGACAAGAATGTAATTGGTACTAAATGGTTGTTTTAGAATAAGTTGATTGAAGATGGACAAGTTTTTAGAAACAAAGAAAGACTAGTATGTAAGGGATATTTACAAATGGAAGGTATTAATTTGAGGAGACTTTTGCTCTGGTAGCTAGAATTGAAACTGTTAGATTATTTCGTGCATATGCTGCTCATAAGAAATTCAAGGTATATCAGATGGAAATGAAGTCAGCCTTTTTGAATGGTGAGTTGGAAGAGGAAGTCTACGTTGAGCAATCAAATGGATTTTCATTGACAGATGAACAAGACATGGTATGCAGATTGAAGAAAGCATTATATGGACTTAAACAAGCCCCTAGAGCTTGGTATGCTAGATTGGACAGGTATTTGTTGAAGCTGGGATTTTGTAAAGGTACTGCTGATAATAATATGTACTTCAAGATTAATAATGATGATATTTTGATTATTGAAGTCTTTGTTGATGACATCATTTTTGGAGGAGATGATGATTTGAGTAAGAAGTTTGCTGGTGATATGCAAAAAGAATTTGAGGTGTCTATGATAGGTGAGATGAAATTCTTTATGGGATTGCAAATTACACAGATTGACAAAGGAATTTTCATATCTCAATCTAAGTATGTAAAGGAATTGTTGAAGAATTTTGGGTTAGATGATTCCAAACCTATTTGGAACTCCTATGGTGACTGGATGCAAGATGACAAAAGATGATGAATCTTCAAAGGCTAACCAGACCTTGTATAGATCTATGATTGGTGGACTACTTTATTTGACTCAGACTAGACCTAACATTATGAATGTTGTATGTCTTGTTGTAAGATTTCAAGGCAATCCTAAGGAAAGTCACGTTACTGCTGTGAAGAGGATATTAAGATATTTGAAGGGAACAATTGATTATGATAGTTCTAATACTTAATGTTAAGTACAGATCCCAAGTTAATAAGATTAGAGGAGGGGGGGTGAATCATACAACTTTAATCTTCCATAAAAAACATCAAATTCAACCTTGGTAACATATACTTTAGTAATATAACCAAAACTGCTAAACATGCAAGCTCAAAAGCATATAAACATCATAACACTCATAACACCATATTTAACGTGGAAACCCAAATAGGGAAAAACCACTGTGGGATTTCAGACCCACTAAGAAATATACTCTTCTAGAGTATGCTCGGTTAAAAGCAAATCCTGTTAAAGATTATAAACACATTGCTAAATGTGACTCGGTTAAGGGATTTCCCTCGGACCTGTTAGGATCTTCACCTTGTTAGAAATGACCTTGTTAAAGGATTTCAAACACTCAATCAGAATGTCACCTTGCTAGAGGGTTTTACAAACAAGACTGTTAAGTCCACTCGATTAAGAGATTTTCTGTCACTTTACAAAATAATAGTAATAAAAATCTATCTGCAACTTCACATCCAAAATGCTAAAGCAGATTCTTATTTGCTCAATACAATATAGACATAGAACTAATCTTGTCCATCTGCTGGGCTCTATACTCTATTATTCAAACTAGGTCTTCAAGCTTTTGTGCTTAGTAATCACTATGTAGCATCCCTGTGCATACACTTGCCCACATACATTGTCTATCAACAGTTCCTTATTTATAAACAATAGCTAACTGCTTAATCTCCTTGATCACATTTCCTATGATCAATCATAGCCATCAGATCTTCAAACTTTGACCAGGTTCAATGTATCCTTTGATCTGAAAAAAGTTTTACCCTGCCTTGGAACTTGCATACATTTCTTGGAACTTGTGCTAGGGTATTGCAGTTCAATCTAAGTTGTAGATCTTCCTGCTGATTTTCCTTTGCCATAGATTCTTTAACAAACTTCATTCATGACATACCAATCATTTAATCATAGCCAGCTCATCAGCTTCCTTCAATAAATAATGCATGTAGTCATTTAATGCAATCTGTTATTACTCGGTTGCAGCTCGGTAAATACTAAACTTCACTTGGTAGACATTCCGCCTTCATTAACTGATAGTGATAACCTTAGGGTTTACTGACTAGGTTCTTTGCTCGGTAACATAATATAGTATTAACCTTACAATTAATAACATATGTATGATATCAAAACAATCTAAACATCATGATCTCATCATTGTTTAACTCAGTAATAGTTGCCCATTGAATAACTTATTTCTCCCCTTATTCATCATATTCTTTCTGTGTCTTTTATCGACAACTTTATACTCATCAAATCATACTTCTCAAGATATGGCAACATCATACTGAATTAGAAAATCAAATTTCTTGACATCAATTACAAAATAATAATATTAAGATAGTAAACATCCTTAATCAGTTATATCCATAATCATCAACAACCTTCTCAATATCCTTATTGAAATGCCAACAATCTCTCCTTGTCTGTTATAATGCCAAATGCCAACAATCTCCCCCTTTGGCATTGATGGCATTTCTGTGAGATTCTAAAATGCTGATTTGACCTAATTGATTCGGATTTCTGTGAGATTCTAAAATGCTGAAATGCTCTCCCCCTGTCATCAGAATTCTCCCCCATACATTAGTCTTCTCTTCTTTTCTCTTCAGTCTTGGTTTTCTTCAGTCTTCTCCCCCTTTGACAACAATGCCAAAAAGTAAAGAACTAAAACATAATTTCTTCCGTTGAGAACTAAATTCCTGCTGTTATGTGTCAATTTAGTCTCGGTCAGAGCATTTATGTCTTCAATTCCTGTTCCTTGTATTTGTTTTCTACACACCTTTAGAAAACCTCCTAAAGTGTGTAAATTAGCATCAACTCCTAAAAGATATTCTGTAGAGTCATCGAATTGATGCTTTCACCAAACTCGGTCAATGAGTAGAAGATAGGGATAGGACCCCTAACTTACTTCTGAGATACTCAAAAGTGTCCCTTGGTAGTGGCTTGGTGAAGATATCTTCTTTTTGTTCCTTTGTGCAAACATACTCCAACACCACTTTCTTGTCTTGAGCTTCTTCTCTAAGATAATGATATTTGATAGAGATGTGCTTTGTCTTAGAGTGCATAACTGGATTCTTTGAAATGTTAATGGCACTGGTATTGTCACAAAATATAGTTACTGGCTTGGTAACTTTCTCATTTATACCTTCCAACAGTTGTTTGATCCATGCTATGTTGGTACAATTCAATGCTGCAACAACATATTCAACTTCTATTGTTGACTGTGAAACACATCCTTGTTTCTTGCTAAACCAACTCACTAGTCTTTCTCCTAAAAAGAAAGCTCCTCCACTTGTGCTTTTCCTGTCATCAATGTTGCTTGCCCAATCAGCATCAGTATAAACTTTTAAATCAAAGTCATTTCCTTTCTGATATACTAAGCCATAATCCCCAGTGCAATTCAAGTATCTCAAAATTGTCTTGATTGTTGTCATGTGTGTTTCCTTAGGATCTGCAGAGAAACTTGCAACTATACCTACTGCATGTGTTATGTCTGGCCTGCTGTGAACAACATATTGTAACTTTCCAATCATGGATCGGTAAACTGTCTCATCAACAGATGCAGATTCATCATTCTTAGATAATTTACATTTGGTAGTCATAGGAGTACTTACTGGTTTTGAATCCTCCATTCCAAATTTCTTCAAGATTTCCTTTATGTACTTGGATTGAGTAATGAAAATCTCATTTTTCATTTGCATTATTTGTAAACCTATAAAATACTTTATCTCACCGATTAATGACATCTCAAATTCTTTGCTCATTTTGTTTCCAAAGTTCTTACATAGAGAGTCATTTCCACAAAAGATAATATCATCAACAAATATGGCTGAGATCAGTATTCCATTTTCATCATTCTTCATGTACATGTTGTTGTTTTCACTTGTTCTTATAAAACCAATCTTGATCAAATAAGAGTGCAATCTTTCATACCATGCTCTAGGTGCTTGTTTCAAACCATATAAAGCTTTGTTCAATTTACATACCTGATCTTTATTCATGTCTTCAACAAATCCTTCAGGTTGTTCAATAAAGACTTCTTCTTCTAATATACCATTCGGAAATGCAGATTTGACATCCATTTGATATACCTTGAAATTTTTGTAAGCAACATATGCCAACAATGTTCTTACTCCTTCTAGTCTTGCCACAGGTGCAAAAGTTTCACCATAATCAATTCCTTCTTCTTGAGCATAACCTTTGCAAACTAGTCTAGCTTTATTTCAAATGACCTCACCTTTTTCATTCAACTTATTTCTGAAAATCCACTTTGTACCGATTACATTTTTGTCCTTCGGTCTTGGGATCAGTGTCCATGTGTCATTATTCTTGATTTGATCAATCTCTTTTGTCATAGCATTTATCCAATCTTCACTGTTAAATGCCTCTTTCACTATTCTCGGTTCAAATTCAAATATCAAACATGTGTTCTATCTCAGTTTGTTCCTTGTCATCACTGGATCATCCTTATATTTTATAATCTAACTTGATGCATGATGTCTTCTGACATACTTGGCTAATACAGGCTCCGTATGATCTTCTTCATCACTCAGTAACTGAATATTCTCTTCATTTCCTTCAACAATTCTCTCAGTAAGACTTGTCGATTGAACATAGACAAATTCATCACAATCTTCTAGTTCTTTGGAGTTTCCTTCATCATTTCTTTCTACAAATTCATCAATTTTCACATTTACACTTTCTACTATTTTGTTAGATGATTTGATCAGACATTTAAATGCTTTACTTTTAGAAGAATAACCAAGAAATGTTCCTTCTTCACTTTTCTGATCAAACTTGCCATTTCTATCATCTTTGTGTACATAGCATCTACTTCCAAAGATTTTGAAATAACTTACATGAGGTTTCTTGTCATACCAGATTTCATATGGTGTATTCAAAGTTCCTTTCTTTAGTTGTACTCGGTTTAGGGTGTAAAATGTTGTGCTTATTGCTTCTCTCCAAAATTTTTGTGACACTTTCTTTTCAATCATCAGGGTTCTGGCACAATCCACAATAGATCTATTTCTTCTCTCAATAATTTCATTTTGTTGTGGAGTTCTCGGTGCAGAGACTTGTCTTTTAATACCATGATCATTGCAAAATAAGTTGAACTCATCAGATGTGAACTCTCCTCCTCTATCTGATCTAAGACATTTCAGTTGTCTTCCTGTTTCATTTTCAACTCTTGCCTTGTACCATTTAAACATTTGAAAAGCTTATGATTTTTCTTTTAAAAACATTACTGACATCATCCTTGAGTAATCATCCACAAATAATATGAAATATTTACCACCATAATAACTTTGAACTTTCATAGGACCACAAAGATCGGTGTGCACAAGATCTAAAATTCCCTTAGAAGTGTAAGACTTACTTGTAAAGATTGATCTTGTTATTTTACCCATTTGGCATCCTCAGCACATAGCATTCTCAGGTTTTTCAAGACTTGGTAGACCTCTTACTCAGTGCTTCTTGCTTATTTTGATTAGATTATCAAAATTTACATGACAAAACCTTTTATGCCATAACCAGGTATCATCTATCTTTGCATATATACACTTATTCTGAGTTGAGTCAAGGTGAAATGTGTTACATTTTGTTTGTGTCCCGGTAGCAGCTAACTTTCCATTCTTGTCATGAACTTTGACAATTCTTTTCTGAAATTCTATTCGGTATCCTGTATTGTTTAGCTGTGCTACACTCAACAAATTATATTTCAAACTTTCAACCCAATAAACATCATTGCACTTTGCATTGTCAAGAAGTGTTATGGATCCTTTACCTTTTAACAGACATGGTGCATCATTACCAAATCTTACATAGCCTCCATCATAGCCTTCTAACATAACAAACTTGTGTTTATCACCTGTCATGTGATGTGAGCATCCACTATCTATGATCCAAGAATCATTAGTATTTATGTGAGATATTAGGGATTTTTCTTCATACCTTTCTTCATCTGATCTATCTTTGATAGCCACATAAACTACTTCCTCTATATCAGTTTCATCTGATTTATCATCATTGGATTCCTCATCGGCTATTAAGCATGACTTTCTATCTCTTCTTCTAAAGTCTCGGTGTCCTCTGTAATGATTATATTTTTGTCTGTCATCTTGGTAATCTCTCTTTTCAGTAGAATCTTTGTCAGGACAGTTAGAAGGCATATGTCCTATCTTATCACAATTGAAACATTTCAAAGGTAGTTTTCCTTTATACTTACCTTTGCCTCTTGGTAACCTTCTGGCTAATAGTGCTTCAAACTCTTCTTGCTTTCTGATTTCCTCATACAATTTATGTACTTCTTCCATGTTCTTACGAAATCTTTCACTTGCTCCACTATGATCTCCTTCAGAGTAATTATACTTTCTTTAATTGTAATCATTAGATTCATCAAGATGAAAAGAACTAAATGCATATTCAACTTTATTTACTGATGACCCACTGTTATCAAAGTTACTTAACTCAAATGCATGTATCTTACCAATAGTATCATTTAAAGAAACTGGCATATTGGGTACAGACCTTAATTCATTGATTACAGAGACTCGGATTGCATAAGCTGGTAGAAGGGTTCTTAACAACTTACTTGTTATATCCTTTTCTTCAATAGTTCCACCTGCTCCTTTGATTTGATTGACAATCTCCTTTAGTCTTGTACTATACTGGGTTATGTTCTCACCTTCATTCATTCTCATAGATTCAAGTTGTTCTCTTAGACTATCCACTTTTTCTCTTTGAACATGTTCATCACCTCCATACACAGATATGAGCTTATCCCACATTGCCTTTGCATCATTACAGCCTTCTAGATCATTAAACTTTGAATCGGTCAATGCTGATGTTATTTCAATCATTGCTTGAATATGTTCTTGCTTTGCCTTTATCTCTTCCATTGTCAATGGATAGGTGCTCGGTGTGATGAAATCATTCTCCAGCTAATATACAACATATTCTCCAACTCCTGATAGGTGCAGCTTCATCCTTTTCTGCCATGTAGAGAAACTTGACTTGTTCAGCTTCGGTGCATCCCTCTTATACATATTTGAATATTTTCCTCAAGTACCTTTAAACTTTTTCTTTCAGAGTCCAAAGCTCTGATACCAATTGATAGTTCTAATTCTTAATGTTAAGTATAGATCCCAAGTTAATAAGATGAGATGGGGGGTGAATCATACAACTTTAATCTTCCATAAAAACATCAGATTCAACCTCGGTAACATATACTTCAGTAATATAACCAAAACTGTTAAACATGTAAACTCAAAAGCATATAAACATCATAACACTCATAACACCAGATTTAACGTGGAAACCCAAATAGGGAAAAACCACTGTGGGATTTTGAACCCACTAAGAAATATACTCTTCTAGAGTATGCTCGGTTACAAGCAAATCCTGTTAAAGATTACAAACACATTGCTAGATGTGACCTAGTTAAGTGATTTTCCTCAGATCTGTTAGGATCTTCACCTTGTTAGAAGAGACCTTATTAAATGATTTCAAACACTCAATTAGAATGTCACCTTGCTAGAGGGTTTTACAAATAAGACTGTTAAGTCCACTTGGTTAAGAGATTTTCTGCCACTTTACAAAATAATAGTAATAAAAATCTATCTGCAACTTCACATCCAAAATGCTAAAGTAGATTATTATTTCCTGAATACAATATAGACATAGAACTAATCTTGTCCATCTACTAGGCTCTATACTTTGTTATTCAAAACAGGTCTTCAAGCTTCTATGCTCGGTAATCACTATGTAGCATTCCTGTGCATACACTTACCCACATACATTGTTTATCAATAGTTTCTTATTTATAAACAATAGCTAACCACTTAATCTCCTTGATCACATTTGCCATGATCAATCATAGCCATCAAATCTTCAAACTTTGACCAGGTTCAACGTATCCTTCAATCTGAAAACATTTTACTCCGCCTTGGAACTTGCATGCATTTCTTGGAACTTGTGCTAGGGTATTGCGGTTCAATCTGAGCTGTAGATCTTCCTGCCGATTTTCCTTTGCCATAGATTCTTTAACAAACTTCATTCACGACATACCAATCATTTAACCATAGCCAGTTCATCAGCTTCCTTCAATAAATAATACATTCTGTTATTACTCGGTTGCAGCTCGGTAAATACTAAACTTCACTCGGTAGACATTCTGCCTTCATTAACTGATAGCGATAACCTTAGGGTTTACCGACTAGGTTCTTTGCTCGGTAACATAGTATAGTATTAACCTTACAATTAATAACATATGTATGATATCAAAACAATCTAAACATCATGATCTCATCATTGTTTAACTCGGTAATAGTTGCCCATTGAATAACTTATTTCTCCCCTTATTCATCATATTCTTTCTGTGTCTTTTACCGGCATCTTTATACTCATCAAATCATACTTCTCAAGATATGGCAACATCATACTAAATTAGAAAATCAATTTCTTGACATCAATGACAAAATAATAATATTAAGACAGTAAACATCCTTAATCAGTTATATCCATAATCATCGACAACCTTCTCAATATCCTTATTGAAATGCCAACAATCTCTCCTTGTCTGTTATAATGCCAAATGCCAATAGATTATGGTATGTGGTATTCGAAGAATGATGATTTAACTTTAAATGCTTATATTGATGTTGATTGGGTAGGTGATGTTGATAAATGGAAGAGAACTATCGATGGAGCATTATTTTTGGGAAAGAAGTTGGTTGCTTGGTCAAGTAAGAAATGAGATGCTATTTCTTTATCTACTACAGAAGATAAATACATTGCTACTACTAGCAACTGTACTCAGGTTATTTTGATGAAGCAGGTACTAAAGAATATTAGAGTTGTTTATAATGAGCTGACTATTATATATTGTGATAATACTAGTGCTATCAACATTTCTAATAATTCACTGTTGCTTTCTAAGAAAAAGCATATATCAATTAAGTTTCATTATCTAAGAGAGAAAGTCAGTGATAAGGAAGTTAGATTGTAGTATGTGTCTACAAAGGAATAGATTGTCGATATATTCACTAAGCCTTTGCCTATAGAGACATTTGCATATCTAAGAGAGAAGTTAGGGGTGTTTTCCCCTCCTGTTGTGAACTAGATGCATTGCGTTGCATTGATCTAATGGACTTCATTATCTTATTCTTTTATTTGGATTGATGAGTTGGTGTTGCTGCTCCAGGGGAGTAGTCAGTATGTTGTTTAGTTGTTCAAATTGGTGAGTTTATCGTAAGGGTGAGAGATTTTCCTTCTTAGAGGGAGAGATGCATGATCTGTATGTGTCTTTGGCATTGTTGTCAAAGGGGGAGAAGAGCATGCTCAAAACCCTAAATTGTTTTGAGTTGTTTGTCAAAGGTGGAGCTGATCCTTATGATCTCAAGGGGAGATTGTTGGTTGTTGATTTCTTTCTTTGCATTGATTTTTTTTCACATTCATATGTTTCCATCAATGCCAAAGGTGAATATTAGAGTTGTTGGGATATGTTGTTGTCATTGATGCCAACATATTCCTATGTTGCAGAGAATTGTTTTGTTACAAAGAGTTATTTGTAGAACACAAGATATCACTAAGAGGGGGGGGGTGAATCAATGATTATAAAGAATTTCAAACAATGTGTGCAACTGGTAGGATAATGAAAGAACTAACAAGCAATCACACACAAGAGCACATCCCATAACACTAGATATACGAGGAAAACCCAATGTGGGAAAAACCTAGGTGAGAAAAGTTGTTGGCCATTTCAAGGAATTGATTATGTGTGTCATTGATGTCAACAATAGTTGTTTTTGCTACTTTACCAGTATCCTTCTGGTCCCGATAGGTTGTTTGGTTTCTGGTTGGATTGGATCATCTTGATCCAGTATGATCTAGTTGTTGACCATTTGGAGGAATTGATTATGCGTTGCATTGATGTTTTGTCATTGATGTCAACACTAGCTATTTTGGATGCTTTACCGGTATCCTTCTAGTCCTGGTAGGTTGTTTGGTTTCTGTTTGGTTTGGATCCAGCCTGATCCGGTATGCTTCGGTATGTTTGGGTTATGGAATTGGCTTATTCATGCTACTCAGGTTCATGTTTAGTCAATTGGTTTTGATCTAGTGATCAGATGCTATCTTGTTTTGCTAGCAAGCTTGGTTTGTGGTTCCGACGAGGGTTTCACCGGTAGAGCTTTATTGAAGATCTTTGATGATATGCATAAGTGGTGTTGGTGCGGTTTCTAGTGGAGATTTAGGATGTTGATGGTGATCATGTTTGAGACTTGATTGATTGGGATTATTACTTTAGCATGTGTGGACCTAAATTGGGTCCTGGTGTATCTAGGTTATGGATCGACTAAATGTAACGTGTGGATTGGACTTCACGATGTGCTTCTGGGATGTCTAATGGGTTGGATATTATTTGTTTGGTCTTAAGCCAATATGTTTTGTAATTATGTAATTGGTTTATTGTCTGGTGGCCGACCTGATTGTTTATGGTCGAGGGTATGTATATATGATGTGAGATCTAATTGTAGATCATGGGAATGAGAATGGGATATGGATTTGTGATGAGCAAATAGTGTAATAATCATTCAGGCAGAGGATTTGGTTGATCATTAGAGATCGAGTTGGGTTTTGTAAGAGGATTTAGTCCTCCGATATTGAGCTTAAATAAAACTATACTTTGGCATAGGAGATTTTATCTTTGCAATTCATTCCTTCTTCCGGATTGTAGTATGGATTTCTATGTAGTCAGTAAGACTCCTTTTGTGATGAGCACTACGCTTTAGGTTGTTGGCCTTCCTGTAAGTATAGGCCCCTCAATTGTAATTCACATACTTACTGCAGAAGTATTATTTGACTATGGATAGGCTTCCCACCATGGTTTTTCCCTTTACCGGGTTTTCCACTAGCAAATATTGGTGTCATGTGGTTGGTATTTATTCTCTGATTGTTGTTTATGCTTAATTGGTATATCTTCTATTTTGGTATTTGGTTTATGCATTCCGGTATTAATCTTTTGGGTTCTGGTAATCCAAGACAACTAATTCACCCCCCTCTCAGTTGTCTTCCAGTTATTTGAATTGTCTAACAATTGGTGTCAGAACTCTGGTCCTCTCTGCGGAAGCTTAACCAATTGAGGAATATCCTATGGTGACTAACAGTTCAAGTTCATCTAGTTCATCTAGAGCTATCTTTTGGAGAGATATTCCTAGGCTTGACAGAACAAATTATAGAGTATGGAAGATTCAGATGGAGACTCATATGAGATGTCTTGGCAAGGAGATTTGGGAAATCACAGAGAATGGTGTAACACCTTATAATCTGGCATCTGGAAACTCTCCTCCAGAAAACTTGGATAAGGAGCTTGGAATGATTGTAGAGCAAGAGAAGCCCTCTTGTGTGCACTTTCTGATCAACACATAATGGGATTAACTAACAAATCATCTACAAAGGCTATATGGGACAAGTTGGAGACTTTTAATGAAGGTGACCCTACTATGAGGATTGCTAAACTTGATGGTTACCAGGTGAGATATGAAAATTTGAAGATGGAAGAAGATGAAAGGATTACTGCATTCATTGAAAAGGGTAGATGAGATTGCTATGGGAATTCAATGTTGTGGTGGAACTCTGAGTGAAGATGAAATAGTTTCTAAAGTTCTGAGAGCTTTACCGTTGGCTTACAAGATAAAGGCTACTGCAATTAATGAGTTGAGAACAATGGATAATACTTCTATCAACAAAGATACCTTGGTTGGGAAATTATCTGCTTTTGATCTTGAAGAATTTGGACCTTCTGGAGTTGTGAAGTCTAAACCTACTTTTCATGCATCTGCATCATCAACCGACATGCAAGATTGGAAATCTCTATATGCAAAGGAATTGGATGATATGGAAAGAGAAGATGATGAATTTGAGCAACTTGAAGCACTATTTGCTAGAAGATTGCCTAAAGGACCGGTAGGAAGTAAGTATACAGGAAAAGAACCTTTAAAATGTTTTGAATGTAATAAGATAGGTCATTTTGCTTCTAGATGTCCTGAAAGGAATTCAAGATTTGAAGATAGAGATAGAAGATCTCTTAAGCCTAACCCTGGATATTAGAACAAGTATAAGTACAGGAAAATCAGACATAAATCATGCTACATAGAGGATGAGGAAGGTGTGACTAATTCTAATGATGAACCTACACCTGACTCTACTAGTGGTTCTGACAATGGGAAGGAATGGGTGTTCCTAGCTATCAAGGAAGATGTTCTGGCACTAGAAGAGAATGTACCTAAAGAAAAGGCACTTGCTGCTAAAATTGAAGATAAGGATGAATGGGTAATTGACAGTGGATGTTCACATCATATGAATGGAGATAAAAGGAAGTTTCTATCTTTGCAAGAATTTTATGGCTGTCTGTTTAGATTTGGAGATGACAAAGCATGTATGATCAAGGGAAAAGGAACTATATCATTGGATGGTAAGCACAATACTGATAATGTTTATTTTGTTGAAGGTTTGAGGCATAATATTTTGAGTCTATGATAATTTGTGGATAATGGATTTCAATTATAGTTCAAGGATAGAAAATGCAAAACCATTAATAGATCTGGTTTGGAGATTGCAACCGGTACATAGACAAAAGGTAATATATTTCATTTGAATTCTAGTGAGAAGACATATTTGATTGCACAAATTAATGAGAGTTGGTTATGGCATAAAAGGCTATGTCATGTGATTTTTGATTACATGGTTAAGATCAGTTCAACTAAGGTAGTTAGAGATATATCTAAGATTGTGAAGCCCTATAATCTGGTATGTAAAGAATGTCTAATGGGAAAATAGGTCAGAACCTCTTTTAAGATTATACAAGATAAATCTAATGATGTTCTTGATCTTATTCATACTAACTTATGTAGCCCTGCTAGAGTTAAAAAATTTTAAGGTGATAGATATTTTATGCTAATCATTGATGATTATTCTAGAATGATGTGGGTTACTTTTCTAAGGGAGAAATCTGAGGCTTTTGAAAAGTTTAAAATCTTTAAGGATAAAGTGGAATTTGAGAGAGGATTGAAGATTAAATGTTTGAGGTCAGATCATGGTGGAGAATTCACATCCGGTGAGTTTAACAACTTTTGTGAGAAGCATGGTATTAGGAGAAATTTTCTGCTCCCCAGACACCTTAGCAAAATAGAGTTGTGGAAAAGAAGAATAGAACTATCTTGGATGCTGCAAGAACAATGATGATGGAAGCTAGTCTACCTCATATCTACTGGAGAGAAGCAATGAGCATAATATTCTATACATTCAACATAATACATATCAAAGGAGAAACTGGTAAGACACCTTATGAATTATGGTTTGGAAATACACCTATAATTAAGTATTTCAGAATCTTTGGTAGTAAATATTATATCAGGAGAGATGATATCATTGGTAAATTTGATCCTAGATGTGATGAAGGCATATTTCTTGGTTATTCTAATGAAATAAAAACATATAGATGTTATAACAAGAGATTGCAGAGAATTGTGGTGAGTTATAATGTCAAGGTGGATGAGTTGAATAGAGGTTAAATCTGAGTTTATGAGAAAGAACCAGCAGTGGAAATGATCATAACTCAACTGGTAACACCTTTACCAGAATAGAATATTGGACCAATTACTCCAGAAGTATCAAAAAATTCAACAGTAACTAAAGAACTAGGAAGAAGAACAGAGAGTCAGAAGACTCCTAGGTATGTGAGATTGAATCATTCAGAAGATCAGATCATTGTGGATAAGAATAATGGAGTGATGACAAGAAGAAGACAGGAAACTAATGAGGTATGTTTAATTTCTCAAGTTGAACCGGTATTAGTAATTGAAGCATGTAAAGATGAATGTTGGTTGAAAGCTATAGAAGAAGAATTAGATCAGAAAGAGAAGAATAACACATGGACTTTAGTTCCCTGACCTAAAAATAAGAATGTTATTGGAACTAAATGGGTTTTTAAGAATAAATTGAATGAAGATGGTGTTAGTATTTTGGTATGGTTTTGTCATTGATGTCAACACCTACTAAAACTCTAGCACTTTGGAGATCCAACAACATTCACCGGCAAGCAAGTGACTTTTGCACAGTCACCGGTATATGGTACACCGACAGGATATAATGATCACTGGCACTTGGAATGACGTGGAAAACACTTGGTAATGTCGAAAACATCATTTTGACATCTTGTCTTGGAGAATTGGTTATTGGTATATTCACATTTGCATATTTGCTATTACCGGCAAATAAGTCCACGGTATACACCGGTAGGTTTATCTTTTCCAAATCAGCATGGCACACTTTGGAGATTATTAATTATTGTTGTAAATGTATTAAGCCGACATGTTCAATCGGTTATTGCATCGGATATTGTTTTGTTTGTAAAATGCTTTTATTGTAAATATCTTGTAGAGCCAACCTACTAAAATTGGTCTTAGGTTGTGGTATAAATGTAAGATCTTATTTGTAAGATCAAATGTGAAATGCAAAAAAGGATTGTGTGAAGGTATATGAGAGAATAAGTAGAGCTATACATACAGACATCATTTGAAGATTGAAGGAGGGTTTTTGTGAAGACAATCAAAACTACACCGGTACTGAATCCAGCATATGAAGATGCTATTTTGTGCAGTACATTCTTATTGGATTTAATCATCCACCTGTAGTCAAGTGACTCCCATTTTGTGATTGAGTAGTGAGCTCTAGGCGCTTGGCCTTTCTGCATCATTTGATGTCAAAGGGGGAGAGATTAGTATGGAAAAATAGAAGGAAAACAAATGTTGCTCCTAGGGGGAGAGATTGTTGTTTGGGAGAGATTATTACTCTTTGTATCTGTATTTTTGATTTCTGGTTATCTGAAAGTGCACAGACGTGAAAATGTCAAAAATGTTGCCGAAAACATCAGATCTGCAACTTCAAAATACAAAATCTGCAACAAGATGTTAAATGCAAAAAAGGGACAAGAGTCCCACTGGGCATGCCAAAATGTATATGGTGAAAATTGATAACGACAATGTTGAAAGACTAAATAGATTCAACCACAAAACCCTAGCCTAACAACAACAAAGATCCACCATAACATATGAAGATTACCTAAGACAATGCAAATCAAATGAAATCACAAAGATTATACCATCACATGTCCAATAGGGTTTTGATCTCCATTCTTCCTATCTCCATTGATCTTGCTTGATATATTTGCTCTCAGATTTTATATGCACAAGAGCTCAACAAAGAACGGAATGTGGTTGCAAGAAGGATCGTAGTGTAGTCCAATCCTTAAGATTTTTCCTTAGGGTTTGATAATGAAGGAAGCATCTCCTTATATAGAAGACACAATAAGAAATGAAGGGATAAGATTGAGAGGTGTAAAAGGAGGTCGGCTATGATTAGAGGGTAGGTAAAAGAAATAATAAAATAATGAAAGGGGTAGGTAGTGTAGGAATTAAGAGATGAATGACATGTGTCATGGGTAGAAAAGGTTAATGAATTAATTAAATAAATAAGATATTTATTTAATTTAGGAAAAAGGATAATTTAAATAAATAAATGTATTTATTCAAATGAGAAATAAGGCTAGAAGAGGATAAATGAATTAATTAAATAAATAAAGATTTATTTAATTAATAGAAGAATTAAGCTTAGATAATTAAATAAATAAATAAAATATTTATTTAATTAGACTGGACAATTTTGGGTGTCTACATTTTGCCCCTCTTTGAGACAATGCAACTTGTTGCATTGTTTCAAAGAAGATAATATGAACTAATACAAAGTTGCCCCAAGATGGGAATGATATGCCCCCTCGAGAGTTTGGATGAAAATGTTTGAAAAGATCGCAGACAATCTCTCGATAAGAAAGACGGGATAGAATGGACTGACCGGATAAAGTGACAAAGTCACGGGAAGATGAAGACTGACTCGAGAAATGAAGGCAAGGGCTAGGGTAGGCTATAAGATAGACCACGGGGGAAAATACATCCTCATTGTCATCTACACATCCACGAGAGCATATTATAGAGCGAAAATAGAGCAGCAGTAGTCAGTAGCGATGACTTTCATTCATAGATTCGACCGCGTTCACCGATTTCAGAGGCCAGCAGAGGTAGGAGAGCCGGTAAGTACCACCAAACCTCCTCGTACTTTGACGCATTTAATTTTTGTCATTAATGCATGCTAGATAGGGTCATAAATGCGCTTAGACAAGGGTCCAAAAAGTGTCAAAAAATGTCTAGGCACGTCTGCGTTGGTGCCAGGCACGTCTGTGTTTGTGCCAGGCGCGTCTGCGTTTGAACCTGCGTCTGTGATGTACAGGTGCGTTTGTGCCAAGAAGGCACGTCTATGTCGCCCAGGCGCATCTGTGCAGAGCATAGGCACGTCTGTGTTTTTTAGGCACGTCTATGCAGTCTATAAGCGCGTTTATGTCAGATAAGCGCATTTGTGTTTAGAAAATGTGAATTTGTGTCTTTTAGGTCAAATCGGCAGTTCTGTGATGAACATACGCTATCGATTGGATAAGCTGTTGAGAGGATACACTCAAGCAGGTCCTCTAGGGAAGACTAAAATAGATCAAGGCACTCTGTGATGAACAGTGAGTACCAAGATAGAGTACTTTGTGATGAACAGGGAGTACTAGAGTATGAGTAGCACTTTGTGATGAACAGGGAGTGCAAATGTGAGTAACACTTTGTGATGAATAGTGACTATCACACACGTAGTACTTTGTGATGAACAGGGAGTACCACTAGGATAGAAGCAACACTTTGTGATGAACAGTGAGTGTCACTAGGATAGATAGCCAGATGCATTTAGATAAAAAGTAGCATTTTGTGATAAACAGGGAATGCCACTATGACTGACATGAGTGATTTGCTTGACTGCAGGAGTATTTGTCGATGCTGGAGTCACGGGAGAGATTTCTGTTGACTCAGAGGTTGTGACTTGAGTTGTCTTTCGAGGACAGAGCTGCCATCGAGGAGATGGGATTGAGACGTGCTATATGTGCCTGAGTTTTGGGCAAACATGGGTTTGTTGACTGCATTAGCTGAGAGATGGCACTCTGAGACATGCACATTCCATTTACCGATGGGTGAGATGACAATCACCCTAGAGGATGTATACAGGATACTACAGGTACCGATCGATGGGGAACTGATCCCATACGATCGAGATGGAGACAGGGAGGCCCTGAGACGGGTGTTCCAGGACCCAGGATTGGAGATGAGGGCAAGACATGTGGCATGGGACACCATGACAGCCACAGGGTTAGCATTGCCGACAGTGATAGGAGGAGCTATTAGTGGGTTCCTGTGTCCGGATAGGGTGACACGGGGGTTGGCTGTGGGCTGGGGAGGAGCACTAGAGATACTGGTGATGCAGCACACCAGATATGCCTGGGGACCGTGTGTGCTGGCCCATTTGTATTATGAGCTTCATCAGTTCGTGTATCATAGATCAGTGGGATTGGGCTGCGGAGTGACACTACTGCAGGTATGGGCCTATGAGCATCTGTCAGTTACCCAACCGATACACTTCAGGGGTAGGGGTCATGGACGTAGTTTTGTTCATTTGTATGATATGATCACATCGCAGCCACGGATTGATAGGTTAGAGCATTGGCGGCGAGTGATGAACGATGTTGATGTGGTCATATGGAGACCATACCTGGGCTGCGAGTGGTGGGAGGATGATGCAGTCGAGCTTCCCTACACCTTTCGGAGCATGTACCTGATTGGGCGGATGCCCTATGTGCTAGAGAGACAGCTTGTGGATAGGGTTTGCAGGCAGTTTGGCCAGATCCAGAGGATGCCACGGGGCTTAGGCATGTATGCGCGGACAGTCAGGGATCAAGCACAGTTTGGGCCTTTGCTGTCATATGATTAGGCAATGACGCAACTGGTGGAGATGATGCCAGTACCTTGGGATATGTGGCCGGACATTGAGGATACCGAGATGGATGCTGAGTACACAACATACTGGGCAGAGAATCCATTCCCATGATTGACAGATCCTGGAGAGCCCTTGGATGGAGATGGGGGTGGTGATGATGATGACGATGGAGGTGATGGGGGCAGAGGCCGACGGAGGAGGAGGGGAGCAATTGGAGAGAGGCAGGTTGCACCTCGGAGGGAGGGTGGAGAGGAGAGGCAGGCTCGGGTGGTGAGGGGTCACGGTGGATTGCCGCTACAGGTGCCAGCAGCACAGGGTCCTAGGCAGATATAGATACAGGGATAGGGACAGAGACAGGTACCAGTACAGGCACCAGTACAGGCACAGGGGCAGGCACCCGTATAGGGGGAGCCACAGGCAGAGGCGGAGGGGGCTGACCTAGTGGAGGATGAGCTTCTAGAGCTGAGGGAGATCTGCCAGGGCCAAGTAGATGAGATCTAGGAGTTGGAGAGGGAGAGGGATCCTCTCAGGACGAGGCTCAGAGATACTGAGCAGGAGCGGGATCAGGCTATCCAGCGCTATATAGAGGCTGAGACAGCACTGAGGGCTCAGAGACAAGCAGCGGAGGATATAGGGGCAGGATATGCTTATGTCTTGCGGACAAGGAAGGAGATTGCCTACTGGAGAGACCTCTACTATGGTGCAATGCCAGCAGATCAGTGGGCGAGGAGCTTCCATAGACCGTCGCGTACAGCGACAGCTACGGGAGGGAGTCGGAGGAGACAGGCATCGAGTGGTGGGGTTATGGGTCCTCCACCACCACCAGATAGAGGGGACAGGCAGGATGATCTTGGAGCGGGTCCTTCAGGGGTTCAGATTCCGTCGAGGCCAGGCGGCTTCGAGGGGGGGAGTTCATCATAGCCGTAGAGGGCTCCCTTTGTATCAGTATTGTACCATTTTTGTATTGTAGACACCTACAGGTGCTTTTTGTAGCCCTATGATTTTTGACATCATTGTATCATGACACTTTTGATTATATATATGAGATGATTCATTTTTGCGGCAGATATATGTCTGCATACCTATGTGATGAGATGTTCTTATGTGATGTTTGTTTTATGCTATGGATGCAAATATTTATATGATGTAATGTAATATATTTTTGTTCTTTTAATTTTTTAGATGTGTATGCATGATGCAGATGTGAATGTATGAAATGCAAATAAATATGATAATGCAAATGTAAATTGTGCTAACAGGTGTTGTGTGCAGGATGTGATGCAGTTGTGATGTCGATATGTATATATGAAATGCTTATATGTGGTAATGCAGGTGCAACTACATGAAATGCAAATGTTTTTTTGGTGTGTCATTATACTCAGTCATGTGATAGCAGGCTACGCGGACTCAAGAAGGATGATGGAAGTCAATCAAGAAAGGGGGATGGAAGATAGAAGATATGAAAGTGAAAGAGCTTCTTGTGCGTTATCATCATTGAGCTTTATTATGGCAAGTAGGTTATGACAATCGAGGCATATGTTCAACCCAGAAAGTCATTGTACCCGTTTGCATGGAGATAAGATAGTCACAAACAAGGAATGCTCCAGTTCACACTAGACTCTCAGTGTCCTCATATCCTTGGACAAGTTATAGCATTACTAAGAGACAATCCACAGACAGCAAAAAAAATAGATGACGATACCCCATCCTCGCCTTTCTAGTCAAAGACATCCTGGAGATAGAATCTCTAGTCAGAGACATCCCGAAAAAGCTAAAAGACATGTCACCAAAAAATAAAATCAAAAGAAAACCAAGACTTGACACCAACATCCACTGTAGTCCTCAAGTTTAGTGTCTCTTGTCACTTGTATAAGTCTTATTTGATTGTGGTCACAATGTTTACTTTCACAGAAAGGATAGATAGCACTGAACCATAATGTTGTCTGAGTCTGTTGAAAGATTTGATTTGTTGAAGCCCATTGTTGCTGCTGTGTCTCATCTGAAACTGACTAAATCCATGAAACTGATACATTATTGCGAAGAAGATGAAACTTTATTGCGGATCTGTGATGCAGATGCTGCTTTATTGTGGATTGTGCGTGGATAGACTGAAGGAAGCTGGAAGAAACTATACTCCTCAAAACATCTGATGTTCTTAGTTCCACACCCATCACTAGATGTAGGATTTGCCTTAGCCATAGATAGGATCTAATTTATTATGGATGGAAAGGGATGAAAAGGGAGGTTTATTATGAATGGCTAACCAATCTTAGGGAGATCAATAACAAGCCATGATGGGAATGGGTAAGTTTATTATGAACGACTAGGTTGTGAGTGTGTACAAAGTGAAAGGATGAAAGTGAATCCTGGAGGAGGGAGGAGCAATGTCTCTACGCATGGCGCTGGTGACCCAATTTTCACCATGGTACTTGCCCAGGGCACCACCGAAGTAGTTTTCACCATTGGACGAAATTATTTATGTTTACTTTTTTCAAATTTTCAATGTTTTTTGTGTCACAAGGCGCCTGTTTGCCAGGTTTTCACCAAGTAACGATTTTTTTTGCTTTATAATTTTTTTGTATTTTTGAAAAAAAAAATTGATTTTTTTGTATTTTCGAAATTAGGATACTCTGAAGAGCTATGTGTAAAACCTGCGAAGGTGCATGCTGTTGATAGGATCCTCCAAAGGTTCACCTTCTATAGTTGAGAGCTGATATGCACCAGATCCATATGCTGCTGTAATGATGTAAGGACCAAGTCAGTTTGGTTCAAACTTGCCCTTCTTCTCTCTATCTTGTTGAGTTTTAGGATTTTCTTTGAGAACAAAGTCACCTACCTCAAATGTGTGAGGCTTGACCTTGTGATTGTAACTGCGACTCATTCATTGTTGGTAAGCCTTGAGATGATTAAAAGTAGTTTGTCTTTGTTCATCCAGTAGTTCTAGCTCTTGCAAGCGGGAGACCCTATAGTCTTCATCAATGATGATGTTTTGCAAAGAAACCTGTAAAGAGGGTAGCTCGACCTCAATAGGCAAGATAGCTTCAGCACCATAGACAAGTGAATAGGGTGTAGCTCCTGTAGGTGTGCAGACACTTGTGCAGTAGGCCCAAAGTGCAGGATTAAGTTGGATATGCCAATTACGACCAGCATCGTCGATTGTCTTCTTTAGGATTTTAAGGATTGTTTTGTTAGACACCTCAGCTTGGCCATTACCTTGGGGGTAATATGGTGTGGAGAAACGATGGGAAATATGGAAGCGGTCACAGAGTTCACGAACATCCTGATTTTTGAAGGGATGCCCGTTATTAGTGATAATGGAAACAGGAATACCATATCGGCAAATGATATAGTTAAGGATGAATGTAGCAATCTGTTTTCCAGTAACTTGTGTGAGAGTCGCGGCTTCAATCCATTTTGTAAAATACTCTGTGGCAGTGATAATGAATTTATGACCATTGGAAGAAGGAGGGTGAATCTTGCCTATGAGATCGAGTCCCCACTGACAAAAGGGCCAAGGAGATGCGAGTGGTTGAAGTTCTTGTGCTGGCGCATGTATGAGGTCTCCATGAATTTGGCATTGCTTACATTTCTTGACAAACTGATATAAGTATTTCTCCATATTGGGCCAGTAATATCCAGTCCTGATGAGTTTCTTGGCCAAGGTAGGACCACTAGCATGTGGACCACATATCCCTTCATGCACTTCCCGTAACGCAATTTGAGCTTCGTCGCTTTCTAGACATCTAAGAAGAGTGCCATCTAGACCTCGTCGATATAGGATATCAGCTAAAATGACATATCGAGAGGATTGGCGAATGAAAGTGCGACGTTGGTTATTTGATAGATCAAGAGGTAAAGTATTGTCACGTAGGTATGTGAAAATGGAACCATATAACTAGGATTCGGGACCGATAACACATAGTGTCTCAGTAGGCATGATCTCATATGAAGGAACCAAAAGTTTATCCACCAAGAACTCATAGCGGGTCTCGTTTGGAGGTAGATCGATCAGTGAAGCAATTGTAGCCATGGCATCTGTGGCGCGATTCTGCTCTCTTGGTATCTGCTCAAAGTCTATCTTTGTGAAGTGTTGTTTCAGATCATCCACCATTTGTTTATAAGGCATTAACTTTTCATCTTTTGTTTGGTAATCATCAGTTGCTTGACGGATGACAAGTTGGGAATCCCCAAAAACACGAAGTTCTTGGATCTTCCATTGAACTGCATTTCATAATCTTGTTGTTAATGCCTCATATTCCGCTATATTGTTAGTGCAAGGAAATGATAAGCGGTATGATTTTGGTATAGAATCCCCTTGAGGAGTTATAAAAAGGATGCCAGCTCCTGCCCCATGCTATGTGTATGAGCCATCGAAGTACAGTTGCCATGGCTTTGCATGTGACATTGTCAAAATGGATTCATCTGGAAATTCTGAATTTAGAGGAACATCATTTATCATGGGAGTATCTACTAATTGATCTACGATGTCTTGTCCTTTTATTGTTTTTCTATCCACATACTCGATGTCGAATTCACTCAGGATCATTACCCATTTGGCTAGTCGCCCAGTAAGTGTTGCTTTATTGAGAAGATATTTCAATGGGTCTATCCTTGCAACTAACTTAGTCTTATGAGTGAGCATGTAATGTCGTAATTTCTATGAAGCAAAGACCACGGTGAGACATGCACGCTCAATTGGTGTGTAGTTCAACTCGTATCCCACCAATGTGCAACTGATATAGTATACTACTTTTTCCTTGCCCTTAGCAATTTGTTGTGCTAAGAGTGCCCCTAGTGCTGTTGGAGTAGCTGATATGTATAGTAACAGAGGCTGATCTAGAACTGGTGGCATCAAAATTGGCGGATTTAGAAGATAATTTTTGAGCGTCTGGAAAGCCTGTTGACAGTTATCATCCCAGTTGAATTTGATGTTTTTATGTAGCAGGTGCTGAAAAGGATTACACTTATCTACCAGTTGTGCTATGAATCTTCGGATGGACTAGAGTCTGCCTTGTAAGGATCAAAGTTGACTGATATTTCTTGGTGGTTGCATTTCCAAGATGGCTTTGACTTTTGCTGGATCAACTTCAATTCTCCTTTTGGATACAATGAATCTTAGGAGCTTCCCAAAGGTTACTCCAAAGACACATTTCTTGGGGTTTAATCTTACTTTGTATTTTTCCAACCGATCAAAGACGACTGAAAGTATGTCCAAATGTGTATTTCTATCTATTGATTTGCCCAAGAGGTCGTCAACATAATCTTCCACGGTTATGTGCATGAGATCATGAAAGATAGTAGTCATGGCTCTTTGATATGTTGCACGTGCATTCTTTAGCCCGAAAGGTATGACATTCCAGCAAAAAGTTCCCCACAGACAAATAAATGATGTTTTGTGTTGATCCTTGGGTGCGATCCTTATTTGATTATAACTGGAGAATCCATCCATCAATGATAACATTTCATGACCTGCTGTGAGATCAACAATTAAGTCAATATTTGGCAATGGGAAGTCATCTTTTGGACAAGCTTTGTTGATGTCTCTGAAATTTGTACATATTCTGATGTTGCGATATGGTTTACTGACAGGCACTAAGTTGGAGATCCATTTGGGATAATTGATTGGGCGTATGAATCTGACATCCAATAACTTCTCAAGTTCTGCTTTGACTAGTAATGCCACTTGTGGATGCATTTTTCTTAATTTCTGTTTTACTGGTTTTGCCCCTAGTTTGACCGTCAAATGATGCATTACCAAATCCGGATCTAATCCAAGCATATCTGCGTATGACCAGGCGAAGTTGATTTGTCGCTCTTTGAAGAAACTTATGAATTTTGATCTTTCGGACTCTATCAATGATTGAGCTAGGAATATGTTGTGTGGAACCTCTTCTGTACCAATGTTTGTTTTGATAGTCTCCTCTACCAACATGGATGACTTTTCCTCATATGATGCTGGGAGAATGTCGAGCCTTCTATCTTCGGGTGCCTCAGAGAGGTTTTCGCCCTCAGATACGTCCTTTCTTTTTACTTTTTAGGGGTCAGACAGCGCCACAGTGTGGTTTTCGCCATAAGACCCTTGATTTGATCTTATTTTCACATTTTTGTGACTGGAAGGTCCGACACCCTCACCAAAATATGCCACGCTATTGAGTTCTATAGTGTATCCCACTTTATGGTCTCCAGGAGGAAGATCCTCCTGTATGCCCAGATAGTCTATAAAAGCTTCATCATTTTGGAATGTATCAAACTGTGCAGGTCCTTCATGATCCCAGTCAATGAGTTGGTGGTGAACAAGGGGAAGGTCGTTAATGTCTTCAAAGTTAGCGGGGCTAAGAGTGAAGATGCAATTATATTCGGGTATGTCAAGGTAATTATCAAGGTCATCGATGGCACTCTTCTCATCAGTCTCGATCACGAGCGAATCCAAATTATCATCACTAGTAGCGCATTCCGGGATAGGTGTTCTCATCCTATGTGATTTCAACCTAGAACCTTGAGACAAGGACTATGTGGAATCCTCATGGGTTGTTTCTTGACCAACTCTGAACTTGTTATAAAATTCCTCTTCTTCCGTGGGTTCATCTGGCTCTCTGAATATCTCGGTGAGCTCATAGTCACTGGAGGACTTATCTGAATCCCATTCCCATACGTTAGAATCTGTGGAATAGTGATCCTCTTGTTGAATTTTGGCAGCTTTGATTTGTAAAGCTTCTTCTATCCTTTGGGTGTGGACCTTGGAAGTTAAGAAACCAAGTCCTTTCAAGCGTTCCTTCTTGAAAGTCAATTCAGGTTGTAAAGGTTCAATGATGCCTTCCTTTCGTAACCCCAGAGGACTTTTTCCATCATACCCAAATTTTTGTAGAATTTTGAAGCCTTTGCCATATTTCTCACATGGTAGATTGATGTGGTCTTGTGTTTTCTCTTCATTGTCCCTAAAAAGCATTTGGTATAAATCTTCCTCTTCTAGTTCACACCATCTTTGAAAGGTAGTAGGGTCCCATTTGAGCATCATAATGGAGATTTGTTTGTTAGGATGTGGTCTTCCATATTCTTTTGGGGAACTCATGACTTGTTGTTGTAAGGAAGTTAAGTAGCGGAAACAACTTCCTACACTAACCTTGAGAGGAGAGTAATGCAAAACTTTTTCAGATCATTACAACAGTTACAGAAAATAGAAATAGATATAATAGCATTCATACCACAACACAGTGATTTACGTGGGGAAAACCCTTTCGGGAGAAAAACCCCACCCTCCAAAAGCAGCTCAATATTTTATTCAGCAATCAAAAACAGATTACAAAATACTTGCAGAGCAAGCTCTTCGCAGGAGTAGCACTAATCAGAGATTCAGAGGCAACTCAATAGCCATAGGACTCTTACACACAACCTCTATCACACACACCTCATAAATAGGAGATACAATACAAGAAACCGTCAAACGGTATTACAAAACCATGGGCTAAAACCACCCAATAAGGTGTAGCCGACCTTATCTCCCTTCTATGACATGTTAAAGCACACATCAACACGTGTCGCTCCCTTTTACAGCTCATTTATGTATCCGATACAAATTATTTTTCCTATTTCAGGAGTACAAACTTCCGGAGGCCATAACATGAGAACCGGGTTCCGATTGACGAACCGTTTGAAGCGCCGGAAAGCTCGTGAAGTGCTCTATCACCTCGTAACCCGCTTCACCGGTTACGGCCACTTTTCAGGGCGTTTTGGAGCCTCTAAAGTCCCCAAAATTAAGTTTAAATATTTTATTGCACCCCTCCAAGACGAAAACTTTAATATCTTCAAAACTAGCTGTGACCTTGTGACGAAACTTTACCGGAATGCTTATCTAGCCAACCAGAAGCTTCAGGGAGAGTTTCGCACTATTTCGTGCTCAAATAAAAACTTACTATAAATAGTAACCTCGCATAAATGCAAGGTTGAGACACCATTTTTCCCAACAAATCTCCCACTTGTCGAACACCTTGCATGAGCGGAAGGGAATGTCAACACAATGAATCAATTGCTAGGGGCCATAAGGCCCATAGACTCTGAACACCATTTGAACTTTTCTGTGCTCACAGCCTTAGTTAAAGCATCTGCAACATTCATCAAAGTTTCCACCTTAACCAGCTTCACCCTACCATCTTCGACCATATCTCTAACAAAATGATACTGAATATCAATATGTTTGGTCCGGGCATGAAATGTCGGGTTCTTAGCTAGGCTAATTGCACTCTGACTGTCACAGTAAACTGTCACTGTACCTTGTTTTATTCCAATATCCGAACACAGTCTCTTAAGCCAAATGGCCTCTTTACAAGCATGAATAGCTGCCATATACTCTGCTTCAGTAGTGGATAAAGCAACCACAGCCTGTCGCTTACTCATCCAACTAATTGCACCACCAAACAAAGTAAACACATAAGCACTGGTGGATCTTCTGCTATCAATATCACCTGCCCAATCTGAATCCACATAACCATGGATATCAAGGGAAGTCATGTCTCCAACTGAATTACCATGATAACACAAAGAATACTCTAAAGTACCCTTCAAATATCTGAAGACTCTTTTGACTGCATCCCAATGAACTCTACCAGGATTAGACATATATCTAGAAAGTACTCCCACTGCTTGGGCAATGTCTGGTCTAGTACAGACCATAGCATACATCAAGCTTCCAACCGCACTTTGGTAAGGCACTCTGCTCATGTCTTCCATCTCCAATGGGGATGTAGGACAATCTGAAACAGATAGTTTTGTTCCAACTGTAAAAGGAACACTCAATGGTCTACAATTCTGCATGTTGAACCTCTGTAACACTGAATTCACATACTTACTCTGGCCTAGCCATAGCTTTCTGTTCGCCCTATCTCTTCTAATTTCCATCCCAAGAATGTGCTTTGCTGCACCAAGATCTTTCATTTCAAATTTAGCAGCGAGCTGAGACTTCAGTTCTGAAATCATACCTTTCCCTTTACCAATGAATAACATATCATCAACATACAATGCAATGAATAAGAAATGATCACCATAAGATTTATAATAAACACAGTGATCTGATTTAGAACGTTCAAATCCTAAACTCAACACATGTATCAAATTTCTGGTACCACATCCTAGGACTTTGTTTGAGGCCATACAAAGATTTCTTCAATTTACAGACCAAATTACTTTTGCCTTTCACCACATAGTGCTCCGACTATGTCATATAAATATCTTCCTCCAAATCACCATGAAGGAAAGCAGTTTTCACATCCATTTGCTCAACCTCTAAATCATAAACAGTAGCAATAGAAAGCAAAAATCTAATGGACGTCATTTTTGCAACAGGAGAAAATATCTCACCGTAATCAACACCCTCAACCTGAGAGTAGCCTTTTGCAACTAACCTTGCTTTATACTTTTCAATGCTTCCATCTGAACCAATCTTTTTCTTGAACACCCATTTACAACCAACAGGTTTTCGTCCTTCAGGCAATGGTATAAGATCCCATGTATCATTCTTTTTCAAAGCTGCCATTTCTTCCTCCATAGCAATCTTCCATGATTCTGCATCATTCATACCTAATGCCTCTTCTACAGATTTCGGTTCATCCACACTAGTATTCAGAGCAAAAATACATCTCCAATCATCAGGTGAATACCTTTCAGGTGGTTGTCTATGTCTTGTAGACCTTCGAACAAGCTGAGTTGGAGGTTCTTCCTCCTCTTCTGAAGATTCAGAGCTAGACGAGCTCTCCTCAAATTCTTGCCTATCTAGGGGTCTTGATTCAACTCTTTCAGGTGTAGAAGGAAGTTGAATCACATCTTCTTTTTTAGTCTGTTCTGGCTGCAATGTAACAGAAGGAGACTTAATTTCTCTAAAAATAACACTTCAACTGTGAATTACCTTTTGTGCAACAGGGTCCCAAAGCTTGTATCCTTTCACACCATAACTATACCCGATGAAGATACATTTCACAGCCTTGTTCTCCAACTTTGTTCGCTTCTCCTTTGGCACATGTGCATATGCCTCGCAACCAAAAACTCTAAGATGTCTCAATGAAGGCTTGTGACCTGACCATGCTTCCATAGGCATTTTATCAACAAGAGCTGATGTAGGAGACCTGTTAATCAGGTAGCAAGCAGTGGCAACAGCTTCAGCCCAAAACTTTTGTTCAAGACCAGCACCACTCAACATACTCCTAGCCTTTTCCATCAGTGTCCTGTTCATTCTTTCTGCAACTCCATTCTGCTGTGGAGAATACGGAGTTGTCTTCTGCCTGTTAATTCCACAGTCTTTACAGAATCTATCAAAATCATTAGAGCAAAACTCACCGCCATTATCAGTTCTCAAACATTTTATTTTCTTTCCAGTCTGTAACTCAACCATTGCTTTAAATTCTTTAAAACGACTAAAAACTTCAGATTTACTCTTTAGAAAATATACCCATGTCCTTCTACTAAAATCATCAACAAATGAAACATAATATGTGGATTTTCCAATCGAAGAGACATCTGCTGGACCAAACACATCAGAATGGATAAGATCCAAAACACCACAAATTTTATGAGAACTCGAGTAAAACTGAACGCGGTTTTGTTTTTCATAAATGCAATGCTCACAGAAATCAAAGTCAAGGTTACAATCATTCAAACCTTCAACAAGATTTTTATTTTTCAAGGTCCTTAGACCTTTTTCTCCAATGTGGCCAAGTCTCTGGTGCCATAACATAGTCTTCTCTGCAGGTAACTTTGCTTCAGACGAAAGTGCACTCTTAGGTACCCAAAAACCATTTCCATCTGCTGAAGGTGAAACCTTCAAATCTTCCAGTGAGGTATCCACAGATTTACTTTTTACAGAAGTGCTATTACACTCAACAGTGTATGCTTCAAGCTTATACAAAGTGCCAAACCTGACACCTCTAGCAACTACCATAGCACCCTTAATCATCTTACATCCTGTTTCAGAAAAGACTACCTGCACACCTGCATCTATTAGTTTGCTCACAGATAACAGGTTTCGTTTTAATCCAGGGATATGCAACACACCATTAATCCTTTTTATTCTACCATCAGAAAACCGGATTCTAACTTTACCTCGACCAACAATGTCTAGATGTGAATCATCACCCAAGTACACCTTACCTTCATTAAATCCTTCATATTCAGAAAACCAATCTTTATTGGAAGTCATATGAAAAGATGCACCTGAGTCAATTAGCCAGGCATCATTACCTGCATGAGTCGCCAAAGCCGCAATAAAGGCATCGCCATCTTCCTTGTCGGACTCAGAATCAGAATCGAACTTTTTCTTTTTCTTCTTCTTTTCTTCTTTGCAGTCCTTACGGATGTGACCCGGTTTACCGCAATTCCAACAAATGACTTTGGACTTTCCAGGAGATTTCGATCTCCCTTTGGATTTGGACTTGCCACGCTTCTCATTCTTCTTGCCTTTCTCCTTAGGTCTTCCACGAATGGTTAGGGCTTCCTTTGAACTGATGGATACCTTCCTTCACATCTCTTCACCGAGTAGGGCACCCACCACGTCTTCAGATTTCAAAACAACAGAAGTACTACCGATAGCCATAACAAGAGAATCCCACGAATCAGGCAAAGAACAAAGCAAGATCTGACATTTCTCCTCCTCGTCCATCTTAACACCGACGGATACTAATTGAGCCACAATCATATTGAATGCTTCTAGGTGGTCTGCAATTCGTCCACCCTCTTCCATCTTTAAGGAATACAATTTCTTTCTTAAGAAAATTTGATTTAATAAAGATTTCACTTGATACATCTCACCAAGCTTAGTCCATAGCTTCTTTGCAGAGTTCTCTTCATGGACATTGATTAGAACAGAGTCTGCCAGGCACAGTCTGATTAGACCCTTGGCTTTTCGGTCCATAACATCATACTGAGCTGCCGCAGTAGGATCTGAGGGCCTTTGGACATTCGCATCAACAGCATCCCAAAGATCTCGATCTATTAGCAGATCTTCCATCTTCAGCTTCCACATCTCAAAATTACTTCCATTAAATTTCTCCACCTCTATTCTCCTTGACAAACTCGCCATCTGAATATTCCTGCAACAAGATCAAAAAGTGTCTTCTCCACAAGCTCCCACTCAAATCTGGATTAGTTCAAAAAACCCAACTGCCCACAATTGAAACCAAAGGTGATGAGGCTCTGATACCACTTGTAAGGAAGTTAAGTAGCGGAAACAACTTCCTACACTAACCTTGAGAGGAGAGTAATGCAAAACTTTTTCAGATCATTGCAACAGTTACAGAAAATAGAAATAGATATAATAGCATTCATACCACAACACAGTGATTTACGTGGGGAAAACCCTTTCGGGAGAAAAACCCCACCCTCCAAAAGCAGCTCAATATTTTATTCAGCAATCAAAAATAGATTACAAAATACTTGCAGAGCAAGCTCTTCGCAGGAGTAGCACTAATCAGAGATTCAGAGGCAACTCAATAGCCATAGGACTCTTACACACAACCTCTATCTCACACACCTCATAAATAGGAGATACAATACAAGAAACCGTCAAACGGTATTACAAAACCATGGGCTAAAACCACCCAATAAAGTGTAGCCGACCTTATCTCCCTTCTATGACATGTTAAAGCACACATCAACACGTGTTTCTCCCTTTTACAGCTCATTTATGTATCCGATACAAATTATTTTTCCTATTTCAGGAGTACAAACTTCCGGAGGCCATAACTTGAGAACCGGGTGTCCGATTGACGAACCGTTTGAAGCGCCGGAAAGCTCGTGAAGTGCTCTATCACCTCGTAACCCGCTTTGCAGGTTACGGCCACTTTTCAGGGCGTTTTGGAGCCTCTAAAGTCCCCAAAATTAAGTTTAAATATTTTATTGCACCCCTCCAAGACGAAAACTTTAATATCTTCAAAACTAGCTGTGACCTTGCGACGAAACTTTACCGGAATGCTTATCTAGCCAACCAGAAGCTTCAGGGAGAGTTTCGCACTATTTCGTGCTCAAATAAAAACTTACTATAAATAGTAACCTCGCATAAATGCAAGGTTGAGACACCATTTTTCCCAACAAATCTCCCACTTGTCGAACACCTTGCATGAGCGGAAGGGAATGTCAACACAATGAATCAATTGCTAGGGGCCATAAGGCCCATAGACTCTGAACACCATCTGAACTTTTCTGTGCTCACAACCTTAGTTAAAGCATCTGCAACATTCATCAAAGTTTCCACCTTAACCAGCTTCACCCTACCATCTTCGACCATATCTCTAACAAAATGATACTGAATATCAATATGTTTGGTCCGGGCATGAAATGTCGGGTTCTTAGCTAGGCTAATTGCACTCTGACTGTCATAGTAAACTGTCACTGTACCTTGTTTTATTCCAATATCCGAACACAGTCTCTTAAGCCAAATGGCCTCTTTACAAGCATGAGTAGCTGCCATATACTCTGCTTCAGTAGTGGATAAAGCAACCACAGCCTGTCGCTTACTCATCCAACTAATTGCACCACCAAACAAAGTAAACACATAAGCACTGGTGGATCTTCTGCTATCAATATCACCTGCCCAATCTGAATCCACATAACCATGGATATCAAGGGAAGTCATGTCTCCAACTGAATTACCATGATAACACAAAGAATACTCTGAAGCACCCTTCAAATATCTGAAGACTCTTTTGACTGCATCCCAATGAACTCTACCAGGATTAGACATATATCTAGAAAGTACTCCCACTGCTTGGGCAATGTCTGGTCTAGTACAGACCATAGCATACATCAAGCTTCCAACCGCACTTTGGTAAGGCACTCTGCTCATGTCTTCCATCTCCAATGGGGATGTAGGACAATCTGAAACAGATAGTTTCGTTCCAACTGTAAAAGGAACACTCAATGGTCTACAATTCTGCATGTTGAACCTTTGTAACACTGAATTCACATACTTACTCTGGCCTAGCCATAGCTTTCTGTTCGCCCTATCTCTTCTAATTTCCATCCCAAGAATGTGCTTTGCTGCACCAAGATCTTTCATTTCAAATTTAGCACCGAGCTGAGACTTAAGTTCTGAAATCATACCTTTCCCTTTACCAATGAATAACATATCATCAACATACAATGCAATGAATAAGAAATGATCACCATAAGATTTATAATAAACACAGTGATTTGATTTAGAACATTCAAATCCTAAACTCAACACATATGTATCAAATTTCTGGTACCACATCCTAGGACTTTGTTTGAGGCCATACAAAGATTTCTTCAATTTACAGACCAAATTACTTTTGCCTTTCACTACATAGTGCTCCGACTGTGTCATATAAATATCCTCCTCCAAATCACCATGAAGGAAAGCAGTTTTCACATCCATTTGCTCAACCTCTAAATCATAAACAGTAGCAATAGAAAGCAAAAATCTAATGGACGTCATTTTTGCAACAGGAGAAAATATCTCACCGTAATCAACACCCTCAACCTGAGAGTAGCCTTTTGCAACTAACCTTGCTTTATACTTTTCAATGCTTCCATCTGAACCAATCTTTTTCTTGAACACCCATTTACAACCAACAGGTTTTCGTCCTTCAGGCAATGGTATAAGATCCCATGTATCATTCTTTTTCAAAGCTGCCATTTCTTCCTCCATAGCAATCTTCCAGGATTCTGCATCATTCATACCTAATGCCTCTTCTATAGATTTCGGTTCATCCACACTAGTATTCAGAGCAAAAATACATCTCCAATCATCAGGTGAATACCTTTCAGGTGGTTGTCTATGTCTTGTAGACCTTCGAACAAGCTGAGTTGGAGGTTCTTCCTCCTCTTCTGAAGATTTAGAGCTAGACGAGCTCTCCTCAAATTCTTGCCTATCTAGGGGTCTTGATTCAACTCTTTCAGGTGTAGAAGGAAGTTGAATCACATCTTCTTTTTTAGTCTGTTCTGGCTGCAATGTAACAGAAGGAGACTTAATTTCTCTAAAAATAACACTTCTACTGTGAATTACCTTTTGTGCAACAGGGTCCCAAAGCTTGTATCCTTTCACACCATAACTATACCCGATGAAGATACATTTCACAGCCTTGTTCTCCAACTTTGTTCGCTTCTCCTTTGGCACATGTGCATATGCCTCGCAACCAAAAACTCTAAGATGTCTCAATGAAGGCTTGTGACCTGACCATGCTTCCATAGGCGTTTTATCAACAAGAGCTGATGTAGGAGACCTGTTAATCAGGTAGCAAGCAGTGGCAACAGCTTCAGCCCAAAACTTTTGTTCAAGACCAGCACCACTCAACATACTCCTAGCCTTTTCCATCAGTGTCCTGTTCATTCTTTCTGCAACTCCATTCTGCTGTGGAGAATACGGAGTTGTCTTCTGCCTGTTAATTCCATAGTCTTTACAGAATCTATCAAAATCATTAGAGCAAAACTCACCGCCATTATCAGTTCTCAAACATTTTATTTTCTTTCCAGTCTGCAACTCAACCATTGCTTTAAATTCTTTAAAACGACTAAAAACTTCAGATTTACTCTTTAGAAAATATACCCATGTCCTTCTACTAAAATCATCAATAAATGAAACATAATATGTGGATTTTCCAATCGAAGAGACATCTACTGGACCAAACACATCAGAATGGATAAGATCCAAAACACCACAAGTTTTATGAGAACTCGAGTAAAACTGAACGCGGTTTTGTTTTCCATAAATGCAATGCTCACAGAAATCAAAGTCAAGGTTACAATCATTCAAACCTTCAACAAGATTTTTATTTTTCAAGGTCCTTAGACCTTTTTCTCCAATGTGGCCAAGTCTCTGGTGCCATAACATAGTCTTCTCTGCAGGTAACTTTGCTTCAGATGAAAGTGCACCCTTAGGTACCCAAAAACCATTTCCATCTGCTGCAGGTGAAACCTTCAAATCTTCCAGTGAGGTATCCACAGATTTACTTTTTACAGAAGTGCTATTACACTCAACAGTGTATGCTTCAAGCTTATACAAAGTGCCAAACCTGACACCTCTAGCAACTACCATAGCACCCTTAATCATCTTACATCCTGTTTCAAAAAAGACTACCTGCACACCTGCATCTATTAGTTTGCTCACAGATAACAGGTTTCGTTTTAATCCAGGGATATGCAACACACCATTAATCCTTTTTATTCTACCATCAGAAAACCGGATTCTAACTTTACCTCGACCAACAATGTCTAGATGTGAATCATCACCCAAGTACACCTTACCTCCATTAAATCCTTCATATTCAGAAAACCAATCTTTATTGGAAGTCATATGAAAAGATGCACCTGAGTCAATTAGCCAGGCATCATTACCTGCATGAGTCGCCAAAGACGCAATAAAGGCATCGCCATCTTCCTTGTCGGACTCAGAATCAGAATCGAACTTTTTCTTTTTCTTCTTCTTTTCTTCTTTGCAGTCCTTACGGATGTGACCCGGTTTACCGCAATTCCAGCAAATGACTTTGGACTTTTCAGGATATTTCGATCTCCCTTTGGATTTGGACTTGCCACGCTTCTCATTCTTCTTGCCTTTCTCCTTAGGTCTTCCACGAACGGTTAGGGCTTCCTTTGAACTGATGGATACCTTCCTTCGCATCTCTTCACCGAGTAGGGCACCCACCACGTCTTCAGATTTCAAAACAACAGAAGTACTACCGATAGCCATAGCAAGAGAATCCCACGAATCAGGCAAAGAACAAAGCAAGATCTGACATTTCTCCTCCTCGTCCATCTTAACACTGACGAATACTAATTGAGCCACAATCATATTGAATGCTTCTAGGTGGTCTGCAATTTGTCCACCCTCTTCCATCTTTAAGGAATACAATTTCTTTCTTAAGAAAATTTGATTTAATAAAGATTTCACTTGATACATCTCACCAAGCTTAGTCCATAGCTTCTTTGCAGAGTTCTCTTCATGGACATTGATTAGAACAGAGTCTGCCAGGCACAGTCTGATTAGACCCTTGGCTTTTCGGTCCATAACATCATACTGAGCTGCCGCAGTAGGATCTGAGGGCCTTTGGACATTCGCATCAACAGCATCCCAAAGATCTCGATCTATTAGCAGATCTTCCATCTTCAGCTTCCACATCTCAAAATTACTTCCATTAAATTTCTCCACCTCTATTCTCCCTGACGAACTCGCCATCTGAATATTCCTGCAACAAGATCAAAAAGTGTCTTCTGCACAAGCTCCCACTCAAATTTGGATTAGTTCAAAAAACCCAATTGCCCACAATTGAAACCAAAGGTGATCAGGCTCTGATACCACTTGTAAGGAAGTTAAGTAGCGGAAACAACTTCCTACACTAACCTTGAGAGGAGAGTAATGCAAAACTTTTTCAAATCATTACAACAGTTACAGAAAATAGAAATAGATATAATAGCATTCATACCACAACACAGTGATTTACGTGGGGAAAACCCTTTCGGGAGAAAAACCCCACCCTCCAAAAGCAGCTCAATATTTTATTCAGCAATCAAAAATAGATTACAAAATACTTGCAGAGCAAGCTCTTCGCAGGAGTAGCACTAATCAGAGTTTTAGAGGCAACTCAATAGCCATAGGACTCTTACACACAACCTCTATCTCACACACCTCATAAATAGGAGATACAATACAAGAAACCGTCAAACGGTATTACAAAACCATGGGCTAAAACCACCCAATAAGGTGTAGCCGACCTTATCTCCCTTCTATGACATGTTAAAGCACACATCAACACGTGTCGCTCCCTTTTACAGCTCATTTATGGATCCGATACAAATTATTTTTCCTATTTCAGGAGTACAAACTTCCGGAGGCCATAACTTGAGAACCGGGTGTCCGATTGACGAACCGTTTGAAGCGCCGAAAAGCTCGTGAAGTGCTCTATCACCTCGTAACCCGCTTCGCCGGTTACGGCCACTTTTCAGGGCGTTTCGGAGCCTCTAAAGTCCCCAAAATTAAGTTTAAATATTTTATTGCACCCCTCCAAGATGAAAACTTTAATATCTTCAAAACTAGCTGTGACCTTGCGACGAAACTTTACCGGAATGCTTATCTAGCCAACCAGAAGCTTCAGAGAGAGTTTCGCACTATTTCGTGCTCAAATAAAAACTTACTATAAATAGTAACCTCGCATAAATGCAAGGTTGAGACACCATTTTTCCCAATAGTTGTAAGTACATGGTCTGATTTAAAGTATATTCCCCCATGCCTTTGTCCTGAAACTTGCCTTTAAGCTCACCTTGTTTTGATGTCGAAGGTTTTAATGACTCACGATCAATGTATGCCGACGAAGGAACAACCTCATGATTACTAGGAATGATGGTCTCAGTCTTTGATTTTAGGTTATTGCAGTATATGAATTGATTAGGATCACCGTTAACTGTTACTTCCATGCCATTATGAGGAAACTTAATGCATTGGTGATATGTGGATGGGACTGCCTTCATTTCATGAATCCAAGGGCGTCCTAGCAATATGTTATAAGTGAGATTTAAATGAAGAACTTGACAAACCACATCCTTTGTAACTGGCCCAACTCTGAGAGGTAAGGTGACTGTGCCCTTGGATGAACGCTCTTCATCATCATATGCTTTAATGGTGATTTTGTTTGTAGAATTCACAGCTTTATCAGAATATCCCAATCGTGTGATAGTGCTTAATGTGCAAATGTTTAGACCTGCTCATCCATCTATCAGGACTATCAATGAGATCTTGTATGATGTTCTTCAGTCGATGACAATTTCCTTTCTTATGACCCTTACTCTTATGAAATTCACAATACTCATCATCATTCCACCAATTTGGCTTAACCTTTGGTTCATATGGAGGAGAATCTAGAACTGTGATTACCTTGTTTGCCACTAACTTCTTGAAAACTGACTCAAGTGGTTCTCCCAATGGGGTATACTTCCGCCGTGATCTGGAAGTTGTTTGGGTATTCACCTGATTGTTTGTAGAACTTGATCCCGAAAAGATGACTTTGGGTCGCACTGTATTGGCATCAACAACACCATCATTGACTGTGTTCTTGTTTTTATTCCAAAATCTTGGCTTGTCTTTTCCTTTAAAGTCATCTTTGTTTTCCTTGAATATCTTAATGACTCCTTGTTCAATTAGGACCTTCTCTGTTGCTAAGCTTTTTTCAATGATGTCCTTGAAGGTGGACAAACAAGCTTTCCTAAGATCATAGCCAATGTCTTTGTTAACATTTTGGGTGAACATTTCTACCATTTGTTTTTGTGGAATTTCACAAGAGCATCTGTTGGCTAGATTTCTCCATCTTTGTAGGAATGATGCAAAATATTCTCCCTCTTTTTGCTTAGTGTTGCACAAAGTAGTGATTGATATGTTTGTCTCGATGTTGTAGGAGAAATGTTGAATAAATGCCTCTGCTAAGTCACCCCATGACTTAATACCAGGTGGAAGTTGGGAGAACCATTCCATAGCTTGATCACCTGAGCTCTATGGGAATAATCTCATGAAGTATGTCTCTTCTGCTGCTACCTCAATGCAAGCTATGAAAAACTGTCTTATGTGTGCCTTAGGATCCCCTTTTCCTCTATACTTATCAAATTTAGGCATCACAAAGTGTGTAGGAAAAGGAGGCATTGGAATGCTCTTGTCAAATGGATAAGGACATATGTCTCTCATTGTGTATGTTGGCTTTGGTGTATTTATGTCCTCCATTTTCTTTTGTAAGTCCCTGATTTGTTGTTCCAAACTCCTCTTAGGTGGAGATCGACTTCTTGGACCATATCCTATGTTTGAGGTACCCATTGGAGGAGGAGCATGTTGCATATATGGATGATATTGATCATACACATGTTCATATGGAGGAGGTCTATAATGATGCTGCGTATATGAACCACTTGGTATAGACTCATGTTGAGGAACACCATATCTATTTTGCGCATGTATACCATACTCTATAGGCATGTCATGTTCTATTGTATTGCCCCCAAATTTGACACGGGGTTTCCTTGTGTCCAAATTTTGAGGATGCCTTTGAATATCCTATTGCTTTGGTGGTTGATCCTTACCATTGGTATGTGATTGAGCATATTTCTCTCCATAAGATTTCTATAATGGTCTACGAAGGTGAGTATCATATGTTTGACCATGTGTATGTGGGACCTCTAGTTTTTGAAGCAAAGCCGATGGTGATTTAGGTACCATATGTGGTCCTCTATTTCCTCCACTATTAGGTCTCCTTTGATCCATGTTGGAGTGAGGTTGTTGCAAAGGTTGATTTTCCATTATTTGAGACATGTCAAAATCATGAGGTATCTTGGCTCCACTTTGTGCCATCAATTGTAAAAAGTATTGTCTATCCCTTCTCATTATTTCTTCAACCAATCGATTGAAATGGGATTCATAATGGATTCTTCCACATCTACTGAATGTACTGAAAAGTTGTCCATATTATCATTATGTGTAGCATTGTTGTTTATAGTCTCCATGTTCTCAACATTTGGAATGTTTCTATAGGCATCCATGTCTGGTAATGTAGTATGATCAAAATTGAAAAAGATATCATTGTCATACTCATAAGAACTCATGTTTGCGGACTCTTGAGCCTCTTTAGTTTCTCTCCTAGATTTTTGAAGACGGGTTTCAACCATGAACTAGGTATTGACCAATATGTGTGAGACTAGATGAAAAATGGGAAGAGTATGAAAGACCAAGAGTTGAATGGAATGTAAATGAATCTAAAGTGTACTTGCAATGTCCAAAGTGTAAGACCAAGTATGTATGTAGTAGAGTAGGTGTGACTTCCAAAGAGAGGATAGTTTCTCTTGATGAGGTAAGTTGACCTTGACTCTAAGTAAGACCAAATGAGACCCAAAGGTAAGAAACCTTGATGAGGGACCACTTAGCAAAGTGTTGTTGTATGTATTGTGTTGACAATGTATGATGAGGACAAGCAAGTGACCTTTTGACTCAAGTTTAGACAAATGTGAATGTAATGAGAGATGTGAAGCAATGATGGATTTTGTGAGACCCAAAGACAAGTTGACTACTAAATGAAACCTTGGAGAAATCACCTAGGAAGCTCAAGAATTCTGAAACTGACTGTGTTTGTTTGCTGGACTGTAACAGTTTTTCAATTTTGGACACAGACGCGCCTGTATACTTCACAGACGCGGTTTCCCGACACAGACGCGGCTCTGTTTAACACAGACGCGCTTCTGAGATTTTTTTTTGCCAAATGTAATGTTGACTATTGGAACACAGACGCGATTCTGCCCTTCACAGATGCGGTTATACAACACAGACACTATTATGTCCAATCCAGACGTGTTTCTATAAAATTTGTGCAATTTTTTTCAATCTGTGAAGTCATTTTGTTGTGACCAAATCTGACTGTTTGACTATTTTTTTGTGACAAGAGGACACAGTGTTGATGAAGACCCAATGTTTGCAAGTGTCTAGACTCAAAATGACTATTAAAGTGTGTTGTTTGATGTAAAAATGTTTTGCATACACTTGAAGACACAAAAGACACAATGTTTTGTTGTTTGGTCTTGAATGTTTTGAATGTTTAACATAAGTCAAGCACAATTCTTATGGTTGGCCAAGACAATAGTTGTTGATCCCACATGGGGTTTTACCCCCGAGGCTACACTATTCAGAGCAGATACTTAGATGCTTGACCTTACTGGCTCCACCCTCGGCACTCACTTCTCGGGTCAGCCAAGCATCAGTCCCCACAAAAACTCCCCGTGGCGAACTTTGTATCTCTACTAAGAACCGTATGTGTGTGGGCTACTACTAGAGGTCCGACCTCCTGCCCCAACAAAAAGGTGCTAGTAAGGGCATCCGCTCATGTGGCCATACATGCGGCACTTTCAGCTCTATAAATACAGAAGGCTCCCAGCCGGTAGGGGTTATGCCCTACAACTGATCAAATAAATTTGATCAAACGGGTTTATGGGGAGACATAGTGTCGGTATGAACTAATCAGCACACGTTATCCATATTTTTCACCATGAATACAGTTGTTTATAGTGGTTCGGAAGAGGTGGGTTTTCCTCACTACCACTTGGGTCATTCTCTTCTCACTAGTAGTCCTAATGACCACACGGGAAGACAGGCCCTCTAAAGATTAAACAAAAAGAGCCTATTGCTCAAGACACAAAAGACAATGATTGAATTTTAGTGCACCAATTGAAGTGTTTGCTAGTCTATGAAAACAAGGCACACAATAAAAATCCAAAAAACCCTTGCCAAGGACCTGCAACAAAGAGTTGTTAGTAGTTTGGATTGTTTCAAATAATCACCCCTTCCTGCAAGTACACAAGTTAGGTAAATTTTAAACCCAAAAGACTTTGTGAAAATAGGGGCTTTCAACCAAACGATTTAGCTTCCAAGGCAAGCTGCACTAATTTTGTTAGCTAGATCTAAAAATGTTAGCTCAAAATAGACCAGATCTGAAACCCTAAATGAAAAATCTGAAAACTGAATCAATAAAAATCCAAAATTTAAAACTGGTGAACACAGACGTGATTACCCTCAACATAGATGCGACTGGGTGACATAGACGCAGTTCTATGAGACACAGATGCGACTAAAGAACTCAGACGCGTCTTCTGGACACAGACGCGGATAAAAACAACGCAGACGCGACTTTATAACACAGACGCATTTTTCTAGAACCTGCAAAATAAAATATTGCCAATAACACAGACGCGGCTCTAGATGTCGTAGACATGCCAGAAAATAAAAAATGTGATCCGAAAGTGCGCAGACGCGAAAATGTCAAAAATGTTGCAGAAAACGTCAGATCTGCAACTTCAAAATACAAAATCTGCAACAAGATGTTAAATGCAAAAAAGGGACAAGAGTCCCACCGGGTGTGCCAAAATCTATATGGTGAAAATGGATAACGACAAGGTTGAAAGACTAAATAGATTCAACCACAAAACCCTAGCCTAACAACAACAAAGATCCACCATAACATATGAAGATTACCTAAGACAATGCAAATCAAATGAAATCACAAAGATTATACCATCACATGTCCAATAGGGTTTTGATCTCCATTCTTCCTATCTCCATTGATCTTGCTTGATATATTTGCTCTCAGATTTTATATGCATAAGAGCTCAACAAAGAACAGAATGTGGTTGCAAGTAGGATCGTAGTGTAGTCCAGTCCTTAAGATTTTTCCTTAGGGTATGATAATGAAGGAAGCATCTCCTTATATAGAAGACACAATAAGAAATAGAGGGATAAGATTGAGAGGTGTAAAAGGAGGTCGGCTATGATTAGAGGGTAGGTAAAAGAAATAATAAAATAATGAAAGGGGTAGGTAGTTTAGGAATTAAGAGATGAATGACATGTGTCATGGGTAGAAAAGGTTAATGAATTAATTAAATAAATAAAGATTTATATAATTAATAGAAGAAGTGGGATCAATTAAATAAATAAGATATTTATTTAATTTAGGAAAAAGGATAATTTAAATAAATAAATATATTTATTCAAATGAGAAATAAGGCTAGAAGAGGATAAATGAATTAATTAAATAAATAAAGATTTATTTAATTAATAGAAGAATTAAGCTTAGATAATTAAATAAATAAATAAAATATTTATTTAATTAGACTGGACAATTTTGGGTGTCTACAGTTAGTTTTTGGTATTTGGCATTTCTGTTTTTGGCACTTTGATGGTTTTCCATCTTGTGTTGCTATCAATGCCAAAGGGGGAGATTTTTGGTATTTTGGTATGGTTTTGTCATTGATGTCAACACCTACTAAAACTCTAGCACTTTGGAGATCCAACAACATTCACCGGCAAGCAAGTGACTTTTACACAGTCACTGGTATATGGTACACTGATAGGATATAATGATCACCGACACTAGGAATGGCAAGGAAAACACTTGGTAATGTCAAAAACATCATTTTGACATCTTGTCTTGGAGAATTGGTTATTGGTATATTCACATTTACGTATTTGCTATTACCGACAAATAGGTCCAGGGTATACACCGACAGGTTTATCTTTTCTAGATCAGCATGGTACGCTTTGGAGATGATTAATTATTGTTGTAAATGCATTACGCTGACATGTTCAATCGGTTATTGCATCAGATATTGTTTTGTTTGTAAAATGCTTTTATTATAAATATCTTGTAGAGCCAACCTACTAAAATTGGTCTTAGGTTATGGTATAAATGTAAGATCTTATTTGTAAGATCAAATGTGAAATGCAAAAAAGGATTGTGTGAAGGTATATGCGAGAATAAGCAGAGCTATACACGTAGACATCATTTGAAGATTGAAGGAGGGTTTTTGTGAAGACAATCAAAACTACACCGGTACTGAATCCAGCATATGAAGATGCTATTTTGTGCAGTACATTCTTATTGGATTTAACCATCCAACTGTAGTCAGTGTGACTCCCATTTTGTGATTGAGCAGTGAGCTCTAGGCACTTGGCCTTTCTGCATGTGCAGACCCCATTTGTATACACTTACTATCTACAATAGTATCATTTGATTGTGAGTAAGGTTTCCCATCATGGTTTTTCCCCTTACAGGGTTTCCATGTACAAATATTGGTGTTATGTGTTGTGGATGACTTTGTCTTTATGTTTCATGCAATAATCCTTACCGGTATAGCAATTAACTGTTAAATCTGTCTACCGGCATATTGAACTGGTTTACCAGTATTAAGCATTAAGTTAGTTAAGTTGTTTTAGTTTGAATTTATTTGACAACTAATTCACCCCCCCCCCCTCCTTGTTGTCTCTAGGACCTAACAGATGGACAAGTTGTAAGGAATAAGACCAGAATTGGTTTGAAAAGGATATTTTTAGAAGGGAGGTGTTGGCATTCTACACTCTAGTGAGAAATGATGGTGTTGTCATTGATGGCAACCTTGCAACCTATTGACAACCTTCAAGAAACCACCTGACATTCATTTGGTAAAGACACCAGCAGGCACTGGCACCGGCAACAACAACAATGTATAACAGCACCCCAGCCGACAGGAACAAACTTTTGTTTATTGTATTTAATTATAAATATCTTTTGTAAAGCCGACATGGTATATTGTAATAGACTCGTATATGTATGATATCTTGTAAATCATTTTGAGATGTAAGAGATGGATATGGTAGAAGTGATGAGCGAATATTAAGGTAGATTTTCTTTAAGGTTTATGGTTATAGTATGAGCTTAATCTGATACTGAACCTGGCATAGCAGATGCTGAATTGTAGCAGTACATTATATTAGATTCTCATAATCCATTTTGTAAGTTAGTGAGACTTCCAAAAGGTAGATTTTCTTTAAGGTTTATGGTTATAGTATGAGCTTAATCTGATACTGAACCTGGCATAGCAGATGCTGAATTGTAGCAGTACATTATATTAGATTCTCATAATCCATTTTGTAAGTTAGTGAGACTTCCAGTTTATAGATTGAGTAGTGAGCTCTAGGCAGTTGGCCTTCCTGCATGTGCAGGCACCACATTGTAAGTAATATCCATTCATTGGCCAGTGAGTGAATATTGTGGGTCACAAATCCCACCGAGGTTTTTCCCACACCGGGTTTCCTCATTAAACATCTTGTGTTATGGTGTGTTTTTTATGTTGTCTTTACTGTTCTTGTTTATTGCATTAATTCTTATTTACCGGTACACTGTTTTGGAATGCAAAATACTTAATAAGTTTAAAGAATCTGTTAATCAGTTAGATACTGATTCACCCACCCCCCTCTCAGTATCTTTGGGACTATCATTAATCCTAACAATTGGTATCAGAGCCTGGTCCTCTATTTTCAAAAGTCTAACAGCTTGAGGAAGATTCTGACACCGATATAGATGGAGAACTTAAGAAAGCAATTGGAAGGAGCTCTTGTAGACTATGATTCAGAGAAGTTGAAGAATATCAAACTTGAAGATGATCTGAGGACTGCACAAGAATTCATTCAAGGACTTCAGGAGAATCTTACTATTGCTAGAAATAAAAGAAAAGAACTTCATGAGAAGATGCAAAGTGACGGTGATGAAAAGGAAACTCTTAATGAGCTTATGAACAAGATGAGGCAAGAAAACATGACTATGAGGAATTAAATGCAAGATATGACTATGAGATTTTGCAAAGACATTGAAGACATAAAGAAGAATGAAGATGAATTGACTAGGAGACTAAATGATGTTGGTAATGAAAATCTAAGACTCAGTCATGAGAATGATGTGTTAAAGACATATCTGATTCACATGCAACATGATAAAACTGAACTTATGAGATAGATGGGAATTCTAGAAAATGAGTTGGCTACTGCAAATCAACATAAACAAAAATTCAAGAAAAGTTCAGAATAACTTGATAATATGCTGAAAAGTCAGAAACCTAGAGGAGATACTAATGGACTTGGATTTGAAGTTGGAGAAAGTTCCGATACTGCAAACAATCATGATCACAGTAAACCGATAAGACAACCTAATGCTTATAAATTTAATGGGAAATTCTTTAACTGTAACAAGTATGGTCATAGAGAAAATCAGTGTAGATTTGGAAACAATCAGAACATTAATGCACCCATCGATCAATGTTCCAAATGCAACAAAGTTGGTCATAATTCAGAAAACTGCAGAATGAATGTAAGATGTTATGTTTGTGGAAGATTTGGGCACTTATCTAATCAATGCAGAACATAAACCGACATAGGATATGGAAAGGCTATTCAGAAGAACAATATGACTTGTTATGCTTGTAACAAGATTGGACATATTGCAAAATTTTGTAGAAGCAAGAATTCACCGGCAAACAATAAAGGACCCAATTTGAAAGGAAAATAGAAGGTAGATGAGGTAAAGCAAGAATTTTCAAAACAGTGGATTAGAAAGAGAGATCAGAATGTTGATGAGACTATTCCTTCACCGATAGAACAGAGTATTACTCCACCGATAGGAGATTCTTCATCCAACTGAGAAGTAACCCTTTGGGGGTATTACAAGAAGTTGAATATCAAATTGTTTACCCTCGATTGATGGTGTGAAGATGAATTTCTTCTCTACTGGCAGATTTGTTAAGTTTCACTTAACCAACAAGCATTTAATGCAATTGTTGGAAGAAAAGACATTATAAATCATCGGTTTTCCCTCTTTTTCAATTCATTGAGCATTCAAACTTTCAGAGAGTGTGAAATCCAAGCGAAGGTATCCAAGGCAAAGAAGTGAAGCAATTTATTTCAAGCACTCAACCATTATCAGGCAGCTTAAGGTATTTTTCAATGGCTTCCTCTTCTACTCTAGAATTTATTGCAAACCCTATTGTTGTGGAAGTTGTGAAACATCATTGGCTTGTTTTTAAGATCATTCCTAAAATAGCTAAGCAATATGATTCTATAGGCTCATTTTCAAAAATTCCTAAAGGTGTTGCTTATGCTGAAGACCCTAGAATTCATATTCACTGCAATATTGAGGAATTAGGTTCTGAGGAAGTGTTGAAGATGTTTAAAAATGTTATCTATGATGAAAATGGAAATGTCAAACCCGAACACAAGGTAATTGAAACTTTAGGTTTTGTGGAAATCTTGGACATCCCTGAATTTCCTAAGGAGGTAGTGAGAATTGTCCTTAGCAGAGTTCATGGAGAATTTCTTTGGCTAGATTCAGTTTGCAAAATCACTAAGGAAGCAATTAGGATAGTGACAGGTTTACCCTCCACCAGTAGCAGGCCAGATAAGACTAAGAAGGTACCTAATAACATAGACATGACCTTAACATGAGCAACATATGATAGTAGATCCCTGAGAGTAAATGATATCAAGGATGTAAATGTCAGATTCATAAGCATGATCTTAGGCTACAAAACCACACATGCAAACTGACTTAACTTAGTATCCAGTCTTTACATTAAAAGTGTTTATGATATGGTGAATAATGATGCAAAAATAGATGTATGTGAGTGGCTAAAGGATGAATTAATAGACAACCTGAAAAAGATAAAAGGAGATAAGAAAGGAACATTTCGTTTTGGCAATATTTTGGTATGTCTTGTGTTATATTTCACAAAATAAGTTCCCGGTATTGGAAAAAAAGATTTTGGATATGATATACTGGTAGGCAAACAATTGCTTGAAGCCTTCACCGGCATGGGTACTGATAAAGAAAACAAAATAACTGAGTATTTTAAAACCTTCCAAGAAAAAATTAAAAATAGAGAGAGACTACCACAAAAGTGTAGTAGACAAGTACAACAAAGAAATATGTTTTGTGATTAAAAAGGATGGAATATGGATGGAAGTAGTTCTACGTAGAACTATATGGGTAACCGAAATGGGGTATAAGGCAGATGTAAATATTATTGAAACTTATGCTAAAGCCCTGTTGGAAGCTCCTAGAGAACCAGTAGAAAAAGTGTTTGGTAGTGCAGAATCAATTGAGAGTGATGTACAAACACTGAAACAAAGGAAGAAAAGAGAAAAGTGCATAAGGAGTGCATCTAAACAAGCAAAGGAAATAAAGAAAAATGTCTTAAACCTTACTGGAATAAAGGAAAGTGACCTAGAAGGATTACAAATGGAGGCACATGTCTCACCAGTTGGTACATCATTTGACAGTGAGATACCTGTTGAGTTTAAGAGAGTTGATAGGAAGAGAAAACCCTCACTGGTACCCTCTCCTCCACCAAAGAAGACAAGAAAGAAGCAACAGATGGTAAGACCACTGGAAAAGAAGTTGACACCAAAGAAGAAACAAAAATAGGTTATACCACCTCTAGATGACTTATTGAGTGAAGTCACTGATGACGACAATTTATCAAATGTGAGCAAACTGTATAATACATTCACTGATTCTAAGAAGGAAAGTATTGAGAATAGCATTATTATACATCTAGACATTTACAATAAAGTAATAATAGAAGTTGTAGATGATTTGCCTAATGAATTGTACAAAAGGTTAGATGCTAAGAGGATTGCAGTTATGGAGCTAGATAAGAAGCTCAAAATTGAAAAACTTCTAGCGGTACATCCGTTTAACTCTGTAGAGGAGATTAATGAACTAGTTAGTGAAGCTAACAGATCAGTTTTTTCAAGTGGTCACCGACATGTAAGCCTAATGGCTGGTAGATTCAATGAAATTGCAAAGGAAACAATAGACAAGTGGGATATCTTTTTTGTCGAGAAGGAAAAACAAGAAGAGTTGGACAGACCCAAGAAAACTTTCAAGGTTTATCAAAAGGACAGAGACAAAGGAAAAGGTAAAGTTGGTGGATTACCAAACATAAAAGTGACTAACAACCTACCATCACCTTTGGTTACTACACCAACAACTACTGAGGACATACCGGCTACTGAAAATGTTGACACATCACTTGAGGACACTAACCCTGAGTCAGAAATTTTATTCACTATGAACATTGATACTTAGGAAGTGAACATTGTAGTGGACAAGGATAGCACTAAGGTGAAAAAGAATATTGCTAACATTGAAAACATTGAACAACTTGCAGAAAATACTGAGGTTGGAATACAAACAGAGAAAACAGTGCATACAGAACAACCTTTGGATAGTGGGATGAATACTAGAAGTATTGATGCTAGCACTAAAAAACCGACAGAGATAGAGATACCGACAGTGGATAACGTAGAGAAACCAATAGAGAAACTGACATAGGCACAAGTACATATTGAGACAGTACAAACGGTAATCACTGAGAAGCCCAAACCATTGCTAGTTAAAATACAAACTCAAACTGGTCCACTGGTGGTTGAAACAAGCAAATTGGTTACTAGTACTGCAAGTACTGAGATAGTAAAGGTAGTTGGTCAGACATCTAGTACTTCACTAAGCGAATACAGACCTACAAATGTGATAGTACTTCTGGACTCAATAAAGAAGATAACGGATTGTAATGCATTGACCTATAAGGCAATTGATGACACTATTCCTATTATTAAGATGATTGCACCAAAATGCAATTTAGATCAAGTAAAGGATTCTTTAAGTCAGTTAGACACATTGTTAATTCATTGCTGGAAATATTTTAACAGTTGACCAAATAAATGAGGAAACATTCAAGGAGAAAATGGAAAAGGAAAAAGAAAAATTCTTTGAGGAAACAATAAAGAAGTGCACAGAACACATTAACACACTTTTACTGGCATTGAATAAAACAATTTTGGAGTACAAGGAACTGTACAGGGACACATGCAAGCCACATCTGTTAACACAAGATATTGAAAAGAAAATAAGCAAAGTACAAAAAGAGATAGATGATATAGCTGATAATATCATTGGTTCATCAGAACCTATATCAGTTATTGAGCAAGAGATAGCAGGATTTGAGGAAAAGATGGAGAAATTAGAGAATGAGAAAGAAAGGATCAAGGCAAATGCCAGAGAGCTTAAGCACAAACTCAGTCCTAATTTAGACAACCTTATCTGTCTGAGGAAAGGGATCTTTGAGGCATTCAATCAAGGGCAAAAGTCACTAGAGGAGCATATGCATCATCTCACTGGTACAATCCAGAGAACTGAGGCAACCATGAAGGACATCAACATATTCATATAGAGTTTAAACTTGGTTTTTGCCGACATATTTCAGATTGTAACCAACCGGTTACAAACTTCAAGGTGAAATTATGCACTCATTTGAGAATTTTTGACAACCTTTGTCATTGATGTCAAAGGGGGAGTAGTGGATAGAGAAAAATGGCTAATCAGAGGAGATCATCTACTGAGGGGGAGCACACATTTTTGGTAGATTTTTGGACCTCACTTTTTGGAACAGATTTTTGGATTTTTCTTTTGAGTGTTCCCATCAATGCCAAAGGGGGAGATTGTTGGCATTATACACTCTAGTGAGAAATGATGTGTTGCCATTGATGACAACCTTGCAACCTACTAGAAACCTTCAAGCAACCACCCGACATTCATCTAGTAAAGACACCGGTAGGCACCGATACCGACAGCGACAACAATGTATATCGACACCCCGATCGACAGGAATAAACTTTTGCTTATTATATTTAATTGTAAATATCTTTTATAAAGCTGACATGGTATATTGTAATAGACTCATATATGTATGAGATATTGTAAATCATTTTGAGATGTAAGAGATGGATATGGTAGAAGTGATGAGTGAATATTAAGGTAGATTTTGTTAAAGGTTTATGGTTATAGTATGAGCTTAAACTGGTATTGAACCTAGCATAGCAGATGCTGAATTGTAGTAGTACATTATATTAGATTCTCATAATCCATTTTGTAAGTCAGTGAGACTTCTATTTTGTAGATTGAGCAGTGAGCTCTAGGCAGTTGGCCTTCCTGCATGTGCAGACACCACATTGTAAGTAATATCCATTCGTTGGCCAGTGAGTGAATATTGTGGGTCACAAATCCCACCAAGGTTTTTTCCACACTAGGTTTCCTCGTTAAACATCTTGTGTTATGGTGTGTTTTCTATGTTGTCTTTACTGTTCCTGTTTACTGCATTAATTCTTATTTACCGATACACTTTTTTGGAATGCAAAATACTTAATAAGGTTAAAGAATCTGTTAACCGGTTAGATACTGATTCACCCCCCCCCCCTCTCAGTATCTTTGGGACTATCATTAATCCTAACAGAAGGAATTGATTATGGTGAAACTTTTGCACCTATAGCTAGGATTGAAGTTGTAAGATTATTTCTTGCCTATGTTGCACATAAGAACTACAAGGTTTATCAGATGGATGTTAAGTGTAGATTTTTGAATGGGGATCTTGATGAGGAAGTTTATATTGAGAAACTTGATGGTTTTTCACTTTCAGATGATTAAAACATGGTTTGCATGTTAAGGAAGGCTTTATATGGATTGAAATAGGTATCTAGATCTTGGTATGCAAGGTTAGATAAATATCTTTTGAAGCTTGGTTTTACTAAGGGTAATGTTGATAGTAATCTATATTATAAGGTCACTAAGGATGATATATTGATTATTGAATTATTTGTTGATGACATTATTTTTGGAGGTGAAGATAAGTTGTGCATGGAATTTTCTAAAAATATGGAGAAGGAATTTGAAATGTCTATGATTGGGGAAATAAAAAAATTCTTAGGTTTGTAGATTACTCAGACTGATAAAGGTATTTTCATCTATTAAACTAAGTATGATAGGGAATTGTTGAATAAATTTGGTATGGAAGACTCTAAACCGGTAAGTACTCCTACGGTTACTAGTGAGAAATTGACAAGGAAAGATGTTTCTGCACCAGTAAATCCTACAAGATACAAGTCTATGATTGGTGGTCTTCTATATTTGACTCAGACTAGGCCTGACAGAATGAATGTTATTTGTATTGCATCTAGATATCAAAGTGAGCCTAGAGAAAATCATGAGAGTGCAGTGAAAAGGATTTTTAGATACTTGAAAGGTACATTAGAGTTTGGTTTGTGGTACCCTAAGGATGATGACATAATGATTGGGCAGGAGATGTTGATGATTAGAAAAGTACTTTCGGTGGAGCTTTCTTTCTTGGAAAGAAGTTAGTTTCATGGATCAGCAAGAAACAATCATGTACTTCTTTATCTACTGCTGAAGTTGAGTATGTTGCTACTGCTACTAACTATACACAAGTTATATGGATGAAAAAAATGTTGAAGGATTTCAAGAAAGGTTTAGAGCCATGGTGGTGTCTACATGTTCATTTGTGATGTAATAATGGGTTGGATCAATGATCACCCTTGATGTAATAAAGTTCCTATTTGTATGGTCAATAACCTCTTAGGTGAATCTATAAACCTAGATGTCTATTAGGCCATGTAGGCTTGAAATTTGGATTTTCAGTGTTGGTGTGTCTAGGATGTTGTCTTAGGTGTTTGGAGTCTAATAATGACCTTGGATGTGTTGCCACAAGGTATAAGTGTTTTATAATTAGTGTTGTTCCAAGTTGATAAATGTTGCAACCTTGTTGTCAAGCAACTTTTCAAAGTTGCTAGTAGGATTCCAACTACTTTTCCAATGTTCATGATTATTCAAAAGTTGGTTGTGGATGTTGGGAAAGGTATTTATATGCTTGGACAACTGTGGGGAATTGTTGTCGTTGGTTCTTGTAAATTTTGGTGGAGAATTTGAATAGAAACAAGTCTAATTTTGCTATAACAGTGATATTTTCCGTACTTTTGGTATAGGTTGTGAGATCTCTTGATGAAATTTTGATTTGGTTGAAAATATCCCTGAATCACCTTTCAATTTCACTTGGTCTTACCTCTTGAAGTGAATTTTTAAGGGAGTTATAAGCAATTTACTCTCTGTAGGTCTGAAACCCTCCATTTTCAGGGTTGCAATACAAATGGGGCCCTGACTTGAAATCTAACCATTGGAATTCAATGGCCATTGGTAGAATGAAATTTATTGGTATGCATTTTTAGATTCCATAGGGGTGAGGTTAGAGGAGTTGGTTTGGTATCTTTACCACCAAGCCCTACTCTAAACTGTTTGAGGGTTTAGATTAGAACAGATTGAAATTCATTGAGAACACAATGAATAATGGTGAGGAGCCATGCTAGTCAGTAGATTTGGAACATTTTGACATAGGATAAGCCTTATGAAGTTTTTTAACCTTCCTGTGACCCCATTCCCATACACCTCCTTTGTAAACCAAACCTAACTTGATCAATTAGGCATGTGACTCAAGTAGGTGTTTAGGAGTGTTGGAATAGTGTGGGAGACTCATTCTTTGGAATCTGATAGTAGACAAAAATGGGTATCTGAAACCATAATTTTTTTAGGGTGTTGTTTGGAATAATTTGGAGAAGAATTCAAAAAACCAATAAACTAGGGCTACTAGTCGGTAGGCCTGTTTAAACCTAAAAGACCAATACTTACCTTGTACATCATGGTATTGTTGAGGGAAGTCTTGGTAGGACTTAGGAAGGGTGTGGAAGTGTTGTACCATCCCTTTTTTAGGGGTAATAGTTCAATTTCACATTTGGAGTGTGGTTGAGGCCTTAAGAGAGGCCCTAGGGATTGAAAGACCAAAGGTGTGTGTGTGGGTTTATCACCCTATTGTTGCAAGATCTGCATCACAATGGGACATATGTGAGGTTTTACTGTTTAGTTTACTTATTTTATTTGTTAAATTGGTGATTTGAAAACTTTGTAGGATTTTGTAAGTTTGTGGTAGCTTAGTGTCAATCTTACAGTTTGTTAAAATTTCCTCATCACATTTTTTGGCGCCCACTGTGGGGCTTTGCCCCATTTTTAAAATTGTTTTGTTTTGACTTTTAGTGTTTGAAGGCATAAATAGTCATTCTAGCACTTTTGTTTCCCAGACTAGCACATCTGTGACAAAGAGCAATTTTTTTTCAAACTGGCAATAGAAGCTATTTTTCATAAAAAATCTGCAGTTTGGTGCTTTTTCTTGCTTTTGTAGCGCATATACTAGTTTTTCTAACGCATTTAGTAGATTTTATAGCCTATTTACATTATAGTTTAACTCTTCTATTGCATTTTGTAGCTCTTTTGTTGCATAGTGTAGCACATGTACAAGTTAGTTTAGTGCATTCATTAGTTTCAACAGCACATTCATTACATAGTCTAGTGCATATATGAAATTATTTAGTGCATTTAACAATTGTTTAGCACATTCATCATAGAGAACAATTTGTCTTATTTGGGTCTGTAATTTTTCATCTAAACTATTCTTGCAACTATTCAATGAATGTTGAAGACCAAATTTTAAAACTACTAACAGTGGTTTTGTAGGATTTTAGTTGCATTTAGGCACCTAATATAATTAGGGGATTTAGTAATTTGATCATTTTTGTTCAACATATTTTAAGTAGGAGGTTAATTAATAACATACAAACTTGCATACAATCTTGTGTTTTCATAAAATAGCTGCACATAGCTTAATCTAGGTGGGTAAATAAACAAGTGTTTTTCATGCTAGTAAAAAATGATAGGTATATGCTCTCCCCTTAATTGGGTGATCATAAAACCAAACTCGCTTTATTTAGTTTTATTTTTTGTTATTACCCATTTAGAGGGCTTGCCTCTAAAGAAGCCCTTAAGTCCAAGAGTGAGGGAATGATCCAAGTGATATTTCTTCAGCCCACTATACAAATTAAAAAGTTAGGCAAATGTCGTGACTGCTTGGTAATGTGCATCTACCTCAACGATTCCTTTAGGATAGGCTCTTAAGTGAGTCATTGACACATGCATAGACACTAGGTTTCATTGAAGCTCGCATTCTAGAAACCAATTGTGTTAGTATCCCACCCTTCTACCTATTGACTCAGGAATTGTGATATGGGCATTCCGATGACACCCCTCATGTACTCCTCAATTTGAGAGAAATGTTTTGGATATCCTTGGATTTTTAGAAATTCAAAGCTTGGCATTGATCGAGAAGTGAGTGTCATGTAAGGAAGATCCATGCTACCAATATTCTATCTATATAGTTGAATGAAGTATTCTATTGCAAGGGGATTTAACAAGTATTATCTTGGGCAAGGATTGTGTTAGGATAACCTATGGACAATTGAGAGGGGGGGTGAATCAGTTGTCAACAGATTATAAAACTTAAATCACACAAAAACTTTTACCAGAATGCATAAATCAAATACCGAAATAGAAGAGATATCAATTAAGCATAAACATAAACCATAAAACAAATACCATTCATCCACAACACATAACACCAAGATTTGTACGTGGAAAACACAGTAAAGGGAAAAACCATGGTGGAAAACATAGTAAAGGGAAAAACCATGGTGGGAAGCTTACCCATAGTTAGATGATACTTCTGTAGTAAGTATGTGATTAAAATGAAGGGCCCTCACATGCAGGAAGGCCAACAACATAGAGTGCATTGATCATCACAAATGAGCCTCACTGACTACAAAATAAATCCAAACTACAATCTATAAATAAGAATGAACTGCAAGAATAGCATCTCTTATGTCTGAGTATAGTTCCGGTTAAGCTCAATACTAGAGGTCTTAAACCTCTTACACAAACCTAATTCGATCACCTATGATCGGCCAAAACCTCTGCATATGATTACAACTTTATTCGCACACAGATAATCCCATAACCCATGACCATGATCTACAAAGAGATCTTACATCATATATATACCAACTCGGGACCTAAACAATTAGGCTGGCCACCTAAAAGATAATACAATAAATTCATTACATAAACTTGAAAAACAATGATAAACCAAGTCGGTCTGAGACCGAAACAACATTATCTAAATAATAAATCCAACCGGTAACACATCGGGAGCATCCACCAACATGTTACATAATTCGGTCCATAACCTGGCAAAATAAGACCGGACCTAAAATAGGTCTCCATAAGCCAAAACAAACACCATTGATCAACTGGAACGCGAACACGATAACCATGAGCATCTTGAGAACCATCTAGAAGCCACACCAACACTACTTATCAAATCCATCAAAAGATCTTCAACAAAGCTCTGATGGTAAAACCCTTATCGGTAACCAAAAGGCTTACTAGAACAAATGATAGCTTTTGGATCATCAAATCTTGAACCAACTGACTGAAACACACATCAAAACCACATGAATAACCAAACCAAACCATTTCCACCAATTAGAACATACCAAAGACAAATCTCTTGATCATCATCAAAGTCCAACCACTCTACCAAAACTTGGTCGACAACCAAAGAATCTAGTGTTGACATCAATGCAACACATAATCAATTCCTCCAAATTGCCAACAATCTCCCCCTTTGTCATTGATAACAACACTAGATGCGAAAAATATCCAAGTGCCAAGAAATGCCAAACAAGTCTTCCCCAATGGAAGACATCCAATAAAATGATCTAACAATGAAAATCTGAACAAATAGACCAAACTCCCCCCTATGAAAGATATCTCTGTAAAGTTCTATTTTTCACATGTATATCTCTCCCCCTTTGACATCAATGCCATAAATCTAACATAAACATCAAATAAAAATCATAGAATCTCTGAACCACATAGGTGACTACTCCCCCTAAGTAGTAGCACCAACTCATCAATCCAAAATGAATAATAGAATTGATAAATGCATACTGGACTGATGCCAATCAGCATCACTCAAGTCTCTACCGGAGGGGTGGAGACCCCCAATCTGTCTCTGAAGTACTTAATATTAGGATAACCAATGAACAACTGAGAGGAGGGGGGGTGAATTAGTTGTTAACATATTATATTAATCAAACCACTTTATAACCTTTAACCGGAGCACATAAACATTGAATACCAGAATAGCGAAAATAGATACCGGTAAGCAATAAAACTTAAGAATGAAATAGAGAATTAACACAATGCAACCATACCACATAACACCATGATTTGTACATGGAAAAACCAGTAAAGGGAAAAACCATGGTGGGAAGCCTACCCACAGTCAAATGATACTTCTGTAGAAAGTATGTGATACATTAAGGGGCCTGCACATGAAGGAAGGCACACTGCCTAGAGCGTACTGCTCATTACAAAAGAGTCTCATTGACTATAGAAGGTTATAACCACCTCAAGATAATTGGACAACAATCCAGAAGAATGAACTGCCAGAGATAGCATCTACCATGCTTGATTACAATCCTGGTTAAGCTCAATACCGGAGGCCTTTGACCTCTTACTTAAACCCAATTCAATCACCTATGATCGACCAAATCTCCTTCACATATGATATATCATTCCATGTCCATGACACACATTATTCCCATACCATGATCTACAATGAGATCTTACATCAATTTATACAAACCCTAAGGCCTAAATCAATTAGGTTGGCCACCTAAAATATATTACAATAAGATCATTACATACATCCATATTACAATGATATGCCATGTTGACTTAAAACAACATTATCCAATCCATAAACCATCCTGGTAATGTGTAGAGAACATGTTAACATGATACCGGTCCATAACCTAGATAGGAACCAAACCAAATCTAGGTCCACCATGCCAAAGCGATGTCTTCAATCAGTTGAGGCATGATCAAGGATCACCTTCTGCATCCTGAATTCCATCTAGAAGCCGCACCAACACCACTTAAGAATTTTGTCAGAGATTCTCAGTAAAAGCTCTATTGGTTAAACCTTAAACCCTTACTGGTAACACAAGATCTTCTACCGGTAACCAAAACCTATCTGTCGATAACCAACCATAATAGCTAGTATTGACATCAATGACAAAACATCAATGCAACACAATCAATTCCTCCATATTGCCAACAATCTCCCCCTTTGGCATTGATGGCAACACTAGATGTGAAAAACATCTAAGTACCAATAAATGCCAAACAAGTCTCCCTCTATGGAAGACAACCAACAATCTCCTGCATATCAATAACTCCCCCTGTGAATAATATCTCTGTGAAGTTTTGAATTTATTTTTCACATCACTATCTCTCCCCCTTTGACATCAATGCTAGAAATCTGACAAAAATATCAAAGCAAGAATATAAGCCTTTGAATCTCAAAGCTGGCTACTCCCCCTGAGTATTAGGACCACTACATCAACCTAGAGCAAAGGATAAAGTTGATGATGCATACCAGACTGATGGTCTACTCCATCAATTATGTTTCTGTCGGAGGGGTAGATACCCCTAACCTGTCTCTCAAATAATCAAATGATTCCTTAGATAGCGGTTTAGTGAATATATCTGCAATATGTTCTTTAGTGTTCACATAAACCAATTTGACTTCCTTTTCTTCCACCTTGTCCTTTAGAAAGTTATATTTTATTGATATGTGCTTAGTCTTAGAGTGAAATACCAGATTTTTAGACATGTCAATAGCTGTAGAGTTATCACAATAGATAACTACCGATTCACTACAATTTACCATGATATCCTTCAACATTTTCTTCATCCACAAGACTTGAGTGCAATTAGTTGTTGTTGCAACATATTTAGCTTCTGCAGTAGATAAAGAAATGCATGACTGTTTTTTGCTGATCCATGCAACAAATTTCTTTCCAAGAAATAAAGCTCCACCAGAAGTTCTCTTCCTATCATCAGTATTAACTACCCAATCTGAATCTGTATATGCACATAAAGTGCAGTTATCCTCTCTAGAATACCATAAGCCATATTTTGTTGTTCCTTGCAAATACCAAAATATCCTCTTTACTGCACATTCATGATTTTCTTTAGGATTACTTTGATATCTTGAAACAATACTTACTGCATTCATAATATCCAGTCTAGTCTGAGTTAGATATAACAAGCCACCAATCATAGACTTATACCTTGTCGAATTTACCAATGTAGATGTATCTTTGATAGATAATTTCTCACTTGTCACCATAGGAGTACTTACCAGTTTGGAATTATCCATACCAAATTTCCTCAACAATTTCCTTAGATACTTAGTTTGATAGATAAAGATTCCTTTGTTAGTTTGAGCAATCTGCAAACCTAAGAAAAATCTCATCTCACCAATCATGGACATTTCAAATTCATTCTTCATATTATTAGAGAAATCCATGCACAATTTATCTTCACCTTCAAAAATGATATCATCAACAAATACTTCAATAATCAAAATATCATCATCAGTGATCTTGTAATACAAATTAGTGTCAGCGCTACCTTTAGTAAAACCAAGCCTCAAAAGATATTTATCCAACCTTGCATACCAAGCTCTAGGAGCTTGTTTCAATCCTTATAAAGATTTCCTTAACCTGCAAACCATATCTTTATCATCTGTTAGTGAAAATCCATCAGGCTAGTCAATGTATACCTCTTCCTCAAGTTCTCCATTCAAAAATGCACATTTAAAATCCATTTGATAGACCTTATAGTTCTTATAAGTTGCATAGGCAAGAAACAGTCTAACAACTTCAATTCTAGCTACAGGTGCAAATGTCTCACCATAATCAATTCCTTCTATTTGAGAATATCCTTTACAAACTAATCTAGCCTTGTTTCTTACAACTTGACCATCCTCGTTTAGTTTATTGCTAAAAACCCATTTAGTTCGAATAACATTCTTATTTTTAGGCCGGGGAACTACAGCTCAAGTCCCATTCTTCTCTATCTGATCTAATTCATCTTTCATAGCCTTTAACCAATATTTATCTTTACAAGCTTCAATAACAGATGCTGGTTCAATTTGAGAAATAAGACATATCTCTTCATTTTCCAATATTCTTCTTGTCATAACTCCCTTGTTCCTATCTCCAATGATTTGATCTTTAGAATGATTTAATCTTACATACCTTGGTGTCTTCTGAGTTTCAGGTTCACTTTTCTGATCATCAGTCATAGTTAAGTTTTTTTTATTGTACTGGTGTAACTGTCTTAGTGTCTTGTACTAGTTGAGGCATTGTCGGTTCAGTTATGATCATTTCCACTATCGGTTCCCTATCATATGATATAGATTGATTTATGTATTGCTCATCCACTTTCACATTAGCGCTCTCCACAATTTTCTGCAATCTTTTGTTATAACATCTATATGCTTTACTTTGAATTGAATATCCAAGAAATATCCCTTCATCACATCTAGGATCAAACTTCCCAATTGAATCATCCCTTTTGATATAACATTGACTTCCAAAAATTCTAAAATATTTAATAGTAGGTGTATGTCAAAACCATAATTCATAAGGGGTCTTACCGGTTTCACCTTTGATGTGAACTCTGTTGAATGTGTAGACTATTGTACTCACTACTTCTCTCTAGAAGATGTGAGGCAATTTGGCTTCCATTATCATAGTTCTTGCTGCATCCAAAATGGTTATATTCTTTCTTTCCACTACTCCATTCTACAGAGGAGTCTAGGGTGCAGATAACTGTCTCCTAATTCCATTTGTCTCACAATAACTGTTAAATCCATGAGAAGTGAACTCACCACCTTGATCTAATCTCAAGCATTTGATTTTGAATCCAATTTCTATTTCTAGCTCAGCTTTAAAGATCTTGAATTTCTCAAAGGCTTTAGACTTCTTCCTTAGAAGAGTCACCCACATCATTCTAGAATAATCATCAATTATCAACATGAAGTATATATCACCTTGAAAGCTTCTAGTCCTCGTTGGACCACATAAGTCAGTGTGAATCAAATCGAGCACATCATTAGATTTATCATGTATGCTCTTAAAAGAAGTTCTAACTTTCTTTCCCAATTGACATTCCTTACATACTAGATTATGAGGCTTTATAATCTTAGTTATATCTCTAACTGCCTTTGTTGAACTGATCTTAACAATACAATCAAAATTAACATGACACAACCTCTTATGTCATAACCAACTCTCATCAATATGAGCAATCAAACATGTCTTATTTCCAGTGGTCAAGTGAAAGATATTACCTCTAGTCTGAGTACCGGTTGCAATCTCCAAACCAGTTATTTTAATGATTTTGCATTTCTATCTTTAAACTGAAATTAGAAACCCTTGTCCACCAATTGACCAACACTTAAAATATTATGCTTTAAACCTTCTACATAATAGAAATTATCAATATTATTCTTGCCATCCAAAGAAAGAATACCTCTACCTTTGATCATACATGCTTTGTCATCTCCAAATCTTACTTGACTGCCAATGTATTCTTGCAGGGACAAATTTTTTCTTTTATCTCCAGTCATATGATGTGAGCATCCACTATCAATTACCCATTCATCTTTGTCTTCAACTTTTTCTGCCAAGGCCTTTTCTTAATTCTTGATAGCCAGTTCCGATTCATCTTGTTTTAAAGCATAGAACACCCATTCCTTTCCATTGTCGGATCCACTAGCAGAGTCTGATGTCGGTTCATCCACAGAGTCATCACTTACTTCTTCCTCATCCTCTATGTAGCATTTTTTACTTTTCTTGAATCTATATCTATTCTGATTAGGCTTAAATGATTTCTTAACTCTTTCTTAAAATCTTGTATTCCTTTTAGGACATCTAGATGCAAAATGACCAATCTTATTACCTGCAAAATATTTAAAAGGTACTTTCCCTTCATACTTACTTCCTATCGGTCCTTTAGGTACTCTTTTAGCAAATAAGGCTTCATGTTGCTCAAATTATTCATCCTCCTTCTTCATATCTTCCAATTCTTTTGCATATAAGGCTTTCCAATCACTTTTGTCAATAGATGATGATGCATGAAAAGAAGGTTCAGATATTGCAGCTCCAGAAGTTATAAATTCTTCAAGCTCAAAAGCAGATAATTTGAATTACCCAATCAGAATGCCTCAGTTCACTGAAATGTCTATCATTGTTCTCAGTTCATTAATTGCAGTTGCCTTCATCTTGTAAGCCCATGGAAGGGCTCTCAAGAATTTGGAAACTATTTCATCTTCACTCAGAGATCCTCCACAATATTGAATTCCCATGACAATCTCATTTACTCTTTCCATAAATGTAGCAATTCTTTCATTATCTTCCATCTTCAAGTTCTCATACCTTACCCGATAACCATCAAATTTAGCAATTTTGACAATAGGATCACCTTCATTCGGAGTTTGCAATTTATCCCACATAACCTTTGTCGATGATTTATCAGTCAATCCCATGATTTGTTGAACAGTAAGTGCCAAGACATCTAAGATGAGTCTCCATTCGGATTTTCCATATCCCATAATTTGTTCCATCAAGCTTAGGGATTTCTCTTCTAAAAATAGTTGCCGATGGATTTGAAGTATTAGCTGCTATAGGATCTACCTCAAGTAATTAAGCTTCTGCAAAAGAGGACCAATTCTATAATACCAATTATTAGGATAACCGATGAACAACTGAGAGGGGGGGTGAGTCAGTTGTTAATAGATTATATTAATCAAACCACTTTATAACCTTTAACCGAAGCACATAAACATTGAATACTGGAATAGAAGAAATAGATACCGATAAGCAATAAAACTTTAGAATGAAACATAAAATTAACACAATGCAGCCATACCATATAACACCATGATTTGTACGTGGAAAACCCAGTAAAGGGAAAACCCATGGTGAGAAGTCTACCCATAGTTAGATGATACTTCTCCAGAAAGTATGTGATACAATAAGGGGCATGCACATGTAGGAAGGCACACTGCCTAGAGTGTACTACTCATTACAAAAGAGTCTTAGTGACTACAAAGAGGTTATAACCACCTCAAGATAATTGGACAATAATCCAAAAGAATGAACTGCCAGAGATAGCATCTACCATGCGTGATTATAGTCTCGGTTAAGCTCAATACCAGAGGCCTTTGACCTCTTACTTAAACCCAATTTGATCATCTATGATTGACCAAATCTCCTTCACATATGATATATCATTCCACGTCCACGACACACATTATTCCCATACCATGATCTATAATGAAATTTGACATCAATTTATACAAACCCTAAGGCCTAAACCAATTAGGTCGGCCACCTAAAAGATATTACAATAAGATCATTACATATATTCATATTACAATGATATGCCATGTCGGCTTAAAGCAACATTGTCCAATCCATAAACCATCCCAGTAATGTTTAGAGAACATGTTAACATGATATTGGTCCATAACTTAGATAGGTACCAGACCTAATCTGGGTCCACCACGCCAAAGTGATGTCTTCAATCAGTTGAGGCCTGATCAAAGATCACCTTTTGCATCCTGAATTCCATCTAGAAGCTGCACCAACACCACTTAAGCATCCTGTCAAAGATTCTTAGTAAAAGCTCTGTCAGTTAAACCTTAAACCCTTACCGGTAACACAAGATCTTCTACCGGTAACCAAAACCTATCTATCGGTAACCAACCATAATAGCTAGTGTTGACATCAATGACAAAACATCAATGCAACACATAATCAATTCCTCCATATTTCTAACACTCAAATGATTCATTGGGCAAAGGTTTAGTGAAGATGTCTGCAATTTTCTCTTTAGTGTTCACATAAACCGATTTCACTTCATTTGCTTCCACCTTTTCCTTCAAAAAGTTATACTTGATTGATATGTGATTTTTCTTAGAATGAAATACCGGATTCATTGATATGTCAATAGCAATAGAGTTATTGTAGTGAATAACTACTGGTTCATTACAATCTACCCTTATATCCTTCAACATTTTTTTCATCCACATAATTTGTGTATAGTTAGTAGCAACAACAACATACTCAGCTTCAACAGTAGATAAAGAAGTACATGATTATTTCTTGTTGATCCATGAAACAAGTTTCTTTTTGAGAAAGAAAGGTCCACTGGATATGCTTTTCCAGTCATCAACATCTCCAGCCCAATCTACATATGTATATGCACATAGTGTAAAGTCATCATCTTTAGGATACCACAAACCATATTCATTTGTTCCTTGCAAATACCTAAAAATCCTTTTCACTGCACTCTCATGATTCTCGCTAGGATCACTCTGATAACTTGATACAATACAAACTGCATTCATTATATCTAGTCTAGTCTGAGTCAAATATAGCAAACCTCCAATCATAGATTTATACCTTGTAGGATTTACTGGAGATGATACATGTTTCTTTGTCAATTTCTCACTTGTAACCATAGGAATACCAACCGGTTTAGAATTTTCCATACCAAATGTCTTCAACAACTTTCTAGCACACTTAGTTTGACAGATGAAAATACCTTTATCAGTCTGAGTAATCTACAAATGTTAGAAAAATTCCATCTCCCCAATCATAGACATCTCAAATTGATTCTTCATATTATCAGAGAATTCCACACATAACTTATCCTGGCCTCCAAAAATAATACCATCAACAAAGACCTCAACAATCAATATGTCATCATCAGTGATCTTATAATACAAATTACTATTAGCATTACCTTTAGTGAAGCCAAGCTTCAAAAGATATTTTTCCAATCTAGCAAACCAAGCTCTAGGGGCTTTTTTCAATCCATATAAATCTTTCCTTAACCTACAAACCATGTTTTTGTCATCTGAAAGTCAAAATCCATCAGGTTGCTCAATGTAAACTTACTCTTCATGATCTCCATTCAGAAATGAACACTTAATATCCATCTGATAAACCTTCTATTTCTTATGGGTAGCATAAGAAAGAAATAATCTCACAACTTCAATCCTAGCTAGCGAAGAAAAAGTTTCATCATAATCAATTCCTTCCTTCTTAGAATATCCTTTGCATACCAATCTAGCCTTGTTCCTCACAACCTATCCATCTTCATTCAATTTATTCTTAAAAACCCATTTAGTTCCAATAACATTCTTATTTTTAGGTTAGAGAACTAAAGTCCATGTATTGTTCTTTTCTACCTGATCTAATTCATGTTCCATATCTTTCATCCAATATTCATCCTTAAATGCTTCAGCTACTGATGTCGGTTCAACTTGGGAAATTAAAAATACCTCTTCAGCTGCCAACCTTCTCATTGTCATCACTCCTTTGATCTTGTCTCCAATGATCTGATCTTCTAAATGATTCAACCTTACATACCTAAGAGTCTTTTGACTTTCTATTTCTCTTCTCTGATCTCTAGTTGCTATTGAATTTTTTAATACTGTCAGGGTAACTAGTTCAACATTTTGTTCTGGTATAGGTGCTACCAGTTCAGTTATGATAATCTCCACTTCCATTCTCTCTCATAAGTTCCAATTTGACCTTTTTACTGCTCATCCACCTTGACATTAGCACTCTCCACAATTCTCTGCATTCTTTTTTTATAACATCTATATGTTTTTCTTTCATTAGAATAACCAAGAAATATCCCTTCATCACAACTAGGATCAAACTTTCCAATGGAATCATCTCTCTTAATATAGCATTTACTACCAAAAATTCTAAAATACTTAACTGTAGGTGTATGACCAAACCATAACTCATAAGGTGTCTTACCAGTGTCTCCTTTGATATGAACTCAGTTGAATTTGTATACCGCCATGCTCACAGCTTCTCTCCAATAGATATGAGGCAGATTAGCTTCCATCATCATAGTTCTAGTTGCATCCAAGATTGTTCTATTCTTTCTTTCCACAACTCCATTCTGCTGAGGTGTCCAGGGTGCAGACAATTGTCTCCTTATCCCATTTTTCTCACAATAACTATTAAATTCACCCGGATGTGAATTCACCACCCTGATCAGATCTTAAGCATTTAATCTTCAACCCTATCTTAGTCTCAACCATAGCTTTAAAAATCTTGAAATTTTAAAAGGCTTTAGATTTCTCCCTTAGAAAAATAACCCACATCATTCTATAATAGTCATCAATGATTAGCATGAAATATCTATCACCCTAAAAATTTCTTATTCTAGCAGGACCACACAAATCAGTATGAATAAAATCAAGAATATCATAAGATTTGTCTTGTATACTCTTAAAAAGAAGTTATGACTTGTTTACCCATTTGACATTCCTTACATACCGGATTATAGGGATTCCCAATCTTAGGTATATCTCTAACTGACTTAGTTGAACTGATATTTACAATGCAATCAAAATTCACATGACACAACCTCTTATGCCATAACCAACTCTCATCAATTTTTGCAACCAAACATGTCTTCTCACTGGAGTTAAAATGAAATATGTTACCTTTATTCTGAGTGTCGGTTGCAATCTCCAATCCAGATCTTTTGATGATTTTGCATTTTCCATCCTTGAACTGTAATTGAAATCCCTTATCCACCAATTGTCCTATACTCAAAAGATTATGCCTTAAACCTTCAACATAATAGAACTTATCAGTGTTATGCTCACCATCCAATGATATATTTCCTCTTCCTTTGATCATGCATGCTTGTTATCTCCAAATCTAACTAGACCACCATCAAATTCTTGCAAAGAAAGAAACTTCCTTTTATCTCCAGTCATATGATGTGAACATCCACTGTTTATCACCCATTCATCCTTGTCTTCAACTTTAGCAGCAAGGGTCTTCTCTTAATTAGGAATTATAGGTTCCAGAGCATCTTCCTTGATAGCTAAGAATACCCATTCCTTTCCATTGTTGGATCCACTAGCTAAATCTTTTGTCGGTTCATCATCAAAATCATCAACTACTCCTTCCTAATCCACATAGTAGCATGATTTGTCTTTGTTCCTCCTGTACTTATGCTTGTTCTGATATTCATGGTTAGGCCTAAAAGATCTTCTAGCTTTTTCTTCTAATCTTGAATTTCTCTCAAGACATCTAGATGAAAAATGACCTATCTTATTACATGTAAAATATTTGAAAGGTGATTTTCATTCATACTTACTTCGTGTCGGACCTTTAGGTACACTTCTAGCAAATAGGGGTTCAAGTTGCTCAAGCTCTTCATCTTCTTTCTTCATTTCCTCCAGTTCCTTCACATATAAAGCTTTCCAATCACTGTTGTCGGTTGATGATGTAGATGCATGAAAAGTAGATTCTGTCTTTGTAGCTCCTTGAGGACCAAATTCTTCAAGCTCAAAAGAAGATAACTTTCCAACCAAAGTATCCCTATTAACATAAGTTGTGGACATTGTTCTCAACTCATTAACTACAATAGCCTTCATCTTGTAAGATGGTGGCAAATCTCTCAACACTTTAGAAATAATCTCATCTTCACTCAGAGATCCACCACAACATTGAATTCCCATGACAATTCCATTGAATCTTTTCATAAAAGTAGTAATTCTTTCATCTTCCTCCATTTTCAGGTTCTCATATCTCACCTGGCAACCATCAAGTTTAGCAATTTTAGCAATAGGGTCACCTTCATTCAGAGTCTCCAACTTATCCCATATAGCTTTTGCAGATGATTTGTCTATTAATCCCATTGCTTGCTAGTTTGAAAGGGCACTCAAAAGGGCTTCTTTAGCTCTATAGTCATTTTCAATGTTCTTATCTAAATCTACTAGAGGAGGATTTCGAGATGCCAACTCATAAGGAGTATATCCTTTCTCAATGATCTCCCAAATATCCTTGCTAAGACATCTTAGATGAGTCTCCATCCGAAGCTTCCATACTTTGTAATTTGTTCCTTCAAGCTTAGGGTTGTACTTTCGGTAAGCAATTGAAGTTGAATGATTATTCACCATAGGATCTTCCTCAAGTGGTTAAGCTTCTGCAGAGAGGACCAAGCTCTGATACCAATTGTTAGGATAACCAGTGGACAATTGAGAGGGGAGGGGGTGAATCAGTTGTCAACAGATTATAAAAATTTAAGCACACAAAACCTTTTATCAGAATGCATAAACCAAATACCAAAATAACAAAGATATCAATTAAGTATAAACATAACCCATAAACCAAATACCATGCATCCACAACACATAACACCAAGATTTATACGTGGAAAACCCAGTAAAGGGAAAAACCACAGTGGGAAGCCTACCCATAGTTTGATGATACTTCTGTAGTAAGTATGTGATTACAATGAAGGGACCTCCATATGCAAGAAGGCCAACAACCTAGAGCGCAATTCTCATCACAAAGGAGCCTCACTGACTACAAAATAAATCTAGAAATAAGAATGAACTGTAAGAATAGCATCTCCTATGTCTGAGTATAGTTATGGTTAAGATCAATACCAAAGGTCTTAAACCTCTTACACAAACCCAATTCGATCACCTATGATCAACCAAAACCTCTACATATGATTACAACTTTATTCACACACAGATAATCCCATAACTTATGATCGTGATCTACAAAGAGATCTTATATCATATATATACCAACCCAGGACCTAAACAATTAGGAAGACCACCTAAAAGATAATACACCATTACATAAACCCAAAAACCAATGATAAACCAATTCGTCCTGAGACCGAAACAACATTATCCAAATAATAAATCCAACCAGTAATGCATCGGGAGAATCCACCAACACGTTACATAATCCAGTCCATAACCTGGTAGAATAAGACCGGACCTAAAATAGGTCACCATAAGCCAAAAGCAACACCATCAATCAACTAGAATGCGAACGTGATAACCATCTAGAAGCCGCACCAACACCACTTATCAAATCCATCAAAAGATTTTCAACAAAGCTCTGCCGATAAAACCCTTATCGATAACCAAAAGGCTTACTAGAACAAATGATAGCTTCTAGATCATCAAATCTCAAACCAACTAACTAAAACACGCATCAGAACCACATTAATAACCAAAACAAACCATTTCCATCAATCAGAACATATCAGAGAATACTAGAGACAAATCTCCTGATCATTATCAAAGTCCAACCACTCTACCGGAACTTGGTAGACAACCAAAGAAGCTAGCGTTGACATCAATGCAGCACGATAAATTCCTCCAAATTGCCAACAGATTGTACATGATTTTTTATTTTATATTTCAAACCAACATTGTGACTTCTTTGTCTATTATTTTTTCTTATTAGAACAAAGAAAATCATCCCCCCACAAAAAAAAAGAGAAAAATAAAAAAACTTGGCCAAAAATAGAAAATTCTCAAAAAAACACAAGAGTATCACATTTGACACATAAAATAGCACATTTGAACCATTTTGTTGTGCATTGGAACATCTTGTAGCACATCTGAAAATTTATTTAGTGCTTTCAATATATCTTTTAGTGCATTTACCTATTAAAATAACGCATTTTCCAAAAATAGTAGCACTTTTGAGAATTACAGTAGCGCACTTGAGAAATATTATAGCGCATTTGTAGATTGTTCTAGTACTTGTGTTCTAGCACATTTGAGACAAAGAGCAATTCCATGGGTCTAGGGACAAAACAAAAATCAGATTCAGATACCCTTTTCTGCGAAGATTCCATTTCAGAGAACACATTCGGTTTAGGTTCATACTAGAGGGATTTCCAACATTCCATATAAGTCACACATAGAAAACAAAACTTAAGAAAAAATCATGATTAATTTAGTACTTGTAAAGATCATCATTATCACAATTTTCTTAGTTCCTCTATCAAGATTTATTATCCTTCAACATAGGAGCTAAACTAGTATTAAAATCCTGGCAAAGTTGGTCACCATCATAGTGAGATATATCATCTCACATTGACTTACTTTGTATCACTATTCCTTGATAGTCCAAGATTATCCTTTCAACACGAGATCAAAACAACGCTTTAGATACCTTCATTCAAGCTTAGCTATCTCAAATTAAAATTCATCCATCACTCATACAAACTTCATACACTAGATTCACTTCATTGACAATTCAAAAATCTTGTATGGTTGAAACAAGAAGACAAAGGAAAATCAGAGAAACTATTGAGTTCTTTGGAAAGGGAAAGGATCCTAAATTTGATTCAACATATCTTTTTGGTGAAATTTCAAGACAAATGTATGACCTCGATAGTGATTATGAGACCTCTAGTGATGTATTTGAGGGACATGTTCTTGAAGCTACACTAGATTCAAAATTTCACAATCTTATGGAAAAGGTCATGGAAAAGGATAGAGAGAAATGTTTCCTCCATCTTGCACAATAAGGTCTAGAACTACCACATGATTTTGATCTCTCAAAATAAAAAACAACAGTCAAAAATGAAACCAATGTCAACACAAATACAAACACGAATGAAAACACAAACAATGGCACAAATCAAGATGTTGTGAATGTAAGAACTAAGATAAAGAAGGGGGAAAATCCCTTGGTGAATCATTTAAGTACACTTGTGCAGCAAATTCAATATCTACAACAACAACAACTTTCCAAGTTACAATTAGGATCTTCACTAAAGCAATATTCACTTGAGGATATATCTCCAAACAAATTTGACAGAAGCTTGGTATTGTTACCCTTTCCTCCAAGTTTTAAAGCTCAAAAGTTTGACAAATACAAGGGTCCAAAGGTGATCCACATGACCACATTAGAGAGTTTTGTGCTGCATGCATGGAAGTCACTCATAATGAGACCTACCTAATGTGTCTCTTTCCAAAAATTTTGGGTGGCCAATCTATAGAGTGGTTTTATCATTTACCACAAGTGACTAGATCATTTGATGAACTAGTGGACAAATTTATCACTCATTTATCCTATAATATTGAGCATGAGGTTTTGATGTTAGACCTTTGCAATAGTAAACAAAAAAATGGAGAATCATTCGTTATTTTCTTGCAAAGTTGGAGGCAATTGGCAAGCAACTGTCCATATGACATACCAGAACAACAAAAAATAGATATATTTGTCCACAACTTAAAAGTTGAATTGAGTTATCAACTACAACTTAAATGTCCACCTACCTTTTCAAAGGTTATTGACAAGGGACTTCTCATAGAGAAAGCATTGATAGAAAAGGGACAAATAAAAATTTATAAGGAAAATGCTGGTCTAAGAAACAGTAATGACAAATCAAGATTTTGGACTAAAAATAAAAACATTGTGTATGATGGTGTTGTAGATGCACAAAATCTCAAATCAAAACAACCTATCTTCAATTTATCAGGTCTACAAAACAATGAAAACTATCAAAATAACAACAATACGACTACACCAAGAGCTTCATATGCTCATAGAAAATTTACACCATTGGGGGAACCACTTGAAACCTCTATGAGGAAGCTCATTTCAAACAACCTTATACTTCATATGAAGTGAGAGATTACGAACTAGAAGTTAAACCCATGTGGTGGAATGATCAAGATTAATGTGTGTTTCATACAAGTAAAGGACATAAAACCAATGATTGTCAAAGGTTGAAAAACATAATTCAAGATTTGATTGATAGGGGAGATATATCAGTTGATGGACATAAATCTAATCAGGGACATGTGGCATTGAAGGGTCCCCTTCCAAACTATGAAAAGGGAACTCCCTAAAAGTCAGGTGAAAACAATGTCACTTACACAAACGAATCCTATGACTATGCCATCAATCACATATATCTAAAAGTGATCCATATGCCAATGTGATTACCATTAAAAACAAACTTGAGTGTAATGTCACCACTCATTGAGGAAAAGTTACCCTCCAAGGAGCATCTAAACCATCTTCCGTATCTACAAAATACAATATCTTAGATCAAATTAAGAAAATAACAACCCACATATCTATTTTAGAGCTTCTATGTTTATCACCAGGCCATAAAGCTATGTTGGAGAAGGCTACAAGAAACTACCATACCACCAGATCTTGACCAAGCATAGTTTGAGGCCATGGTGGGACATCTTACCACTCCACATTTCTTATCTTCTACTAAACATGATAACCTAGGTATAGACCAACCTCACAATGCACCCCTTCATATCAAAGTACTTGTTCATAAGCATAGAATCAAATGTGTGTTAATAGATGGAAGGGTTGCTTAAATAAATGAACTTTCAAGTTAGTCCTTGCATTGGGGTTTTTTGATAATTTTGTGGATCCCAAGAAGAAGATCACTATTAAGACCTATGATAAACAAGAAAGAGCATCCAAAGGATCAGTTATTTTGCCTATAAGAGTTGGACCGGTAGAAAAGGATGTTGTTTGATAGGTGCTTGATCTTGATCTAGAATACAATATACTCTTGGGATGTCCTTGGATCAATGAAATATAAGCAATACCATCTACATATCACCAATTTCTAAAGTTTCCATATAATGGTCAAGAAATAACTATCCAAAGAGATTTGAATCCGTTTTAGTATAACAATACCATTTGGCCAAAACCTGAAGTGATTGTCAAGTAACCGTGCAACTTAATCCTCCACTTCTCATATTGATAGAACCTCATTACCATCGACATCTAAATTAGTATAGCAAAATCTTAATCTCAAGGACAAGGGTATGGGAGAATACTCTTTGAAGAAACCTTTTGCATTTCCAAATTACCTCCTTCACCTAAGCCATATGACAAACCATCTTTAGGGAAACAACAATCCTTGATTTCCAAGAAGCAACCTAAAGGTCCTTTTATCAAATGGGGGAATTTATCATATGAAAGTGATGAAAAGGATATTAGAGAATGGATATATAAAGACAAAGGGGAAAAAATGAACACATCTGAATAAAAAATATAATTACCTCTTGAACAATATGGTAAGGCTTTCACCATAATGCAAAGGATGGAATATGATGGGCACAATCCCATTGTATTAAGAAAGGAAGGAATCATTGAACCCTTAAAACATAATTTATCATTTTCAAAATACAAAAAAGGATTGGGCTACAAATGGGATATCATAGAAAAAACTACTACCAATCTAATTGAGTTGAATTGCAAGAGGACAGTGAGACAGACTCTCAAAAATAAGAGAGACTTTTTGAAGTGTCTTTTGAAGATAAGTAGATAAATGTGATTCACTCTTACCATTCTACTAGAACTTACAATGAGGGACAAAACTCAGGGTCTAGATTGCTAGAGCAAGATTCACAGAATAACGAGGGTGACTCCTATGAGGAGGGTTAGATATTGGACGTAACAGACAACATCGAGGTGATTATCAATCTTACCTTGAATATATTAAAATAAACCTCGAAAAACTCTATGTGCTAACCATTATATCCCTTGATGCCAATCAACTAGATGATCCCCTTCCCCTTGTACACCTTGAACTAATAAATTGGGGCCAAGAAAACACACCTGAGCTTGAGACCTTTTACAATGACAGTGCTATAATTTTTTATTTGAATCCCAAGGACGCTTCATTCGCAAGAGGTTATGACACTATTAGGATTCCCAGAGATACTGAGAGGGGGGGGGGTGAATCAGTATCTAACTGGTTGATAAATTTACTTGACTTAAAACATGAAAAGCATATTAAAACTGTGTACCAATAAACCAGAAATAATGCAGTAAACAAGAATAACAACAACCACATGAGAAGTACACCATAACATAGTATTTTAATGAGGAAACCCGGTGTGGGAAAAACCTCGATGGGATTTGTGACCCACAATATTCGCTTACTGGCCAATAAGGGAATATTACTCTTACAATAGGGGCCTGCACATGCAGGAAGGCCAAGTGCCAAGAGCTCATTTCTCAATTACAAAAGATGTCACACTGACTTACAAAAATGGATTATACTAATCCAATGTCTTGTACTGCTTTAGATTAGCATCTGCTATGTTAGATTCAGTACCGGTTTAAGCTCTGCTACAACATAAACCCTTAACCAATGATTCACATATTAGGTCTACATAATTTCGCCTATCTCCTTATTACAAAATGATCTACAATGATCTCATACATATATGAGTCATATTACAACTCGCCATGTTGGCTTTCAATGATTTTACAATTATTACAAAATATATTTTAAACAAAATTCTTGTCGGCTAGGATGCCGATATCCTTCCTTTTACTATCGGTGTTCTGTGTGTCGGTGTAGAGTTTGTCATTGTTAGTGTCAGTATTTTGTCATTGCTGGTATCATATGATTGCAAGGTTGCCATCAATGACAAAAACTTCAATCACCTACAATTTCTCATTGGAGTGTGCATTTGCCAACAGTCTCCCCCTTTGGCATTGATGGCAACACTCATGAGAAAAATCAAAAGTGTCCAAAATGATATCCAAAAATAGTCTGCCAAAAAAAATGCCTTTCCAAAATTGTATGCTCAAAACTGTATGCTCCCCCTGAGCAGATGAAGTCCCTTCCTCCTGACCATTTTTCTCATCCCACTACTCCCACTTTGACTTCAATGACAAAGGTTGTCATTCGCTGTCAATGGAGTCCTGCCTGGATTCTTATAACCGGTGGGTTACGATTTGAAAGATATCTGTCAAAACTAAGTTTATACCATTGCTGAAAGTTTTGTTATCTTTTATTGTCTCTTGTGTTCTTTGCACAGTACCAGTGAGTATGTGCATTTTCTCTTCTGGTGTCTTTAGTCCAGGAGCCTCAGATATTTCTTTTCTCAAAGAAATAAGATATTCTAGTCTTGGACTAAGTCTGCATTTTAAGTCCTTTGCCTTGTCCTTTATTCCCTGTTTGCCTTTCTCCGATTTCTTGATTTTCTCTTCCTATTCTGCAATTTTCTTTTCTAATTCCAAAAATGAATCTAATGTTCCAATCAAATTATCAACAATATTATTTATCTTCTCTTGAGCTTTGTTGATCTCCTTGTCAAGATCCTCTATTAAGACATTTGTTTTGCAAGTATCCCTTTACAGTTTCTTGAAGTCATAGATTATTTCTCCAAGTTCTGGTAAAAGGGTGTCCATTTCTTCCTTGTTTTTCCTTACAACGTCCTCAAAGAATTTCTCTTTTTCTTTTATTAGTCTTTCTTTAAATGTATCCTCATTTATTTTATCAATAGTCAATAGGTTGTCGATGATGAACTTAGACAATGTGTCTAGTTGACCTAAAGAATCTTTATTCTCAACACTACACTTTGGTGCTATCAATTTAAGAATTGGTATGGTATCATCAATATCCTTATAGGCTTGTGCATTGCATTCCATGATTTTCTTTATTTAATCTAATAAAACCTCAGTTACATTAGTAGGTTTGAATTCTATCATAGTTGTACCAGTTGTTTGTCCAATAGTTTTTACAATATCCATGCTACCGGTTGTAGTTATTTCCTTGCTTTGTTCGACCTCTGGTAGGTCTGTCTGTGTTTGCATTTCCATAAACAAAGGTTTAGGCTTTTCAATTTGTGTTGGTGGCACTGTCTCTGTCTGTACCTGTGTTGTCTGTACCTGTGCTTCAACCTGTACCAGTTTGGGTTTCTCCAGTTGTGTCTCAGACTGTTTCTCTAAGTTTTCAATTGTCAGTTCCTTAGTTTGTGCCTCTGAACTTTCTTTAGCTAGTTCTTCAGATGGTCAATCTGTTGTTTCTACTAGTTTCTCAGTGGTATCCTATACTAGTTGCTCTGTCTGTGTAGGTTTTTATGCGTTAACTAAACCTCTACAGTCGGTGACTCAGTAGTCACATCTTTCTCCTTATCCTCGGTTGTCTCTCTGTCAACCACGACATTAACTTCATGAGTGTCTACATTTACTGTATACAAAATTTCTGGTTCAGGGTTTATATCTTCTACCGGAGTCTCCATACTCTTAGTGGCCAGTTGATTTTTAGTGATATCTATAGGTGGAGTATCTATAGGAGGTGGGGGCATATTGTCAGTTATTCTTAAACTTGGTGGTCCACCTACCTTACCTTTACCCTTATCTTTGTCCTTTTGATATACTTTGATAGTTTTAGGTCTGAGTAATTCTTCCTCTTTTTCTTTCTCCACAAAGAAAATATCCCATCCATCAACAGTTTCCTTATAAACTTCCTTTATTCTGCCTGCCAGGTTCCTTTTCTTATAGTTGCTTCAACCTTCTTAATTCTTTTCCTTGATTGTATTATGCTTTCAATTGTTTCTGCACTACCAAATACTTTCTCTTCTGGTTCCTTTGGAGCTTCAAGGAGGGCTTTTGCATAAGTTTTTATGATGGTATCATCTGTTTCATATCCCATTTCAGTTACCCAAATAGTTCTAGGGATAACTGCCTCCATCCAAATTTCATCTTTCTTGATCACAAAACAGATTTCCTTTTGATACTTATCCACAATAGCTTGTGATAGCCTTACTCTAGTTTTCATTCAAACCTTTAATGCTTGAAAATGCTCATTTATGCTTTTCTTCTTGTTCTCTCCCATATTGTTCAATAGATCTAACAGTTGTTTTCCTACCGGTATACCAAATCCAAAATCTCTAACACCAATACCGAGTACTTGTTTGGTTATGTACAACATCAAGCAAACAAGTAAGTTTCCAAATCTGAATGTCCCTTTCTTATCTCTTTTGATCTTTCCCAAATTGTCTATCAACTCATCTTTAAGCCATCCGCATATGTCTATCCTTGCATTATCATTGACCATATCATAGGAACTCTTGATACATAGGCTAGAAACTGAGTTTAACCTATTTGCATGTGTAGCTTTATAACCTAAGATCATACTGATAAATCTAACATTTATATCCTTCACATCATTTACCCTTAGAGATCTATTGTCAAATGTTGCACCAGTAAGGTTTGTCACTGTGTCATTTGAGACCTTCTTTGTTTTGTCCAATCTGTTACCGGTGGAGGGTAACTCTGTTACAGCTTTTACTGCTTCTTTTGTGATTTTATGAATAGAGTCTAACCAGAAAAATTCACCATGTACTCTTCTTAACACAATCCTAATGATATCCTTGGGGAAATCCGGGATACTAAGAATTTCAGTGAAACCTAGAGTTTCTACTATCTTATGTTCAGATTTGATATTTCTGGATTCATCACACATTATAGTCTTATACATATTTTTAATTTCATCATCACCTAGTTCATCAATATTATAATGTATGTACATCCTAGGGTCTTCAGCTTATACTACTCCTTTAGGGATTTGAGAGAATGCACCTATGCTATCATCTTTCTTGGCAATTTCGAGAACTAGCTGGAAAACGGGTCTAGGTCGCTTAACAACCTCAACACCAGTAGGGTTTGCAATAAATTTAGGAGTGGATGAAGATGCCATAGCTATAAATACCTCAATCTACCTTAGGGATGAATGATTTCATAGATTACTTCACTTCTTCGCTTGGAATACCTTCAATCGGGATTTTTTGCGCTCTCGGAGATTTGAATGTTCAGTGAATGAGAAAGGAGCCAAAACACTTGCTTTCTAATGTTATTTTTGCCAACTACCACATTTAATGCTTGCCGGTTAAATCACAACTTAACTCATCTGCCGGTATAGAAATAATTTCAACTTCTTACCATCAACCGAGGGAACAATAGCATGTTTTTCATTTTGTTGCTAAAACCCCCAAAAGAATTTTCTTCAGTTAGATGAAGAGTCTCTTGCTGGTGGAGTGTTACTCTATTCTGACGGTGGAGGAGTATTCCCATCAACATTCTGATCTGACTTTCTGATCCATTGTTTTGAGAATTCTTGCTTTACATCTTCAACCTTTTCTTTACCTTTCAAACTAGGACCTTTGTTATTTATCGGTGATGCCTTACTTCTACAAAATTTAGCAATATCTCCAATTTTGTTACAAGCATAACAAGTCACGTTGTTCTTCTGAATAGCTTTCCCATATCCTATGCCGGTATGTGTTCTGCATTGATTAGATAAGTGTCCAAATCTTCCACAAACATAACATCTTACATTCATTCTACAGTTTTTTGAATTATGACCAACTTTGTTGGATTCAGAGCATTGACTAGTGGGTGTATTAGTGTTTTGATGATTTCTAGATCTACACTGATTTTCTTTATGACCATACTTGTTACAGTTAAATCATTTGCCATTAAATTTGTAAGCAGTAGGTTGTCTTACCAGTTTGTTGTGATCATGATTGTTTGCAGTACTGAAGCTTTCACCAACTTCAAAGCCAAGGCCAGTTGTATCACCATTAGGTTTCTGATTCTTCAGCATGTCACCAAGTTCTTCTGAACTTTTCTTGAATTTCTCCTTGTGTTGATTTGTAGTAGTCAGTTCATTCTCCAAGATTCTTTTCTATCTCATGAGTTCAATTCTGTCATTTTGTGTGTGCATGAGATCTGTTTTCAACATATCATTTTCATGACAAAGTCTTGTGTTTTCATTTCCAGCATCATTTAGTCTTCTAACCAAGTCTTCTTCATTCTTCTTTCTATCTTCAATTTCTTTACAGAATCTCATAGTCATATCTTGCATCTCATTCTTTGTTGTAATGATTTCTTGTCTTAGCTTGTTTATCAAATCATTAAGAGTTTCCTTTTCATTTTCCTCATTCTGCATCTTTTCACAAAGTTCTCTTCTCTTGTTCCTTGCAATAGTAAATTCTCTTGAAGTGATTGAATAATATCCTGAGAAGCCTTTAGATCATCTTCAAGTTTGATATTCTTCACCTTTTCTGCATCATAGTCTATAAGAGTTGTTTCCAATTGTTTTCTCAAGTTGTCCATCTCTACCAGTGACAAGAACTTCTTCAAGCTGTTAGGCTTCTGAAAATAGAGGACCAGGCTCTGATACCAATTGTTAGGATTCCCAGAGATACTGAGAGGGGGGGGGGGGGGGGGGGGTGAATCAGTTTCTAACCGATTGATAAATTTACTTGACTTAAAACATGAAAAGCATATTAAAACTGTGTACCGATAAACCAGAAATAATGCAGTAAACAAGAATAACAACAACCACATGAGAAGCACACCATAACACTATATTTTTACAAGGAAACTCGATTTAGGAAAAGCCTCGGTGTGATTTGTGACCCACAATATTCGCTTACTGGCCAATAAGGGAATATTACTCTTACAATAGGGGCTTGCACATGCAGGAAGGCCAAGTGCCAAGAGCTCACTGCTCAACTACAAATGAAGTCACACTGACTTACAAAAATGGATTATACTAATCCAATGTCTTGTACTTCTTTAGATTGGCATCTGATATGCTAGATTCAATACCGATTTAAGCTCTACTACAACATAAACCCTTAACCAATGATTCACATATTAGGTCTACATAATTTCACCTATCTCCTTATTACAAAATGATATACAATGATCTCATACATATATGAGTCATATTACAACTCGCCATGTTGGCTTTCAATGATTTTACAATTAATTACAAAATATATTTTAAACAAAATTCTTGTCGGCCAGGATGTCGGTATCCTTCCTTTCATTGCCATTGTTCTATGTGCCGGTGTAGAGTTTGTCGTTGCTGGTGCCGGTATTTTACCATTGCCGGTATCATATGATTGCAAGGTTACCATCAATGACAAAACCTTCAATCACCTACAATTTCTCATTGGAGTGTGCATTTGCCAACAATTAAGCTTCACTTATGAACTTAATAATGCGACTTCTCTTGGAGAAAATGTCATCTTCCAATCACAAAAATATGATAATAAAATATAGATCTAATGTTTAAAATCCAATATGATAGTATTAGATAAAGGAAAAGGAAAAATAAAGGACACATCCAATGGTGAAAACCTCTCTGAGGCACCAAAGGATGGAAGGCTTGACATTCTTCCTCAACTAGCATATCAAGAGAGATCTCCAGTTATCATTGAACCAACAGAACCTGTCAATATTGGAATAGAAGAAATTCACAAGATCATTTACCTAACAAATTCATTGTGAGCACAAGAAATGGAAAATTTCATCAAGTTCTTCAAAGAGAAATAAATCAATTTTGCTTGGTCTTATGTGGATATGCCAAGCTTAGATTTGAATCTCATTGTGCATCATTTATCAATAGCTCCTGGGGTCAAGCTAGTAGAACAAAAATTAAAGAAGATACATTTGCATATTGCTCTTTTATTCAAATAAAAATTATTGTTGGATGTAGGATTATCAAATCAATTGACTATGCTGAATGGATATCCAACATTGTACCTATTTCAAAACTAGACAAAAGCATTAGAGTATGTAAAGATTTTTTAGATCTAAATTAAGCATGTGTAAAAGATGATTTTCATTTACCTAATATAGATATCATTGTGGATTTGACTATGGGACATGCTATGTTGTCATTAATGGATGAATTCTTTGGTTACAATCAGATAAGGATAGCACCGGAAGATCAAGATAAAACAACTTTGACCTATCCATGGGGTACATACTATTTGAACATCATGTCATTTGGTTTAAAGAATGTAGGAGCAACATATCAAAGAGAAATGACTACTATCTTCCATGACATGATGCATACCTTTATGGAATATTATGTGGATGATATCTTGGGTAAGTAATTCAAAATTTGAACATATTAAATAAGATATTTCAGCGTATGGAGAAGTTCAATGTCCTCTTAAATTCAAAGAAGTGTGTGTTCGGAGTCACATCCGAAAAGCTTTTAGGATATATATTCTCTGCAAACAGAATTGATGTGGATTCAATGAAAGTCAAAGCGATCATGGAGATGCCACCACCAAAGAACATTAGTCAATTGAGATCTCTCCAAGGAAAGTTGCAATCCATTCGCAGGTTCATTTCCCAGTTGGCAAACAGATTCCATTCCTTCGCTCATCTATTACATAAGAATGTACCTTTAAAATGAGATGACAAGTCTGAAGAAGCATTTCAGTTGTTAAAAGAATATCCAATGAATCCTCCAATGAAGGGGCATCACTTGGAGCTCTCCTAGCCTAAGAAGACTTTGAAAGAAAATAAAGAGAAATCTATTACAATAGTCAGACTTTGGTTGGCTATGAGTTAAACTATACACTAGTTGAGAGAGCATGTTTGGTTGTAGTGTTTGCATCACAAAAACTGCACCATTATATGTTAACTCATCCTATCAAACATATAACCAAGATAGATCCATTGAAGTATTTTCTCAACAAAGAAGCTTTAATAGGAAGATTATCAAAATGGGTTTTGATTTTAAGCAAGTTTGACATAGAATATGTGGATCGAAAGGCTATCAAAGGACAGGTGATTGTTGATCAAATAACATAAGCACCATTAGTTGATGACTATCCATTACATTTAGAATTTCTAGATAAAGCTATCCTTAATATCACAAATCAAACATGTGTTAGAAAGAGGCACTGCATGTATATTCAGATGTTTTCATTGATGGCAACTCATATCATTTATGGCATCCACACTTCATTTTTTGATCATTCCGGAAGATTGACTGACTATTGGTGAGGTCCACTGGATATAATAGGACATATGATAGAGTGTATAGTTTGTTGGTTGGTGGATCATTTTGGTTGAGTATTTTTCTTTGTGGATCTCGGAGATGCATTGTGGACATGTAATATGCCTTATTTCATGTTTGTAGCCTCCAATGATGATTTTTGTGTTAATTGGAAGATCTGGTGGACAAGTTTTATGTTAGAATAGTGTATATCAGCGATAACGTGTGGAAACCCAGTATGCGGATCTTGCGTGTCAATTTTGGCGATTGTTTGTGTGTTTGAGTTTGATGAGTCAACATGTGGGAAGCATGTGGGCAATTTTTTTTGGTCCACATGATTGGTTTTGATCGAATTGAGCCAACTTGTGTACGTGTTTCATCATTTTCATATTGTTCTTGAAGCTGACACGGTGGAGACCTAAATTGGTGATGCAGATATATAAGGCAGGTTCATATGATCATTTTTTATATCAACAATAATGTGTGAAGTGTATATGATCGATTGTGTGCATTTTCACATGCGAAAGGTGAAGATTTGTGCTCCAGTATGATGCAAAATTCCAGAACATAGCAGTGTTGCAGAGCAAAGTAAGAATATGTGTTTTGAGCTTAACCAAAACCATACTCAGACATTTGTTGATGCTACTTCATAGTTAAAATCTCATTGTAATCTCTAATAAACATTTTGTAAGGCAGTGAGCCTTTTGGAGTTGTAGCCCTTTCTTGTAATTGGGTAGTGAGCTCTAGGTAGTTTGCCTAAATGCATGTGCATTCCCCTTTTGTTATATTTTTACACTTTTAACAAAGTATATTAATATTGTGGGTTTAAATCCCACCGTGGTTTTTCCCTTAACCGGGTTTCCACGTAAAAATCTTGGTGTTATGGTGTTGTTGATCTTTACTTTGTGTTTATGCACTTTACTTCTTTTCATATGCATTAAGTGATTTTAAGATTAGGTTAACAAAGTTAAAAATTGCAGAACATTGGTTCACCCCCCCACCTCTCAATGTTCCTTGATTCCAACAATTGTTATCAGAGCCTAGTTCCTTAGAAGAATCCTCACAACTTGAGGAGGATCCGAGAAAGTGAATCAATGGATTCTGGTAGTCTTAGACATCAATTAGTTGTTGCTCTTAAGGATCTTGATCATGCACAAGATGAGAACCAAAAAGTGAAATAAAATCTTAAAGATGTTGAGGAATACATACAATTGAAAGACTAGTTGAACAAGTCAAGGGAGAAGAGAAAAGAGCTTGTTGATAAGCTGAAGAAGAAAGAAGGTTAAAACATTGATCAAGATGCCCTAAAGCAAAAGACTAAAGAATGTGAGAGACTTGCTAGAGCCAATATAGTCCATAAGAATGAGATGGAAGCCATTATGATGAGATTGACAAAGGAGATTAAAGAAAGGAAGAAAAATGAGGAGAAGCTTGCTCAATCCCTGAAAGACAAATCATAAGAATGTTGCAAACTTGAAAATGAGAATGGATAGTTGAAAATTGACCTACAAGAAGATGGAGAACAAGAGGAAGAGATCAAGAAGAAGGTCCTACTTCTCAAATTTGATCTTGATGCTACAAATGACTACAAGGAGAAGTTCTAGATCAGTTCAACCAGACTTGATGAAATTATTGCGAACTAGAAGGATCCTAATGACACACAAGGTCTTGGTTTTGAGAAATGTGAAAGCTCTAAGTCAACTCAACAGAAGAACAATTCAAGAAGGCCTCCGGTAAGAAAACCTAATGCTCATAAATGTAATGGTAACTTTTTTATTTGCAATAAATTTGGTCATATGGCTAGTCAATGCAGACATAGGATGATCAATAATGGTCCATCTTTTACCGGTCAATGTTTCGAATGCAATATGTATGATCATAAATCAAATGAATGCAAAAGTATGATGAATAACTTTCAGAATAGAATAAATGCTAGATGTTATGCATGTGGTATGCTTGGAAATGTTGCTAATCAATGTAGAACAAGAAGAAATTAGATGAATTTCAAACCTTCACAAGGAAATGTTGTTTTCTATGCTTGCAACAAATCCGGTCACATTGCCAAGTATTGCAAAAGTAGAAATGTGAATAGGAGAGGTCTAAACAATAAAAACAAGAATGTGAAGGTAGATGAGAAGGGTAAAGAAAAAGTTGAAGAAATAAGAGATCAGATGAAGATGACATGGGTTAAGAAGACCGATTCAGAGGCAGTAAGTGGGTTTGCATCTGATTCCAATGTTGGAACTACATCTAGTAACTAGACCTAAGGCATCTGGTCTTGGGGGAGTAATAATGCAAATCTTTCAAACCCCCTATTTCAGATCTATGCCTATTTTTGGAAGGTTGTAGAGGTATGTATGATGATTGCAGATATTCTTGATGGAGTTTCAAAAGAATTTGAGTCAATTTGTAGATCTAGAGAAGAATTCCTGACGGATATAGAGTATCTGGAAGAGTTAGGGCATAGTGCATTTATTACAATGGAGAGAGGTTCGCAGAGGATAAAAAGTGATGTTACCACTTCATTTCTCACTTTGTGATTAAAGACAAAAAATTTGGAGAGCTATGTGAGAATAATATTAGATGAGATCAAGTGCAAAAATGATTTCCAAAGCATTCACAGACAATTTTGTAAGAAACCCTAATTTGGTTCAAGGTATTTATCGGTTAAACTTTCTCAGTTTGAAATTTGTGGATTTACAAGAATGGTTGTGTCTGGTACTAATACCCCTCTAATTTTCAATATCATTGAGCATGCACATCCCAATTTCAAAAAACATCCATTCATTATGATGGAAGACAACCCTAAAGGTGCATTTTCATTTGTGCCCTATGGAGTTTTACATAATGAAGACATAAGAGTTTGTTGGCATTATGTGAACCCGTATGAGGACATGATGACATTGTATGTTGTCATTGATGTCAATATGTTGAAGAAGAGAGAACCGGTATGTTACCAAGAACCAGTATACATGAGAACCGGTATAACATTGTGAATCGGTATATGTGCCAAAGTGAAGCGGTGTGTTTGTTTAAGGTGAACCGACATGTGGTTATGGGAACTGGTACATGGAAGCTTTGTATGACTACCAATTGGTAGTCTCATCTTCAGGGTTTTCGGTTGAAGTGCTTTAAGCCTGTGTGACTCAATTGGTGACTTTGTGTGATGAGTTAGCATTATAATGAAGAATAGATTGTTTTGCCACGTCAACCTTGTGCGTGTGAAGGATCTTGCATGAAGGAGAGTGTTCCTATCTACCTTGAGAATGTGCAAAGTCTGTAAATGGTGAAAATGCATGATGGGTTATTAGCTACCATGAAAGCGGTGGAAAATGAATGATGGAGAACATCTTGAGATCGGTTCAAGACTGTTGCATTTAATGCAATATGCTCAATGGTCAGGATTGAGCCATTTGAATTTCTTAACCTAACAAGTTTAGGGTTTAGGGTTTATGCTACTGACCTATTTGTTTTCTATAAGGTCGACATTGTGTTTCTTTCTGAGGTTGCTAGCAAAAGTTGTGTGTGTATCCAAGTGAAGAGATACCTGATTCTTGCCAGACTAGAGGAGATAAGTGATAACTGCGGAGTTTAAGTGCAGAAGGTGAAGAGGAGCTTAAGCGGATCTACATTGGCATTGAGTGTTGTTACCAGATCATTGTAATACCTGTTGATCTCTAACAACTTCAACAGTTGGGAAATCCCTTAATAGGGTAGCTTTAACCGGCTTACTGTAAATCCTTTAACAGGGTGACTCAAAACCATTGAGTTCTTGAAATCCTCTAACAAGGTAACCTTCAATAGGATTTAACCCTTAACCGGGTATTCTAGCCATCCCTTAACCAGGTGATCCCTAATAGGATCGGTTCCTAATAGAACCTATTGTATCAGTCTTTAACCAGACAAGGCTCCTAACAGAGCGGACTTCTAAAGAGTTCAAAAATAGCTTGTGGGTATTCATCTCCACCATGGTTTTTCCCAGTTGGGTTTCCACGTGAAAAATTTGTGTGTCATGTGTGGTGTTATTCATGTGATGGTTTAAGTGATTTGTGTCTGAAGGTAAATGATGTTGATCTAGCTAGTTATACATCTTTGATGATAGATTACATGTTCATGCACTAGGGTGAAATGGAAAATATAAATGTCAATCAGTTTATGTGTGTCTCAGTTATTCTGGGTTTTGCCAGTTGTACTCTATTTAGGACCAGTGTTACTGTTTGTCTGCCAAAGCACAGTGTCTACTAACAAACCAGTTTTAGGATTGTGTTTTTGCCTGTACTGATTCACCCCCCCCTCTCAGTATCGGTTTGGTACTATCTGTTCATCATTGAGTTATCATTTGGTATCAGAGCGTCCCCCAGGTCCTCTGTGTTATAAGCTTAACCGCTTGAGGAAAAGATCCCAGTCTAATGATGAAGAGGGAAGGTCCAAAGTTCAACAGAGATAATTTTAGTATATGGAAAGATAGAATGAAGATATACATCAGAAGCATGGGTGCTCAACACTGGAGCTATATTGAGAATGCTTATATTGCCCCTACCGGTACTCTCACCGATGACCAAAAGAGAGAGATGCAGGAGAATGGGCAAGTCATGGAAGCCCTAATTAGTAGTTTATCTGACATTGAGTTTATTGATGTCCAAGATAAAGTAAATCCCAAAGAAGTATGGGATACTCTTGAAAATATCTATGGTGGTGATGAGCATGTAAAACAAGCTGAGGAAGAAAGCCTTAGAGGGAAGTTTGAAGAAATGTGGATGGTTGAAGGTGAGACCATTCAACAATATGGAATAAGAATCAAAACTGTTGTTGGAGATATCAAGAGTGCAGGTGGTAAAATGGAAGATTCCACTGTGGTAAGCAAAGTTCTGAGATCCTTATTACCAGTCTATGCAATAAGGGTTGCTGCTATTCAGGAGTTGAGTTCAATAGACAAGAATAAGGTATCCCTAGACTCCATCATTGCAAAGTTAATAGCCTATGAGCTAAATATTTTTTATCGCAATGTTCAAAAGACTAAATCAGCTTTTAAAGCCTCTGTTGTACCATCCAGAAAAGGAAAAGAAGCTAGCACTAGTGGTAAACCAAGTCAAAGTAGAGAAATGGATGATGAGGAGATTCTGACGGCATTTGAAGCTCTTCTTGCTAGGAAACTTCCTAAAGGAACCGGTAAATACAGAGGTAAGCTCCCTTTGAGATGCTTTTCTTGTAACTGGATAGGCCATATTGATGTAAACTGTCCTAATGGTGACAACAAGGACAAACCGGAAAGGTTCAAGAAATTCAAAGGAGGAAATGAGAGAAATTGTTTTGTGGCAATTGATGAAGGTGTCACAGATGAGGAGTCAGAAGATGAAGAAAATGAAGATATTGTGTTTGTTGTTGTAAAGGAAGATGTGTCAAACAAGAAGGCTCTTGTCTCCCGCTTTGATAATTCCAATGAGTGAATTATTGACAACGGTTGTTCTCACCATATGATTGGTGACCGGAGCAAGTTTATATCCTTGGAAGAGTATGATGGTGGTGTGGTTTGCTTTGGTAATGATGCACCATGTATGGTCAAAGGCAGAGGGTCCATCTCTCTGAATGGAAAGAGTAGTGCTGACAATGTGTATTGGGTTGATGGTCTTAGACACAACCTTCTGAGTGTTGCCTAGCTGAATGATAGTGGTCTCACTCTAGAATTCAAGAATGGAGTGTGCAGAATCAAAGGAAAGAATGGTGAATTGGTGGCCACCGGCATGCAGACCAAAGGTAACCTATTTTAGCTAAATGCAAATATCAGTACATGTCTTATGGCTAAATTTGATGATAGTTGGATATGGCATAGGAGACTCTGCCATATAAACTTTGATAACATTGTAAAGGCCAGTAAGATCAAGGTAGTTAGAGGGTTGTCGGTGCTGAGCAAACCAAAAAATACCTTGTGCAGAGAGTGTCAACTAGGGAAAATGTCTTCCTCAACCTTCAAAGGTAAACTTTCACTGCTGACAATTTACTTGATCTTGTGCATACTGATTTGTGTGGTCCTATGAAAACTAGGAGTGTGCAGGGTGATAGGTACTTCATGATTCTAACTAATGACTGCTCAAGAATGATGTGGGTCACATTCTTGAAAGATAAGTCTAAAGCTTTTAGAACATTAGTGGAGAAGGAAAGCGGTAAAAGGATCAAGTGTCTTAGAACTGATCAAGGAGGGGAATTCACTTCTGGTGAATTCAACAAGTACTGTGAAGAACATGGCATCAAGAGGCAACTGTCTGCCCCCCAGACTCCACAATAGAATGGACTAGCAGAGAGGAATAACCGGACTGTGGTTGAAGCAACAAGAACAATGTTGATTCAAGGAAAGGTTTCTCACACCTTTTGGAGAGAAGCAGTGAGCACTGCAGCCTACACAATGAACCAGGTACTCATCAAGAAAGGTAAGGATAAAACTCCTTATGAGTATTGGACTGGTAAGACACCTGTGGTTAGCTATTTTAGAGTGTTTGGTAGAAAATGTTACATCAAGAGGAGTGAACACTAGAGCAAATTTGATGTGAAATGTGATGAGGGAATATTCCTAGGGTATTCCACCAAGAGCAAAGCTCTCAAGTGTTTCAATAAAAGGACTCAGAGAATTATTGAAAGCATCAATGTGAGAGTTGATGAAGCCTTTGAGAAAACTAAGGAAACTGACAGTAAGCAAGCAATAAATGAACTAGTTGTAACCTTCTGGGAACCAGTTGCCAGTCAACCAAGTACTAGTAATAGTGTTCCTACACCGGTAGATGTAGATGCTGATACTGATGGAGATGAGGATGAAGAAGAAAAGCAAGAGGAATCTGTTAAGACCATTCCTCGGTATGTCAAGTTGAATCATGATCCTAAGTAGGTCATAGGAGATAAGGATGCAGGAATCCTTACAAGAAGAAAGGTCAAAGAAAACTCATGTATGATCTCTAAATTTGAGCCTAAATCATTCAAAGAGGCACATAAAGATGAAGACTAGATCAAGGCAATGGAAGAGGAACTTGACCAGATAGAGAGAAATGGTACATGGTCTTTGGTACTCAGACCGGAGCATAAAAATATCATAGGTACCAAATGGGTTTTCAGAAATAAGCTAAATGAGGATGGCATAGTGATTAGAAACAAAGCCAGGTTGGTGTGTAAAGGATATGCCCAAGAAGAAGGAGAAGACTATGGAGAAACCTTTGCTCTTGTAGCCAGATTGGAAGGATTTCGTATGCTTCTTCCATATGCAGCTTTTAAAGGATTCAAAGTATATCAAATTAATGTAAAATTTGCATTCCTAAATGGTGTACTTGAAGAGGAGGTGTATATATAACAACCAGAAGGGTTTGCCCTATCTAAAGATAGTGACATGGTCTGTAGGATACATAAAGCCTTATATGGTCTAAAGCAGGCCCCCAGAGCATGTTATGAATGCCTGCACTCCCATCTTGTGAAGATTGGATTTGAGAGAACACGCGAAGACAACAATATCTACTTGAAGTCTGAAGGAGATCAGATCCTGATCTGTTAGGTATTTGTTGATGACATTATCTTTGGTGGAGATGACAAGATGAGTCATGAGTTTGCAGATGAGATGAAGAAAGAGTTTGAGATGTCACTCATAGGGGAGATTAAGTTCTTCATTAGACTGCAGATCCAACAAATGAAAGATGGAATCTTTATCACTCAGTCCAAGTATGTCAAAGAGGTTTTGAAGACCTTTGGCATGGAAGATAGAAAACCCATTGGTACACCAATGGTGATCGGTTGTAAACTATCCAAAGACGATGACTTGGCATTGGTTAATGAGAAGGAATACCAATCCATGATTGGTAAGTTACATTATGCAGTGCATAGCAGACTGGATATTGCACATGCAGTTGGCATTACTGCAAGATTCTAGAAAAGTCCAAGAGAATCCCACTTGGTTGTAGTCAAGCGGACTCTTAGGTATCTAAAGGGAACTATTGATTATGGATTGTGGTATCCATATCACAAGTATTTCAACTTGAAAGTATTCATAGATGTTGATTGGGCAGGTGATGTGGACAATCGGAAGAGCACAACCATATTCATAGATGTTGATTGGGTAGGTAATGTGGACGACCGGAAGAGCACAACCAGTGGTGCTTTCTTTCTTGGTGGTAGACTGGTCTCATGGATGAGTAAGAAGTAGAGTTGTATCTCTCAGTCTACAGTAGAAGCAGAGTATGTTGCAGCTTTCATGAACTGCACTCAAACAATTTGGGTGAAGCATGTATTAAATGGCTTCAAAGTTCATGTATCTGAACCGGTAAGTATATTTTGTGACAATACTAGTGCAATTAATATCTCCAAGAATCCGGTTTTATATTTTAGAACCAAGCACTTTGAGCTTAAGTATCATTTCTTGAGGGAAAAGGTTCAGAACAAAGAGATTGCACTGGAACATGTTTCCAGTAAGGAGCAGTTAGCAGGCATATTCACCAAGCCTCTCCCAAAGGCTACATTTATGTACTTAAGAGGTGAATTAGGGGTGTTGCCCCTTCAGGAGGTCAACTAAAAGTATATGCTCCACATCAGTCAAGTATTGCATAGTCAATTTTTTTTTTGGATTGATGTGTTGAAGGATGCTACTCTTCAGGGGGAGCAGCATAATGGAACAGGGAAGCATGTACCTCCACTTTGGCATTGTTGTCAAAGGGGGAGAAGAAGTGAAGCGGAAAAGATATCTGCAGAAATCGAGGGAGAAGATGTGAAGTGGAGATATATCTTTGTATATTGTCATCAATGCCAAAGGGGGAGATTGTTGGCATTATGTGAACCGGTATGAGGACATGATGACATTGTATGTTGTCATTGATGTCAATATGATGAAGAAGAGAGAACTGGTATACGTGAGAACCGGTATAACATTGTGAACTGGTATATGTGCCAAAGTGAAGCGCTGTGTTTGTTTAAGGTGAACCGCATGTGGTTATGGGAACTGGTACATGGAAGCTTTGTATGACTACCGGTTGGTAGTCTCATCTTCAGGGTTTCCAGTTGAAGTGCTTCAAGCCTGTGTGACTCAATCGGTGACTTTGTGTGATGAGTTAGCATCATAACGAAGAACAGATCATGTTGCCACATCAGCCTTGTGCGTGTGAAGGATCTTGCATGAAGGAGAGTGTTCCTATCTACCTCAGGAATGTGCGAAGTCTATAAATGGTGAAAACACGTGATGGGTTATCAGCTGCCATGAAAACGGTGGAAAATGAACGATGGAGAACGTCTTGAGATCGGTTCAAGACTATTGCATTTAATGCAATATGCTCAACAGTTAGGATTGAATCATTTGAATTTCTTAACCTAACAGGTTTAGGGTTTAGGGTTTATGCTACTGACCTATCTATTTTCTATGAGATCGATGTTGTGTTTCTTTCTGAGGTTGCTGGAAAAAGTTGTGTGTGTGTATCCAAGTGAAGAGATACCTAGTTCTTGCCAGATCAGAGGAGAGAAGTGATACCTGCAAAGTGTAAGTGCAAAAGGTGAAGAGGAGATTAAGAGGATCTACATTGGCATTGAGTGTTGTTACCAAATCATTGTAATATATGTTGATCTCTAACCACTTCAACAGTTGGGAAATCCCTTAACAGGGTAGCTTTAACCGGCTTACTATAAATCCTTTAATAGGGTGACTCAAAACCATTGAGTTCTTGAAATCCTCTAACAAGGTAACCTTCAATAGGGTTTAACCCTTAACTGGGTATTCTAGCCATCCCTTAACTAGGTGATCCCTAACAGGATCGGTTCCTAACAGAACCTATTGTATCAGTCTTTAACCAGACAAGGCTCCTGACAGAGCAGACTTCTAAAGAGTTCAAAAATAGCTTGTGGGTATTCATCCCCACCATGGTTTTTCCCAGTTGGGTTTCCACATGAAAAATCTGTGTGTCATGTGTGGTGTTATTCATGTGATGGTTTAAGTGATTTGTGTCTGAAGGTAAATGATGTTGATCTAGCTAGTTATACATCTTTGATGATAGATTACCTGTTCATGCACTAGGGTGAAATGGAAATGAAGTATTAGATTGTATGAAAAGATAAGTGTCAACCAGTTTATGCGTGTCTTAGTTATTCTGGGTTTTGTCGGTTGTACTCTGTTTAGGACCGGTGTTACTATTTGTCTACCAAAACACAGTGTCTACTGACAAACCGGTTTTAGGATTGTGTTTTTACCAGTACTGATTCACCCCCCCTCTCAGTATCGGTTTGGTACTATCCGTTTGAGTTATCAGAGTTTACACGCATTGTCTAATTGAGGAATTTAGAAGCTCCTAAATGCTGAATCTACTCAATAATCGGCTATTTGATGGAAGCTCAAAAGTGAAACCAAAATTTCAAGGATTGGAAAACAAGGGTTTTGCCTAGTTTGTGATGTTTCCAATGGTCTACAAGCATGAATGGATCCAGTATATCTTGAGCTATGTGCACAATGAATTTGTGTGGTTGGAGAAGCTGCACAAGATTACAAAGGGTGTGATTAAGGCCGTGATGGGATTATGTGCAACTGGTATGCTACCAACATTTAAGGTTGTGAAGAATGAAATTGTAACCAATGCAATTGGGTCAAAATTTGATAAGAGAGCAATAATAATCGAGGACATCCTTGAGGATGACATCCGATTTGCATCCATGGTGATTGGGTATAAAATATACTACTCTAGCCAATTGAACTCTGTCTTTGGTACTACATTATATGTTGCCTATGAGATGTTAAGGGAGAATAAGAAATATGATGTTTGTGAGTTGCTTCGAAGTGAGCTCATCAAGAATTTGAAGAAAATCAAAGAAAACAAGAAGCATCCCTTCAAGTATAACTCTCTACTCCTGTGCATATTCTTTTATTTCATGAATGAGATTCCAAGAATTAGTCTGGTATAGTGGGTATTTAAGAGGCCAGTAGGAGTGCAGATCTAGGAGTATTTATACAGCTCTAATGATTCCAAAGCTCGAAATGAAAATCTATGGGGCTATTTCAAAAACTTCTAGTAAGAGATGCATGAGAGGGAGAGAATCCCTAAAACCATTGTGAAGAAATATGCAGAAACCCTCTGTTTTATGGTTGACATTGACTAGTTCTTGATGGAAGTAGTAGAGCCCCAAGCTTCATGGATCCTACCAATGAGCTATGAGGTTCATGAGAAAATTTTGGAAATATATGCTCAACATTTGCTGAGTCAACCGGTGGAATCCAGTGAAGAGAGGTTTGGTACATACAAGGGGAAGAGCCTACAACTACATGAGCAATTCAAGAAACCAGTCATTCAGAAGAAGGTCCAAAAAGAGGTTGAAGTTCTTGCAGAGATCATGGGGACAGTGAAGGAAGTTGTCCGAAAAGATAGAGAGAATAAAATTCTCTTTGAGGAGTAGACAGTGAAGAAAGAGACCAAATCAGCAACTGCACCTAAAACTAGACAAACCAGGAGTGTTTCTCCCTCCTCTGGTCCTGCTAAGCCTTCAACCAAGCCTAAACCATCAATCAAGGCATCTAGTGGTGAGAAGAAGAGGAAAGAAATTAGATTTGTGTCTATTGATGATGAAGAGACTGAATCTGATGAGGCAGTGAAGGAGGTAAAGGCCAAAGCTGCTAAGGCCTAAAAAATCACAAAGGAGAAGCCACCCAACAAATCAAGGCCAAGTAAGAAACCTAAATCTGATCTTGATGAGGCATTGAGGACTAGAAATCTTAAAGGTACATACACTATTGTACCACCTATAACATTAGATCAAATTGTGAGAGCAGTAGTGAAGGATGGTAATCTGAAGCCACTATCTGAGTGGTATGAAAATTTTGATGAAAATGGATAAGAGAACTTTAGAGGAAGAAACTATAGAATACATGAATGTATATAGTAAGGCTTTGATTGAATTGATGTCTTTAATTCCTAAGATTTTGTACAAAGTTTTAAACAAGAGGAGAGAAACAGCGAAAGTGAAAGAAGAAAGATTAAGAGAGTATGTTTTTGTAGAGCTATTTCTGGTGATAGCTAAGGCTGAGGTAGCTATAATTCTTAAGCTAGCTAAACCTGAATTCTGGAGTAAGACTAGATTTAATAATATTATGATTGGTAAATTTGATGAGGTTGTAAAGGATACTAAGGCAATTTTGCAGAAAGTTTTTCTTGAGAACCAATATGAAGTTGTCCCTTAGAAAACTTAGGACAATTCGAAAGTTGATAAAACAATGGATGATACTCTGGTAGATGCTCCAGAAGTTAATATTCCAGATGTACAAACACATGACACATGATGCAGAAGCATCCCTAGTCGATGAGAAATCTTGCATCAACCAAAAATATTTCATTTCAATTTTGTTCTTATTTACTTCTTTGTGCAATTTTTCTATGTTCGTACCAGTTGGTATCGATAGTTGCTTGTTCTTCATGGCAGATCTTATTTTTGGTTTCCAAATGGTTTCATGTGCTTGATTCCATATTTTCAGTTCATTTGGGTTCTTTTCCAATCAGTTATCGCTTCTGGTTGACTATTTATGGGTTTTGGGACAGTTCTTGTGCTTACCGATTGGTTCTCCTTCATTATCGGTGCGATTCTTGGCATGTGGATCTATCTTGGGTCTTGTCCAATGTTCTTTGGCATGTGGTCAACCTTCTTGTTGAAGCGCATCACTTGGTTGTTATTTTCTAGAAAGATTTATCTAATTCTTGGGGCCGACCTAATTACATACTTTATTTTCCTGCATTGGTGAATGTAATCTTATGAGGCTGACCGAGATATGTTCTGGTGGGTATAAATATGATATTATTTAATCATTTGTAGGGGTAGAGGAAGTAGAACTTAGAATAAGGATTGAGATTTGCATGTTGTGATCTGATTGACTCTTAGAGTCCCAATTGGATTGTATCTGGCTTGAAGCCTACATGTAACCAATTAATTACGAGATGTTCTTTGATGATAATATGATGATTATCAGATGATTGTCGGAAGTTATAAGGTGTTAATATGATCTATTTATGTGAAATCATTATATTTTCTTGTTATAAGGACTTAATATGATCTATTTATGTGAAATCATTATATTTTCTTGTTATAAGGATTTAATATGATCTATTTATGTGAAATCATTATATTTTCTTGCTGCCTTTGTTGTGTCTCTCTTGATGCATAAGCTGATTGAATCTTTTGAGGGTTTTTATCGGTTATGGCTGCACCAAGTGGTATTAGAGCTGGTTATGGACTGGCTGGTGGAAGAATCATTTGCAAACATTAAGGCATTCCTTGGGGTGTAAATATCACCGGTTGGAGGCAGGTTGCATGTGTGTTCAATAGGTCATTGAGGGGAGGCAATTGAAATCGGTAGTCAGATCGTCGAGTTGAGGAAGTTCACCAGAGTGGAAGGAGAGATGCCGCCAAAAAGGAAAAACCCCTGGAGGGTAGAGAAGATGATGGAAGACTTCAAGAATTAAGTGAGGAATGAAATCCTAAATGCTTTGGTTGGTTTGTAGAGAAAGCCTGATTCTGAGGATGAATATGAGGAAGTCGGTGAAGATCTTGAGGAAGATGAAGGACTAGAAAGTGAAAGAGAGGAAAGATTCCTGAGAGCAGTAGTGCAAGCGAGTAAAGTTCATAAAGTTGAGGTTTCCAAATTTTTTGGAATATTGAACCCAGAGGATCTAATTGATTGGATCGGAGAGTTGGATGACTACTTTGAGTTTGACGATGTCAAGGACCCACAAAGAGTCTGGTTGGCATAGACCAAGCTGAAAGGGTATGCTGTCATGCGGTGGAAAGAATTGAAAAAAGACAGAGTGGAAAATGGTGAATTAAAGATCACATAGTGGAGACAGATGGTTGCAAGATTGAAGGCCAAGTTCATACCAAGAGACTATGAATTAGAGTCGTTCAAGAAGTTGCAGAACCTGAAATAGAGAAACATGACTGTGAAGGAATATAATGAGGAATTCTACAAGGTGGTGATTATTGGTATTTTGGATATGGTTTTGTCATTGGTGTCAACACCTATTAACACTTATCAACTCTGGCACTTGGAGAATTGGCAATGTTCACCAGCAAGCTAGTGACTTATGCACAGTCACCGGTATCTTGTTCACCAGTAGGATATATTGTTCACTGACACTTGGAATGACATGGAAAACACTTGGTTATGTCGAAGACATTATTTGGACACTTTTTCTTGGAGATTTGTTCATTGGTATATTTGTGTTTGCATATTTGTTGTTACCGGCAAATAGGTCTAGGATAAGCACCGACAGGCTTATCTATTCCAGATCAGTATGACACGCTATGGAGACAATTTATTATTGTTGTAAATGCATTAAGCTGACATGTTGAATCAGATATTGCATCGGTTATTGATTTACTTGTAAATTGTTTTATTGTAATATCTTTTGTAAATTCAACCTATACATTTTGGTCCTAGGCTTCAGTATATATGTAAGATCTTATCTGTAAGATTGATATGCGATTGGAAAAGGATTGTAATAAGGTATATGTGAGAATAAGCAGAGCTATATATGCAGACATCATTTGAAGGTTGAAGGAAGTTTTTGTGAAGACATATTAGAACTGAACCAGTACTGAATCTAGCATATGAAGATGCTATTCTGAGCAGTACATCATTATTGGATTTAACCATCCAATTGTAGTCAGTGTGACTCCTATTTGTGTTTGAGCAGTGAGCTCTAGGTGCTTGGCCTTTCTGCATGTGCAGACCCCCTATTGTATACACATACTATCTACAGTAGTATCATCTGATTGTGGGTAAGGTTTCCCACCGTGGTTTCTCCCCATACAGGGTTTCCACATACAAATATTGGTGTTATGTGTTGTGGATGATATTGTCTTTTTGTTTCATACATTAATCTTTACCGGTACTATAATTAACTGATAAAATGTCTACCGGCATTAAGTTTGGTTTATCGGTATTAAGAATTAAGTTTGGATAAGTTGTTTTTTGTTTAAATTTATTTGACAACCGATTCACCCCCCCCCCCCTCTGAGTTGTCTCTGGGACCTAGCAATGATTAGATCTAGACACAGAGAGATGGACAGATAAAAGGTGGTGAGGTACATCAATGGACTTTCTTTTAACATTAAAAATGAGATGAGTATGTTGAAGGTTTCCACGGTTGAAGAAGCTTACCAGTTTTCTTTGAAGTCTGAGGAGAAGGTGAGAAGAAGACAACCAAATAAGGGAAAGGAGAAATTCAAGATGAGGCATAGTATGAAGAAATCGGTTGAATAAGAGGAATCAAAACCTAAGTGGAGTAAAGAACCAGAATAGAAGACATCGAGGAAAGGTAGCAGTAGTACCGATAGAGAATTTCCTAGAAAATATTTCAAGTGTGGAGAAACCGGACATAGACCCTATGAATGTAACCAAGGAATGGCAAGAAGTTGTGTCGCAAGTGAAGAACTAGATATTAATGGATCTGACTGTGCACCGGAGCAAGGAGAATCCCTTATGTTCAAAAGAAAGCATACTAGATCTACTCAAAGGAAGAGTCTTTTCCAGACTATATGCAAATCAGGTGGTAAGTGTTGCAAGGTCATTGTAGATAATGGAAGTATTGATAATTTAGTATATGAGGAGATGGTTGTGAAGCTGGGTTGAAGAGGCTTGAGCACCCTTGTCCTTATGAGGCAAGTTGGTTACAAGATGATCAGAAGATAGAGATAAAGGAGCAGTGTTCGAGGAGTTTCAATATTGGGTCTTTCAAAGATGAAGTTTTATGTGATTTTGTGTCTATGAGTGTTTGTCATGTCTTGTTGGGAAAGCCTTGGCAGTATGATAGAGGAGCTATTTATGACTATAGAAGAAACCTAGTTACTATTGAAAAGGATGGATATAAGTTCACATTGACTTATTTGAAGGAGAAAGAGAAGGAGGTGAAGAATTTGAGTCCTGAGAGAAATTGTAATACTGAGAAACTGGTGGAAGAGGTTATACCTAAAGGTTTGGTAGAATCGATTGCAGAGGTCATACCAGAGGTTTTGAAGAAAGATCTTATAGAACCAGTTGTAGAGGCTATACCGGGGGGTGACATGAGCTTGCAGAAGGACCTAATGTATGAGTCTAATGGACAGATAGAAGTAGGTGACAGAGAGATTATGGTGACAAACCAGATGAATTCTTATGGTAGAACCAAATCAAAGTTGTATAAACAGAGACAATGTGCAGATCTGAAGCAAAGAAAGAGAAACAAAGGGAGTCAGAGGTTAGAGAAGTTGATTAAGACACCAAAAGAGCTAAAGAAGAGGTTGACAAATAAGGAAGATGTTTGGATCATAAATGAGCATATGGGTATTCATTCTGAATCCTTTTAGATGTTCATAAGTTGTCTCTTATGGAACATCTTTTTCTACCTGGTTTGTTTGATGCAGGAGCATCCCCAGTCGATGAGCAATCTTGCATCAACCAAAAATATTTCATTTTAGTTTTGTTCTTGTTTAGTTCTTTGTGCAGTTTTTCTATGTTCTTACCAGTAGTTGTTTGTTCTTCATGGAAGATCTTATTTTTGGTTTCTAGATGGTTTCATGTGCTTGATTCAAAATTTTCAGTTCATTTGGGTTGTTTTCTAGTCAGTTATCACTTTCGGTTGATTGTTTTTGGGTTTCAGGACAGTTTTTGTGCTTACCGGTTGGTTCTCCTTCATTATCGACATGATTCTTGGCATGTGGATCTATCTTGGGTCTTGTTCGATGTTCTTTGGCATGTGGCCAACCTTCCTGCTGAACCACATCACTTGGTTGTTATTTTCCAAAAGATTTATCTAATTCTTGGGGCCGACCTAATTACATATTTCATTTTCCTGAATTGGTGAATGTAATCTTATGAGGTTGACCCAGATATGTTCCGATGGGTATAAATATGATATTATGTAATCATTTGTAGGGACAGAGGAAGTAGAACTTAGAATAAGGATTGAGATTTGCATGTTATGATCTGGTTGATTCTTAGAGTGGTGGTATTTGAATGAAGATTGCATTGATGAAATATTGTGTTGTCATTGATGTCAATTGTAAGCGGTAATGATGTTGTAATAGTTTTGCAATTGGTAAGTGATCTTGTGAAGGAAACTGGTATTAATAGAGAAATAGTGAGATCAACCAGTAAACCTTACTTGCTGATGTGTCAAACCCTAATCGATGGAGCTTGGTGAATCGGTTGTACTAGTTTATGATCAAATAATGAGCGGTAATGATTATGCCATGTATGCATGTTGTATGAGAAGCGTTTCAAATAGTTTTTGGTGCATAGAGATAACGATTTTATCTTGGGAATGAGAAAGTTCATTGCATGTAATGGAAACCGCGTGATGAGTTATAGGGATTGATGAAGCGGTGATCAAGGAATGGTAGAGATTGTATTGAATGATGTGAAATGATTGCTATGTAATCCAATAGTCATACTTGAACCAATTTATTTGTAATCTCTATGAGATCTTAGGTTTGTGATGTGTTACCAACCTATTGTTTTGCTTATAAGGTCAATGAGTTGTTTTGTTATAGAGTTGGCAATTTTGGTTAAATGTAAGAGTGATTAGCTATCGAACCAGGAGATGTATCTTAATTATGTGTAAAGGTAGATAGGAGCATGAAAAGGATTTGATCAAGCAGTGTAGTGCTATTTACCAGATCAGCAAACCCATGTTGTTCTCTAACAATTACAATAGTCAAATCCCTTAACCAGGTAAGCTCTAACAAGCTTAGCGTTATCTAAATCTTGTAACCAGGTGATCCATTAGCTTGGATTTCAAATCCTCTACCGAGGTTACTCCTAATAGGCTATTGCTTCTAATAGGGCATTATAGTCAATCCCTTAACCGGGTGGTCCCTAACAGGATCTATTCTCAACATGACTTATTGTAAAGTTTTAACAAGCTTGACTCCTAATAGGGAAAACTTCAGAAGAGTTCAGAATACTTGTGGGTATTCATCCCCACCATGGCTTTTCCCATTTGGATTTCCACCTCAAAATCAATGTGTCAAGTGGTGATTGTTTTTGTGGTTACGTTTGCTATGGTTAATTTTCTTAACTACTAAATCCACTTAGTTATGATATGATGACCGATAGCAATATGAAATGTGCTTTTACTTTTGTCAGTAAAGTATTTGGATGTTTTGGTTGAAAGGTTTTGAGAGTTTCAGAGTTTTTTTACTATTATTTTGCTATGACAGTCAACCGGTTTACTTGATAGTGATATTGCATTTGATAGTTCAGTGTTTGAAATAGTCAGTTTTGAGTTTGTCTTGAGAGGTTTTTGAGTTTGGTGAAAATCTAGTCAGTTTTCTATCTACTAATTCACCCCCCCCCCCACTCTCAGTAGTTGACCAGATCCTTATTGATTCATCATACCATCAATTGGTATCAAAGCATTTCAAGTCCTCTAGTGTCTAAGCCTAACAACTTGAGGTAAAGATCTTGAATAACATGATGAAGAAAGAAGGTTTGAAGTTTAATAGGGAAAACTATAGAATATGGAGTGATAGAACAAAAATCTATATCAAGAGTCTAGGAAGTCAATACTGGGAACATGTTGTTACTCAATATGTTGCACCTAGTTGGACTATGTTTGATGATCAAAAGAAAGATCAACAAGAAAATAATCAAGCATTGGAGGCCATTATCAGTTCTTTGTTTGATTCAGAGTATGTTGATGTCCATGGTTTGGAGACTGCTTATGAGGTGTGGAAGAAACATGAGGAAATCTATAGCGATGATGAGCATGTAAATATTGCCAAAGAAGAGAGTCTGAGAGGTAAATTTGATGACATGTGGATGGTTGAAGGTGAATATATTCAATAGTATGGTCAGAGGATCAAAGAGATAGTTGGTGAGATCAAGAGTGTTGGTGGTAAAGTGGGCGATGCCACAATGGTTAGTAAGGTGTTGAGAACCCTTCTACTCATCTACACTATCCGAGTTGCAGCTATTTAGGAGCTAAAGTCTATTGATAAAACTAAGGTAACTCTTGAAGCCATCATTGGTAAGCTTACTTCATTTGAATTAAATGGTTATGATGGCAGTGCTCAAAAATCTGAATATGCTTTTAGAGCTTCAATTTCTAGCCCTCCTATGAGGAAAAGCAGAGATGTCACTCACAGTTATGAATCTAGATCCAGCAGAGAAGTTGATGATGAAGACAGTCTGATTGAGCTTGAAGCATTATTGGCCAAGCGGTTACCCAAAAGTACCAGTAAGTACAAAGGTAAATTACCTTTGAAATGTTTTGCATGTAGCAAGATTGGACACATTGTAGCTAACTGTCTTAATGGTGACAATGAGCATAAACGTGAGAAGTACAAGAAGTACAAAGGAAAAGGCAAAAGGGATTGTCTCATTGCAATTGATGGTGGTATCACTGATGAGGAATCTGAGGGAGATGCTAATGAAGACATTGTCTCTATTTCCGTTAAAGAGGAGACATCTGATCAGAAGGCATTAGTTTCTCATATGGATAGTTTTGATGATTGGATCATAGATAGTGGTTGTTCACACCACATGACCGGTGACTGGAGTAAATTTCTTACTTTGAAGGAATTTGATAGAGGAGTTGTGAGATTTGGAAATGACTCATGTTGTATGGTAAAAGGAAAGGGAACCATTTCTCTTCATAGAAAGAGCAGTACAAATGATGTTTACTAGGTTGAAGGATTGAAGCACAATCTTTTGAGTCACTAGTACATTCAGAGCTGATTTCCAACAGCCGTTTGTTAGATTTTCGATGAATTTTCATCGAAGTGTCGACAAAATCCACCGTCGAAAACTCAACATCGGATTGGTCAACGATGTCATGCCCGTCGGAAATTCGACAATCCAATGGACTCTTCTGATGGTCAAAGAAGTCGTCGGTCAAAAGCTTGGTATTCATCGTAATTCCGACGATGACCATTTTTATAGAAAAAATAAATATAAAAGAGCCATCGAAGGAAGGAAGTTCTTTCAATTTGTTTTAAATCCTAAGGGGTTAAGGGTTTAGGTTTTAAGTCACTTCAATACCTGAGTAAAGCCCTTTTGGTTTCTAATTTGGCGTTACTGTATTCACTTAAGCGATGGGTCCATTTATCATAAAAGTGTTCTCCCCTTGTCATTTACCTAGGCGGTCCCTTTAAATATTTTATTCTTGTTCGCTTTTAATCTACCTTTTCTAATGTCCATCGGGCCTTATAAGTATCATGCGATTTTTTGTTGATCTGACAGCTCCCGTTGATTCACGACCAAAAAGTGCTCAAAACGTAGTTTTCGCAAAGTAGTGAAAGGCGAAGGTGGACCCAACATATAGGTTTGGACCAAAGCTAAACACCGATCAAGTTTCATCTGATCGGATGGACAGCATGGTTTCATGAGATCAAGCTGAACGTGTTTTAACCTTTGCGAAGTGGCGAAAGGGTTTTGCGGGTCCCAGAGATAAGCGGTCTTCTTTGGTTAAAGAATGATCGGGTTGGAAAAAGATCAATGGCTTCTCGTTGTTTCGTGGCTGGGAGATGCACGAGCTATACCTTTAGCGAAATAGCGAAAAGGTGGAGGGTCTCGCTAAGAGTGGTAGAAATGTGGTAACCCTAGTTGGCGATGACATGGCGGTGACAAGGCACTCAGTTGGTGGTATGCAGTGGGTCTGGGCAAGGTTGTCATAAAAAGAGTAAACGATGAGCAAGTTCTTGAGATCTAACGGCTCATGTGAATTCACGAAGATAAGATGCTAGCAAGTTAGTCATTGCGAAGTAGCGAAAAGGCCGATGGGCCCAAGGGATAGGCATGGCATGAAGTTAAAAGAAGATCAGGTCTGTTTTGATCTAATGGTTCTCATGGTTTCGTGGCTACAAGCCAAACGAAGAATAATGTTCGCAAAGTCATGAAAGACAGGTGGAAATTACACAGAGGAGTGACATGGTATAACAGCTGCCACTTTTTATAGAGCTTTTTGTAGAGCTTGGAAAAAGATCAATGGCTTCTCATTGTTTCCTGGCCAAGAGATGCATGAGCTATACCTTCAATGAAATAGCGAAAAGGTGGAGGGTCCCGCTAAGAGTGGTAGTAAATGTGGTAACCCCAGTTGGTGATGACATGGTGGTGACAAGGCACTTAGTTGGCGGTATGTAGTGGGTCCGGGAAAGGTTGTCATAAAAAGAGTAAACAGCGAGCAAGTTCTTGAGATTTAACAGCTCGCGTGAATTTGCAAAGATAAGATGCTAGCAAGTTAGTCATTGTGAAGTAGCGAAAAGGCCGACGGACCCAAGGGATAGGCATGGTATGAAGCTAAAAATAGATCAGGTCTATTTTGATCTAACAGTTCTCATTGTTTCATGGTTGCAAGCCAAACAAAGAATAATGTTTGTGAAGTCGTGAAAGACAGGTGGAAATCACACGGAGGAGTGACGTGACACGTGGTTTTAAAAAGTGGTTGAGGGCCCGCCTAGGTGTAACTGGTAGTTAAGTGCGAATAGTAAAAGGGAACACATGGCAGATTAAGGGTGGAACCAAAAGGAGTTTCCAGGGCTAATTGCTGACTACCATGTGGCATTTATTAACCGGATAACAAGTAGGGTAAGTAATTCCCGGATAAAGTGCCCACTTAAAAGGCATTCATCTCAAGATTGATCCAATGCTTCTCGTTGTTTCGTGACCCGAAGATGCCTGCAGCTTAACCTTAGCGAAATGACAAAAATTGTTAGCCGTCAAGATGAGGTGTGGTTAGTTAAAAGGATTGATGGTCCCGGTTGGAGTTAAAGGTCAGGTGATTTGAGTTTGATCTAATGCTTGGCACGGCCTCGCGAAGGAAAAGTGCACGACTGTTAAACTCCGCAAAGTGGCGAAAAGGAGGTAGGGCCCGACACTAAATCAAAGAGATTAAATGGAGATAAAGGCGATGTAAGTTCTTGAGATCCAACGGCCAGCGTTGTTTCGTGAAAGAAAAGAGCACGGGTTTTATGTTCTGCGAAGTAGTGAAAGAGCGAAATGGAGGAAAGACTTAGAGAAATTATGACCTGTTGGAGCCAGTTTTGAATTCGATTTGGCGAATTTAATTTTGAAAAGAAAGCCGAAGCATGCGGAGTTAATTTCTAAAAACTTAAATGCCAACTTGCCCTTTTTAGTTTGCATCAACTTGATTGCTAAGTATTGTTTCATCAAAGTTTGTTGCAAAGCAAATTGTTGCAGAGCAATTTTCTTCAGGTGAATAATCAGGTTTCTTGTGCTTTTCTTGATAACTCTTGGTTTGTTCTCAAATACTGCTATGTGAATTACTTCATTAGAGGTTTGTGCTAGCTTCTAGTGGTATAATTGTTTGACCAGAATGGCACCCAGAAGAGAATTTACAGGGAAAGTGAATTACCAAGACCAAAATATCTATGATAATTTTTTAGAGCAATTAACCATGTCCACCAATGTTGGGGATAAGGCCAAAGAGCTAGTACCTAAGAACCCTCATCTAAAAATTGGAGATGGCCTTTATGATAAGGGTAATTGGCTGAGGGATCCTGAAATAGGATTGTCAAGCTTAGGACTCTTCAAAGTCAGTTTTGGGCAGAGGAATTCCCCAACTCCTTTGAATGGCATATGGGAGCAGGATGTAGGAAAGCTTGTGGTCCCAGGTGTTTTTATGGATGTAGATTTGTTAGCCCTAATTGCACAGAATTATGACTCTATGGCAAGATGCATCAGGAACATAAAGGGATCAGTCTTGATTGAGATAAATGAAGATGAATTCAGGAAAGTGTTTAAACTCAGTGAGTCCTCCAATTTTTTAGAACCTATTGACTTTGAGTCATTAGCCCAGGTTTACAACACACAAAGGGATCATCTTAGAAGTGGCCCATTGAAAGAATTATTTGTAAAGATAGGGGGGTTAACAGTTGTAGGCCCCAGCATAATGGAACCATTCTCTCTCAACCTATTCACTCTGAGAGCTAAGGGTATGTATTGGGCATTATGCCAGATTTTTGGAGAGGATGCTGAAAAGAATATGCCAACCCATTATATGTTAATGATTGCACAAATTCTAAACCCCTCCCTAGCAATAACATTTGATTATGCCTCATACCTTGCTGATGCAATTCATAAAGGGCTAGTAGGAATCAAAAATGTTAAGGTGGATAGGCCATTTGGATGGTACTCCATGTTAATGCATATGTTTCTATTCAAAGGGGCTGATTATTTTGGAAAGGAGATGGACCTGATTAAGGTCAAGGATAAAGAAGAGATGCCAGTGCAATTGTGGAGTACTGTTCTATCTTGGGATAGAGAAGATGCAAGTTATTTAAAGTTTGATAGATGCTTTGCATCTAAAATTAGGATTCTTCTATGCAGAGAAAACCCTAGAATTCCTAAGGCTCTTTTGGAGTTTCTCAGACCAAAGGAGTTTGCAGAGGATATCAATATTGTTCACAATTGGGGAGACATATATTTGTACCTTGTGTCTACTTTTTTTAGAGTGTTTGGATTTAGAGGCACCCCCTTTTTACTACCCTATCAGGTCCCATTGAAGATAGGGATTGCAGAAGTCTTGAGACAAACTGGGGGAGTACAAGAAGCAGAGCTAACCAATAGAGGTAAAGGGACTATTTTCCCAACTATTACCATGGCTCACCATTTTGTGATCACTAAGGGTGGATGGAGACTTTTTGAAGAATTATATAAGCCATATAGGTTGTCTACCATAGTGTCAAGATGTGCAGACCTCGAGGATTTTTTCAATGGCATGTTCAGAAAAAGAGCAGTGTGCAGAGGTAGGCCACATCAATTTCACTTCCCAGAAGATCTGATTAGAAATGAATTCAGCTTAGATGAGCAAGAACTGAGGAAGGAGAAGTGGGTGGCATATAAGAAAGCCCTTGATTTTATCCAACAATTTGACACTAGCTATGACCCCCTTTCTAGCTTCAATTCATTTGAGGAGAAAATAAAATTCCCGATTCTTTATTTTGAAGATCTCATGCAGACCTTAAAAGAAAAGAGGGAGGCCGTAATGCAAAATGAGCCTAATAAGGCTAAGATGGTATTGGCTAAGCCTGCCTTTGCTAGAGATATCCCACATGGTGACTATGTAATGCACAAAAGGTCAAAGTACACTATGATAATGCCAATGACAGGTGAGCCTTCCACTTCAAAAGGGAAGAGGAAAATTGAAGATGTCATTGACATCTAGGATTCCCCTAAGAAGCAGAGAGTGGGAAAGGAAATTGAAACTGATGAGCCTCAATATTCTCCATCTTAGTCTCCTATCCACATTGGAGATGAACAAGTTGTGGCTGAACAATTATTGCAGTTAGGGAGTCTCAGTGAGATTGCCTATATCTATGAGGAGACCCAAGAGGGGATGCCCAAAGAGCCACCTAATGCTGAAATGGATTTGACTGATGGTGAGTTAAAGGGCCAAGAAATGGACCTTACTGTTAAGCAAGCTAGTGAAGAATTCCTAGTTGACAGTAATTTTGTCACATCAGGAGCTTTTATACAGTTTCTATGGAAGCAAAATATTGATCAATTCAAGACTAGATGTGAACAGAGGAAAAGTGAACAGCCTCTTAAAATTACAACTCAGGTAGAAGAAGAGGTTAAGAAAGAAATGATGGAGGAGTTCAAAGCAATCACCCCTGAGAAAGGAAGAGAAATGGTAGCAAAGGCTGGTGTGTTGATTCTCCCTGAATGGGATATAGCTGATGCCTTAGTGCTTGATGCAGTGAGGAAAGAAACAAAGCCTATGGAAGGAGTGACATTCAGGAAAGATAATGTTGCTCTTGTCATGTGGTCTTTAAAGAAGGATGAAAACAAAAGAAGGAAGGATGCATCAAATTCTATCCTCTTAGGAGGCATGATAGTTAAAAGAGTCCAAGACACAGGGGTAGTGGAAGCTGCAAGCATAGTCCTAGAGACTGCAAAATTCAATGTTGCGGTGGTAGAGAAAGAGGCACAAGAAAAGGCTAATCTCCAATTGAAGTTGGAGACTATTTTAAAAGCTTACAATGATGCTAAAGAAGGAATAGCCAACAAAGATAGCATAATTATTAGAATTCAGAGTCAACTAGCAGGTCAATATCATCCCAGTGAATCTTCTACACTCATGATAGCCTCCTCTCCAGCAAGACCCCTCCTACTAGTCCCATCATTGAATATCCCCCTTCTCCTATGCCTTCTAGTTCCTAATTACCTGAAAATGTCCAACATGAGTTGGAAAAATTGAAACAAGCTCAGACATTGTATGCAAACAAATATGAGGAGAAGATGAAAGCCACCATCTTGAAGTTTGCTGACTCAGTCAAAACCTCCAATGTATACATAAAAAGGAAGAGGATTCTTGAGATTTTGATCAAATTAAGAGAAGAAGAAGCCACTTTGGAACCAATCCTGAATAAGTGGGTTCCTAGAGGTAAAGAGTTAGAGCTCATGTGTTCTTCCCATGTAGATGCAGAAGAGAATGACAATCTAAGGTCCACATGTTGTTACTACTTATCAAATTGCCATTATTTTCATATCCAAAGTCATACTATATATTCTAGTCAGTTAGTATTACCAAATCATGCAGTCGGTACACACAGAGAAGTCGGTATGAACAGTCTAGTCGATTACTGAAGAAAGTAGTCATAGAACGCAGTATTCATCGAGCTATTTACCAAGTAAAGTTTCATGGCTACCGAGTGGTAAAGTTAACTCACCGAGTTGATATTCACCGAGTGAAACGTTTTACCAGATACATTGAACCTGGACATGCACATGAAAACGTGTTACAACATCGAGGCACATCTAACCATTTTTGCATTGGGAATTGCACTATGAGATTGTGTATGATTACAAGGTCAATCTAACCAATGAGATATTTTGTTTAGTTATTCATTCAAAGAATCTTTTGTAAGATCGAAGCAATGAATCAGATCACCGCTATAAGAGATCTATTTATACAACATGATTCTAGGGTTAGAAATATGAGATGCAATAAGAGATAACAGAGTGTATGCATGAAGGAAGACTGTTACAAAGACACAAAAAGGTCATCGAGAAGGTTATCAGTGAATAGTCGAAGAACAAAGTAAACAAAAGGGTTTACTGAGTTTCATTATGGGTTACCGAGGTATGCTACAAGCTAGGTAATCTTGTTCAGAGCACATAGAATCTGCTTTAGCATTTCAGATATAAAGTTGCAGATATTTGTAATGATTTTATTGTAATATTTTGAAGTTGTAAGAGAAACCTTTAACAGGGTAAAAGACTCTAACCAAGTCTATAAATTGTAAATCCTTTAACCAGGTGCTACACTTATAGTGTTGTAAAAATCCTTTAGTAAGGTAGATCTAACTGATCTTGATACTCCTAACAGGGTAAGCTATCAAGAATAGCTAAATGTAGCTCTAACCGAGCATTCTTTATTATTGCAGTAGTGAAGTTGTGGGTGCCATCCCCACTGTAGTTTTTCTCTCTAACCAAGAGTTTCTACGTGACCAAAATATATGTGTTATGGAGTGAATCATGTATGATTGTTATCTGTTGATTTTAGTTTTATTTTATGTTATTGCACTATTCTGTTTATGGATAACAGTAAGGTTATTATCGGAAAAAAGTTTTGGAGTACTGATTCACCCCTCCCCTCTCAGTACATTAGCTTTCTATATTGGGCCTAACACGTGATTTTATAAAAGAGATGAATATTCTTTCAATGGAAGGAGCAGGTATAAAAAGAAAACCCCAACTTTATAGGAAAGAATATTCAAATCATAAATTTAAAATGTTTCCAGGAGGTTTCATTGGTCTTGTCCAGCTAAAGGAAGAGAAGACTTGGTTAAAGGAGGTGGACCACAATTTGTCCCTAAGGATCAATTAGAATATTAGTACTGATGACACATCCTTATTTGTCCAAACAATTGAGGAAATTGAAAAAGTGAAATCTCATTATGGTTTCATAGAAACAGAGATTGGGCATGTACAAGTCACTTGGAAGTGGCTAGAAGATATGAAACAGAAGATTGCTAGTTTTACTTGGCCTAGTGATGATGTGTATCAGGAGTGGAAAGATAAGTATATGGGACAGAAAGAAGATGCTTGGGAGCAGTTACAGGAGGTTGCAACAGAAAAACAAGCAGAGGAACCCACAGATGCTGAAAAGGACTTATAACCACTTCTTGAAAATGACCGGTTGTTTGTAACAAAATTTCTTTTGAAGGGTCCAAAGCTTGTATGCATCCATACTATTATAAATGGATACCAGGACTCCTAAAAAAATGATCGCAAGTAATTGTAACAAAATGCTGTAGAAATTTATCTGAGCTTTTTTCTAGTCTTATGGAGAATACTCTGAGTTTTGTAATATTTTCTCAAAATTAATATCAATATACAGACTAGAAATAGTGTATATACATAAATGTCCTTAGCAGTTGTAAAGCGGAAAAAATCAAACCCTAGCCGTTCTTCCCTCCCCAACTCCAAGGAGAGAGAAGGGGGAGTCACTAGGGTTGATGGTTTTCACTTAGGAGGGACTTTACATTCAAAAGAGGGGTTGAAACCCACAAGATCCAATCCCACACAATGCAAGATTGGATTCTATATGAGTTTCAAGGGTTGTGATAGCAAGGATACCCTCTTTTGTAAAGAATGTGGATAGCATGATTAAGCTAGGAATGCATAGAAAGTAGGAAAGATTCACTTATAAACAGAGATAGGAATATGATATGAAGCTGCGGACCTGGAATTAGCAGTAAAAGGTCAGGACAGTGCTGTTCTGCAAATTTGAGCGAAATTTGATGGGACGATGGCACCCGGCGTGCACACGGTCCTCCGAAAAATCCGCGAAACGAAGGGGGATCTGTTCGTCTCTGCACAAGGATTCCAGATCTTCAATTACAGCCGCGTACCTGCAACCTACAAATAGAAAAGAGAGGACGATTGGGGGTTTAGGGATTAGGGGTTTGCCCTTAGGTCAAACCCCGGTTTTGGAATTAACCAAGAAATGAGAAATTGTTGTAAATGTAAATGTTTGTAATGTAAAACAAGTACTAGTACCTTGTTGTAAGAATGTTTGTATTCTTACATGCGAAGGTGTAGATGTTGTTGTATGTTGTATGTGATATGTGATATGTGATATGTGATCTCCTCTTCAATGGTTGAATCCTTGTCTTGAATGCAACACTTAGCCTTGAATGGAGACTTAGAATGATCAATTGCTTGAAGGAATGCTTGAATGCTTGAATGCTTGAATGTTTGAATATCATTTCCATGTCTTGTACACATATGTCCTTCCTCCTTTTTCCTCTACCCCAAATGGGAGAGGAAAATGTAGTTTATATACTTGTCAATTAGGGCTGATAGACTGATTTTTTCGACCTTGGGCTGAGCAGGAAGTGTTATTTTCCAATTTGCAAGCTTAAAGACCCGAAGCCCCATAGGAGACCGGGCCCAAAATAGGGCTAGGGACCAGGGCACTGGGCGCCATGGTCTTGGGGGACCAGGGCACTGGGCGCCCTGGTCCTGAAGGACCAAGGCACTGGGCGCTCTGGTCCCACCTCCCGGGATAGCAGGGTGCAAGGAGGGATCAGGCAGGGTGCTGGAAAAATGCAGTTTTTGATGTTGTGGACAAGTTTCGGGGTCTCCATTCAGGTTCTGTGTTGCATCGCCATCGTGAAGACCCAAATGCAGTCAAAATTGCAAGTGTCGCAATTTTAGGACGCTACATTTAGCCCCCACTTTAGCGGGAGTATAAGCGTACGCTCATACTTCCGGTAAAGTACAAGGAAACAACATTGAAAAACTTTCACCACGTCAAGGAGGCAAGATACACCAAGCCCCCAGTGGACTAAGGATCTTACGACTTTGATTGACAAAGTAAAAGGGAAGATCACGAGGGAGAACCATGACTATCAGTAGTAAGGTTCCCTCACTATGAGTCATGCAAGAAAGATATCAAAAATTTTCAAGGCAAAGCTAAATTTGTCAAGAAATTTTTAAGTATCTTGAAAAGATATGAATGGGATGTATGCCCCCCTACATTAAAGTGATCACACATGCCTCACCGGGGGTGATTGCTTTAAGGTAGTGATACATATAAGAAATGAGAAAGGAGCACGTTATCACAAGGATTTAGCCCCCAAGTGTGAGATAAGCCCAAGGATAATAGACACAAAACACAAAACACAAGGTGACTTCGCTTTCCTCGAGGTCAGTATGTTGTATGATAATTCATTTATATCATATGTATGTATGCATAATTGTTCTTCATTCCCCAATCAAGGAAGCTCACCTAGAAGAAGGGAACACATGTGTCTTTTGAGTCAACATGAGAGAGACCAAAAGAGATCTCAATGTTTTGCATCGTCCTCAAGTAGACAACACTAAGGACAACAAATAGAAGAATGAAAATAACATATAGAAGAAGTAACAAAAGAGAGGAGGAGATAATCTGCTATGCTAATGAACTAGTCTAGCACATCATCTACCCCCCGATCTTGCTGATCAACGTTTCGGGAAGGCAGGGAACACGCTAGAGGAGGAACATTCAACACAGCAGATGGAGCTATCACAAGATCCAAACAAGGGCTATGTTCATGTTCCAAGCCACGTTGTTCTTGTCTAGGACCTAGGATAAGTGCTTTAGAAAATTCATTAGATAAATGGTTATCAATATCAACAAGTTCATATTCACTATCAGAAGCAAGAGAAGTAACATTTTCATCATGAATAACATTTTCATCTATATCATCATCAAGATTTATAAAAATAGGATCTTTAACTCGCACAGGATCAAGACCATCATGCATCTTATGTTTAGGAGATTTCGGCTCAATCATCGGCTGAGGAGAAAATGGAATAATATTAGTTGAAGGTGTTTTTGGGGATTGCAAAGTTTGAGCTCTAAGACGACGCTTTCGCAGGCGTTCACATGCAGAACTATTTCGTCTAGTCTTAGTAGGAACTTGAGAAGATTGAGGAGGAGGAATGTTCTCATCCTTATCACTTGGGTGTTTAGGTTGTGGTCTCTTAGGTTGGATAATAGGAGAAGAAGAAGGTCTCTTCTCTCCATAAGAGGAAGGAGGAGGAACTGCTCCATATAAGGGAGGAATATTTGGTTTAGGAAGGAGACCAAGTCCATCATGACGAGGAGGGATAGGTCTACTTTTAGGAAGTTTATTAGTCATAGGCATAGTCACATCCATAGGGATGGGTTGGGAATCTTCTTGAGGAAAGACATTAGTTTTATCTTTCAAAGGAAGAACTTCCTTCTCAAGAACGATAGGAATATCAAGTTTGGGTGTTCTAGGTTCACTTAGAGATAGGATCATATCTTTTTTCCACTTTTGATAAGATTTGAAAAGATGATCACTTCGCGGAGGAAGGGGTTGGAATTGTTTAGGCCAAAAATAATCAAGAGGAATGCTAGAAGTTCTTTCGACTGGTTTAAAGAGACTATGATTGATAGTAACAACTTCACCATTATGGGGAAATTTCAAACACTTGTGAATAGGAGAAGCAATAGCTTTCATGGAAGATAGCCAAGGATAGCCTAGCTTCACACGAAATTGTTTGGATGATGGAATAATAGCAAAGTCCACATCAAGGGATTTGTTATGGACCTCAATAGGTAATGTAATAGAACCAATTGCAGGAGAAGAAAATGCATCAAATAATTTCACAACCACATTTGTTTCATCATAGATCACTTGATTCAATTGCAAAGTAAAAAGAAATTCTTCAGTAATGACATTAACCATGCAAGAAGGATCAATAAGCACTCCACGGCAAGGTGTATTTTTGACTTTTGCAACTATATATAAAGGACCATCAGGTGCCCTGATAGTTTCGCTAGAATCAAAGGTGATGGAAAGTTCTTTAGGGATTTTCTTCTGCTCTACAAAGTTAATCACATTCGGAGTCATGGACACAAGATCATCAGGTGAGACAGAGGAATCATTAGTATCAATCGCATTAGAGGTATGAGAAGGTAATGGATCAGTAAAAATCTGAAGATTTTGGTTAGGAGGAGCTACAGATGTGTTGCCTTTATCATTCACTCCAGAAACAGAGATAGTATTATTATCAATCAAATCTTGAATTTTACCCTTTAAAGCAAAACATTTTTCAGTATCATGCCCAAGTTGACGATGAAATTGACAAAAAGATTTTTTATCAAAATAGGGTGAATTAATCTTTGCAGGATCTATTTGCCTTATAGGAGGAAGAGTAAGCACATTTTGTTCCAATAACTTATTCATAATACTATGCAATGATTCATTCAAAGGAGTAAACTTTCTTTCTTTCTTAAAAAACTAAGAAATAGGAGGCACACTTGATGTTGCATTCACATTGTTGTTGATGATGTTTTCATTAAATTTAATGGACTCTCTATTCGGTTTAAACTTCCCAAATGGTTGTTGACTACTATCACCCTTATCACTCGGAGTCATAGGATGTGATTGTTCCATTTGACTCACAGTCAGTTGATAATGGTGAAGAGTTGCGCACAACTGTTGGAAAGAAGTAAACTCAGAAAACAGAAGTTTATCTCGAATATCTTTTTGTAAATTAGAAATGAAGATTCTTTGAATATCATTGTCAGGCATTGGAAAAGCAATTTGAGCATAAAAATGCTTATATCTACCAATGAAATCAGTCACTTTTTCTTTAACACCTTGTTTACAATGCATTAAATCAATCAAAGTAACTTTAGGACTTATATTGTTTTGAAATTGTTGAATGAAAGCATTTGCAAGTTGTTCGAAAGAAGAAATAGAATAGGAAGGCAACGAGCAATACCATTGTAGGGCTTTGTCTCTTAATGTTCTAGTAAACAGTTTTGCAAGCAACCTTTGGTCATAAGAAAAATCAGTACATATTGTTTGAAAAGTCTTAACATGTGTTAGAGGATCACCCTTACCATTATAAAGCTCCAAATGCGGAATTTCAACATGTTTAGGGGGAATAGCTCGGACAATGTCAAGAGAAAGTGGGCTCGCAACTTCAAATGTGGGCACACTAAACTTAGATTGATTCATAGAGGCAATTTGTTGCTGTAAAGAAGAGACAGTTTGTGCAAGATTGTTAATGGTCGCTTTAGTCAAAGAGTTCATATTAGATGTGTTAGATTGTGATGGAGGTGTTATGTTATTGAAAGAAGGTAGAGAGTAAGGTGGTGGGACACTATGATAGTTAGTCATAGGAGATGATTGGACAGGAGGAACACTACAAGGAGGAATGAAAAACGAATTGCCCCCTTGTGTCATGTTCATTTGTGGTGATATAATAGGAACACTTATTGAAGGAATGAATGAAGAAGTCAGATTGAATGAAGGAAGAGGGTTGATTGAAGAAGAGGGATTGCCCCCATGACTAGTGATCATAGGAGGAATGTCTTGTATTGAAGTAGTCATTATGTTTGATGTAAATGTAGGTATACTAGCAATAGGAGTTGTCAAAGGAATAGAATGATTAACTTGAGTAGGAGGTTGTGTATAACCTAAAGTTTTGGCACAACTCTTCATAGGCATCACATTTGAATCCACAATGTGTGCAATACCACGCAAAATATCAATTCCATTCTTATCACTTTGAAGCATACGTTTTAGACCCTCAATTAAAGGAAGAGCTTGACTATCGGGGTATTCTTGAGACATCCATTGTCGAAAATCATCAAATTGGTTATCCAATTTTGAAAGTTGTTCTACAGAAACCTCATGGAGAGCTTCTTCATCATTAAGAGGATTAGAGGAATTACCCATGTCCTCGTTAAAAAGGCCATTCAAATTAGGTTCCATCTCCTCAGTAATTAAACCTTGGAAGGACTTAATTCTAAGGCTTCGTCTAACGGGAATAGTGTAAGTAGGATTTATTGTTGTAAAACTCATGCACTAAATAAAGAGAGAAGATTTTGATTTTTAGAGGTAGCAAATTTCAGTAAAATCAGCCAATCTTCTAGATTTAAGCTGTTAAATGCAATCACGACAATCTCCCAAAATTTCAGAAAAAAGGTCCGGGACCGTGGCGCTTGGGGTGCACACGATCCTTGCAACTTTTTCCGAAATTTGCAGGGATGAAAGTTATTGTTGGTGTAAATAATTATTCATCATGGATATTATTACACTTACTTAAGTTTACTTAGGATAATGCATTTCATAGTAGTTTGGATATGAGACACCTGGGTGTTTGTGCCACATTGGGATAGTGTGTGTAGGAGAAATTCCACCTCTTATGGTGTTGATCTTGTTATTACACTATCATATCCACTTATTGTGGAGTGATAATTCCACATTCAGTGGGTGATCCACCTCATGTGGAATATTATATTATTTCTCCTACCTACCCACACCTATTTCCTACCTACCCTTGTTTCTTATTGAGCCACATGTCATGTTTGTGTGCTCATACATATCCCTAGCCTTGCCTATATAAGCAGGCTCATCTACACTATTAAACAACAACTATTGAACAACAACTATTGAACAACAACTATTGAACAGTTGTTGATCATTTTCTATTGATGAGAATACAGTTTATTCTTGTCCCATATTATGTCTCTATCTTGTACATTTCAATGACTTCTTGATCTTGGCAAAATCCAACATGGTATCAGAGCTATTGGAGTCTCATTGATTCGTCTTGAAGAGGCATTATTGTGACGTTAAGAGGCAGATCTGAGGAGCATCATCATTTGGAGGCGTCCTAGACCAGATCCGACCTCGCCATTGCGTCCGGAAGGCCGTTTCCATGAATTTTGGTTATAAAGTTGGCCTATTTTGGTGAGGAAAATTTTTTTCCCATTTTTGCCTATATCGTACGGATTTCGAAATTTTTTTATTAATATTCGGAAAAAAAAAAAAAATATAAATTTATTTTTATTTCTGAAATATTGTTTTGAAAAAAAAATCAAAAATCAAAAAAAAGATTTGAAAAGAATTCAAAAAAAAAAAAGGAAAAAATCATTTTTCGGGGGGTCCGCAGACCCCCCCCCGTGCTCGCCGTACCTGCCGTTTTGCAGGACCCTGCAGGTCTGTGCGCTCAGGAACGTACCTGACAGTCTGCGCATCGTACTCGTCTTCCGTCTGCCGCGTCGTACTCTGCCTCGTACCTGTTGGCGCCTCGTCTGCGGCGCCCGTCCTCTCCCCGGTCCTCGATCTCAGCTCCCGCGGTCTGCACCGTCCTCGCCGCAAAGAGCCCTGCCGTCCTCGTCGCACCTGCGCCGCTTCCTGCCGACCGCCTCCTCCCGGACTCCGGCGTTGCTCCCCGAGGCACTACTCCCTCCGCTCCCGGATCTCCGCTCACCGTCCGTCGGCGCCTCCCCAGCAGCGCCGCTGTCGTCCTTGCTCCTCCGGCGCCGCTCCCCGAGCACTGCGCGCTCCGGCTTCTGACGCCGCCACCTCACCTCTTCGACGGCGCTCCTCCGCGGCACACCAGCTCGGCGCCGCTCAGCCAGCTCCTCCGACAAATCGCCACGCGGAAAACATTACAGCCCTGTCATCGTTTCCGTACGCCACCCGACCTGTACGGGCGCCACGTCAGTGCGCCACATCATCACCCAGTCACCTTGCCACATCAGCATTCCGTACCGTACGGACCGTACAATCAGCAGGCAGAGTCATTTGTCCGTACAGTACGGACGCCCAGTCAGCCAGGCAGCGAAGTTTTGGCGACGGTCATACGGCCGTCAAATTTAACCTAGTGTTTTGCTGACGTCAGCGCCACATCAGCAGGGTTTGGAAATTTTTTGACCCCCTCTCATTTGCATTTTTGATTTTGCAGTTCAACTTCAAATGGCCATAACTTGCTCATTTTTGCTCCTTTTTGGGTGCAATTTTTTTTGAAATGGGCTAGAATTTCGTGCTCTCCGCAGTGGTGAAAGAATTTTTTGATTTTGATGCACGGATTTTTCAAAAAATGCAGTTTTTGGTGACTGTCCCTGAGTAATCCCTGTTTTTGCAACTTCAGAGGCTTCGTTTGGGGTCATCCGACCTCCTTTTCAGGTGCCGTTTTTTTTGAAAGTGCGTATTTTTCGTCTACTTTCACATGATGCTATCAGATTGATGTCATTGTAAGTAGAAATTGTACTTTCAGATTTGGGCCATTTTTGGCTCTCTTGGTACTTGCATATTTGCTTGAATCTCAGTTAGATTCATTGCACTATTGATTGAAGTCTCTTGTATCTCATTTGAGAAGTTGTAAAATTTGCATCATAAGCCCACTTTTCCTTGTTTTGCAAGTGGCTCATTGTAATCGCACTAAGTATAAAGTGCCAAAATCATCACTTTTGGGGGGGTACTTTGATTGATTGAATTTGGGGGGTGTCTCTTGTGCTTTTGTGCTCTTGTGTTCTTTTTGCTGCTATGGGTTCTACTAAGTTTCCTCTCTTAACTCCACATAATTATGCTACTTGGAAAATTGATGCATGGAGTAAACTTATGGAAAAAGGACTCACTCATTACATTGATGGAACTATTGTTGCTCCAGCTGATCCTAAGGCTGATCCAGTTGGTCACTTAGATTGGCTCACTAAAAATATCATGGCAATTGGTACCTTAAGAAAGTATGTATCAAAGGATCTCATTTTTCATATTGAGAAATGTACTCTAATCAAAGATGCTTGGCAAAAGTTTCAAGACTTGTATGGTCAAGTTGATGAGATTAGGGGATATCAAATTGATAGTGATCTCACCATGTTAGATCCCAAGAACTTTGATACTATACAAGATTATGTCACTAAGGCAAATGAGTTGAGGGCACAACTCAAAGATTGTGGCATTGATAAGAAGGATACTCAATTGATATTCAACTTGATAGGGAAGCTTCCACAAGAATATGCAGCATTTGTTTCTAGTTTCCAAACTCATAGGATGACAATGGGTTCAAGCTACAAAATGCCTACATTTGATGCTTTCAATGAAATGTTGATGATGGAACAAACTAAGTTGATAAGCATGGGCATTCTTAAGACTTCTTCTAAGTCTCAAGCATTGGTGGCAAATCAAGGAAACAAAGGAAATCAAGGAAAGGACAACTCAAACAAGAAGAAATGGCAATCAAAGCCTAAAGACAAAGCACAATCTTCTCCACAACAAGGAGATTCATCTTCTTCCAAGAAAGATAATTCACCAAAGAGAGAGAGACCTACTTGTGCTTATTGTAAAAAGATTGGTCATGAGGAACATCGTTGCCATACTAAGAAGATTGATGAGCTCACACATATCATCAAAAAGCATAACATTGATTTGCCTAAAGTCTACAAAAAGGATGATTCATCAACTTCCACTTCCTCACATTCAAAAGGAAAAGGGCAAGCATTCATGGCTTCTACAAGTGGAAAGACTCACTCTTTTGGAACAAGAAAAGGACAAGCTCTATGTGCTACAACAAATCATACTTCAGAGAGATGGCTTCTAGATTCAGGGGCTTCTCATCATATGGCATCTTCACAGTCTATGTTCTCTACATTTGAGCCTTGCACCATGCCACAGATTTTGATGGGCAATCATACATACATGGATGTAATTGGGAAAGGATCTATTGACATTGGGGATAACTCCTTCAATGATGTGTTGTGTGTACCCCACTTGACAAACAATCTCCTTTCTATCTATCAAATCACACATGGCGCAACTAAGAGAGTTGTGGAATTCACACCTGACTCAGTTTTTATTAGAGACATGGAGACTAGAGCTATCATTGCGACTGGGGTGGTTGATCATGCATCTCGGTTATACTCCTTTTCAGATTTTGTTGATGATGATGATTTCACATTTGATGATTCTACACATGTTGATCACACTTATTGTGATGATTCAGATTTTGAGGAGAACTTTGGACACTTGAACATGGGGATTCTCACATGTAACCCAGTTCTTGAGTCTTGTACTTCATCTTCTCATATTGATATCACATCACCTATTGCACCTGATGATGCAGATAGTGCGACAGTTTTGCCTACATGTGATTCAGTGCAGCAGGATATACATTGTCTTCCAGCTTCAGATTCATGGGATGATTACATGACAGATATTGCAGGTTTGTTTGTGGAATCCTACATTGCAGATTTGGGAGACATCATTGATGACATACATCTTCTCTTTGATGAAGATGATCCTTCTTCGATTGTTGCGAGGGCACACTCTGACCCTCTTGTTCATTCTCTACATGATCATTCTTTCGAGGTTGACATGATTGTGGATACTTATGTACAGCAGTTGGAGGAGGTCTCTTTATTCCTTGAGGAGACACATGAGTCTTTGGATATTGTTCTACATCCATCTTCACTAGATGTTGGAGTTCCTTTTTCAGCAGTATGGCACAGTTTACCATCTTTGGAAGGGGCATCTTTTAGCATCGACATGGGGACACTTGAGCAGTTTTCAGAGATTCCTTTCATCATGAGTTTTCTTCATACATCTTCCCTTCATGATTGGGGAGACTTCATGGATACACCTTTGGTTTTGTTTCTTCCTAAGGGGAGGAATGTTGTTCGACGTTCGTGGAGCAGTTTCTTCATACATCGAGCTTCTATCATTGGTGCAGATTCTTCATTGAGGGATGCTCACAGTTTGACTTCTCTTCTTCTCTCGTATGGGGGGGACTATTTCCTCACATGGGGTTTTGTTCCTCACATTCTTCTTTGAGAGTTCTCTTGTATAGCTTTCATCTCTCTTTTTGGGGGAGGGTTTTTTCCCATTGGGTTTTTCTCTCTTTCCCCACTTTGTGAGAGATTTCATTGCATTGGTTTGCAGGCATTTGCATTTGTGCATGGGTACCTAACATGGCCTCGTAGCCGGGACCCATCTTGCATTGCTTAGTTGCATTGTAGACTTAAGTGCATTCCCCTAAGTTGCACTTAAGGGGGGGTGTTGGTGTAAATAATTATTCATCATGGATATTATTACACTTACTTAAGTTTACTTAGGATAATGCATTTCATAGTAGTTTGGATATGAGACACCTGGGTGTTTGTGCCACATTGGGATAGTGTGTGTAGGAGAAATTCCACCTCTTATGGTGTTGATCTTGTTATTACACTATCATATCCACTTATTGTGGAGTGATAATTCCACATTCAGTGGGTGATCCACCTCATGTGGAATATTATATTATTTCTCCTACCTACCCACACCTATTTCCTACCTACCCTTGTTTCTTATTGAGCCACATGTCATGTTTGTGTGCTCATACATATCCCTAGCCTTGCCTATATAAGCAGGCTCATCTACACTATTAAACAACAACTATTGAACAACAACTATTGAACAGTTGTTGATCATTTTCTATTGATGAGAATACAGTTTATTCTTGTCCCATATTATGTCTCTATCTTGTACATTTCAATGACTTCTTGATCTTGGCAAAATCCAACAGTTATGATGATTTTACAGCTAACCTGAAAAAATTGAGTGATTTTACGATCTGTAGATAGGCCAAATTAAAGTTGCAATCTCAAAATTGAACCCTACCCAGATTGTCGAAAAATGCAAAATTTGAATTTTGAAAAAGAGAGGGAAACTGAAATTTTGAATTTTATGATTTTAGAGGGAATACTAAAAGCAATGCAAGTTTTGAAATTTAAAAATTGACTCGATTTCATGCAAAATTTGAATTTTGAAAATGGAAATCAAGGTTGTTGCAATTAAACACTTAATTTCAAAAGTCACAAATTGTAAAAATTTGAATAAAACACTGAAATTTTGAATGAATGCCAACACACTTTTCAGATTTAGGACAGTAAGAAACACAATTTTGATATGAATTTCAATTTCAACAATTTTTGAATGATTAGAAGCCTCAATCCAAGCAATCGCTAGACCAACTTTGACTGTAATTTTGAAAGTGTTAGAATTGATGAAATCAGCCAAAATTCTGGATTTTAGCAGAAAAATACAGTAAAATCTAGCTCCCAAAATTTCGAAAAAAATGTCGGGGACGATGGCGCTCGGGGTGCACACGGTCCTCGCAACTTTTTTCCAAATTTTCAGGGATGAAAGATATTGTGATTTTATTGCGGAATCCAAAGTTACAGCCGATTTGGAAGTGTTTTGATTAGTGAAATTATCAGTCAAAGGTTGAATCAAGAAGGTCTTAAAAATTAGGGTTTTGACATTTAACCACTTAATTTTCAGAATTAAACCACAAATATGAATTGACAATTTGCAATAGAAGGGTAGATCTGAAGCAAGCATTAACAATTAAACATTTCACAAGCTCAATTACTAAAAAGAAAATTTAGGGTTTTTATGCAATTAACCTCTAAAATTTTGCAAAAGATCAAACATGGAAATGTAATCAAGGAATCCAATTTTCAAATCTAACCATGAATAATCAGAAAGGATGTTCACGTCGGGTTCACCAAAATGTAAAGCAGAAAAAATCGAACCCTAGCCGTTCTTCCCTCCCCAACTCCAAGGAGAGAGAAGGGGGAGTCACTAGGGTTGATGGTTTTCACTTAGGAGGGACTTTACATTCAAAAGAGGGGTTGAAACCCATAAGATCCAATCCCACGCAATGCAAGATTGGATTCTATATGAGTTTCAAGGGTTGTGATAGCAAGGATACCCTCTTTTGTAAAGAATGTGGATAGCATGATTAAGCTAGGAATGCATAGAAAGTAGGAAAGATTCACTTATAAACAGAGATAGGAATATGATATGAAGCTGCAGACCTGGAATTAGCAGTAAAAGGTTGAGACGGTGCTGTTCTGCAAATTTGAGCGAAAGTTGACGGGACGATGGCGCCCGACGTGCACACGGTCCTCCGAAAAATCCGCGAAACGAAGGGGGATCTGTTCGTCTCTGCACAAGGATTCCAGATCTTCAATTAGAGCCGCGTACCTACAACCTACACACAGAAAAGAGAGGATGATTGGGGGGTTAGGGATTAGGGGTTTGCCCTTAGGTCAAACCCCAGTTTTGGAATTAACCAAGAAATGAGAAATTGTTGTAAATGTAAATGTTTGTAATGTAAAACAAGTACTAGTACCTTGTTGTAAGAATGTTTGTATTCTTACATGCGAAGGTGTAGATGTTGTTGTATGTTGTATGTTGTATGTGATATGTGATATGTGATATGTGATCTCCTCTTCAATGGTTGAATCCTTGTCTTGAATGTAACACTTAGCCTTGAATGGAGACTTAGAATGATCAATTGCTTGAAGGAATGCTTGAATGCTTGAATGTTTGAATATCGTTTCCACGTCTTGTACACATATGTCCTTCCTCATTTTTCCTCTACCCCAAATGGGAGAGGAAAATGTAGTTTATATACTTGTCAATTAGGGCTGATAGACTGATTTTTCCGACCTTGGGCCAACCAAGAAGTGTTATTTTCCAATTTGCAAACTTAAAGACCTGAAGCCCCATAGGAGACCGGGCCCAAAATAGGGCCAGGGACCAGGGCGCTGGGTGCCATGGTCCTGGGGGACCAGGGCACTGGGCACCCTAGTCCTGAAGGACCAGGACGCTGGGCGCTCTGGTCCCACCTCCCGGGACAGCAGGGTGCAAGGAGGGATCAGGCAGGGTGCTGGAAAAATGCAGTTTTTGATGTTGTGGACAAGTTTCGGGGTCTCCATTCAGGTTCCGTGTTGCATCGCCATCGTGAAGACCCAAATGCAGTCAAAATTGCAAGTGTCACAATTTTAGGATGCTACAGCAGTCATAGGGAAACTCAATACAATAAATAATCTTAGTTTGTAGCCCTATAGCATCATAATGCAGTTCTTGACCAAGTATGCATACAAGAAACATCTAGTTCTATTAAGGCACAAGCATCAAAGTCAGAGGTTATGACAACTAGTGAAAAACATCAAGAACAAAAAGTTTAGTCTCAAGAATTAGGAGTTGTAATAAAAAAACTTACAAAGATGAGGCATATTCATAACTTTTGCAGTCCCACCTTGGATATCAACACTAGAAGCAACTCATATTGTTCGTGTAAAGACAAGACAATATGGGAGTTCATTATACCCAACAAATTGTGGTGTTGTTGTTCGTGTTGGCTCTGTTGGACCCTGCAATTAAGATTCAATATACATTATTCAATAAGATTAACTGTGCAACATAATAAAATATTGAAAAGTGTGTTACCTTGTTGAGCTTCGCTTGGTTTCGAGAATAGTTTGATATTCTCTACTTAACAGGGCCAACCACGTGAAGGTGGAAGCTCATTTGGCCCCTCCCCCCCCCCCCCCAACATATGACGTACCACCTTTTACGTATGGTGGGCCCAAATATCTGCAATGTAATGTCACTAAGATGTTTATAGAAAATATCATTGCTTGCAAAAAATTCATGGGATCAATATTACTCCAAAACGAGTGATCATAAAGTAAATTACAATTAGAGTATATATAATAATAATTTTAAAGTACCTGGAACCTTTTGTATCTTTAAGGGAAGCATTTCTTCATCGCTCACCACGAATGTGGCCTGCAATGTTCCCGTACTAGCAATATGAGAAGATCCAAGAAACAATGCTATGTTATCAGCAGTAGTCGCCTGTGGCACATCCTCATGTGCATCTCCTCCTGCAAAAACTGAATCCACTATGAAATGGCATTAGAATTCAAGAAAGAACACTTGAAGGGAAATAAACACATGACAGAAAATAAAGAAAAAGAGGGATCTACCAATAGTGGGCGAGCCAATATGATGTACACTAGAGGATGTCTGCATGCTACGTGTTGCTGACATTATAGTCGGCAATACAGGTGAGGGTGACCTCTGATGAGGTGGCATCAGCATTTGCACAGTAACATTGATAGCACCTAAAGAATAATACATTAAATATATGAAAAGTGCAAGAATTGTAAACAAGGATGAACCTTTATTTTGAAAATTGACAGTATCAAGTATGATGTGTTTTGGGTACTCCGAGTGATAAGCCAAGCAAGTGATAATACAAGAAAATCATTATCACCTGATCCTACAACACCTTGATCGTAGGAATGACTTTCATGAGGGCAGATAAATTGTTGTAAAAAAAATACGTACATATTTTAGTTAATGACTGTAAAGCGGAAAAATCGAACCCTAGTGGTTCTCCCCTCCCCAACTCCAAGGAGAGAGAAGGGAGATTCACTAGGGTTGATGGTTTTCACTTAGGAGAGACTTTACATTCAAAAGAGGGGTTGAAACCCACAAGATCCAATCCCACACAAGGCAAGATTGGATTCTAAATGAGTTTCAAGGGTTAAGACAGCAAGGCTACCCTCTTTTGTAAAGAAATGTAGATAGAATGATTAAGCTAGGAATACATAGAAAGTGAGAAAGATTCGCTTATAAACTGAGATAGGGATATGATATGAAGCTGCAGACCTGGAATTAGTAGTAAAATGTCGAGACGGCGCTGTCCTACAAATTTGAGAAAAAGTTGACGGGACGATGGCGCCCGACGTGCACACGGTCCTCCGAAAAATCCGCGAAACGAAGGGGGATCTGTTCATCTCTGCACAAGGATTCCAGATCTTCAATTTCAGCCGCATACCTGCAACCTACACACAGAAAAGTGAAGATGATTGGGGGGTTAGGGATTAGGGGTTTGCCCTTAGGTCAAACCCCGGTTTTGGAATTAACCAAGAAATGAGAAATGTTGTAAATGTAAATGACTGTAATGTAAAACAAGTACTAGTACCTTATTGTAAGGATGTTTGTATCCTTATATGCGAAGGTATAGATGTTGTTGTTTGTTGTATGTTGTATGTTGTATGTTGTAGTATGTGATCTCCTCTTCAATGGTTGAATCCTTGTCTTGAATGCAACACTTAGCCTTGAATGGAGACTTAGAATGATCAATTGCTTGAAGGAATGTCTAAATGCTTGAATGCTTGAATGCTTGAATGTTTGAGTAGCGTTTCCCCATCTTGTACACATATGTCCTTCCTCCTCAAAATGGGAGAGGAAATGTAGTTTATATACTTGCCAATTAGGGTTGATAGACTGATTTTCCCGACCTTACGCCGACCAGGGAATGTTATTTTCCAATTTGCAAACAAAAAGACCCGAAGTCCCATAGGAGACCGGGCCCAAAATAGGGCCAGGGACCAGGGCGCTAGGCACCATGGTCCTGGGGGACCAAGGCACTGGGCGCCCTAGTCCTGAAGGACCAAGGCGCTGGGCGCTCTGGTCCCACCTCCTGAGACAGCAAGGTGCAAGGAGGATCAGGCCAAGGTGCTAGAAAAATGCAGTTTTTGATGTTGTGAACAAGTTTCGGGGTCTCCATTCAGGTTCAGTGTTGCGTCGCCATCGTGAAGACCCAAATGCGGTCGAAATTGCAAGTGTCACAATTTTAGGATGCTACATTTAGCCCCCACTTTAGCGGGAGTATAAGCGTACGCTCATACTTCCGGTAAAGTACAAGGAAACAATATTGAAAGACTTTCACCACGTCAAGGAGGCAAGATACACCAAGCCCCCAGTGGACTAAGGATCTTATGACTTCGATTGACAAAGTAAAAGGGAAGATCATGAGGGAGAACCATGACTGTCAGTAGTAAGGTTCCCTCACTATGAGTCATGCAAGAAAGATATTAAAAATTTTCAAGGCAAAGCTAAATTTGTCCAGAAATTCTCAAGTATCTTGAAAAGATATGAACGGGATGTATGCCCCCCTACGTTAAAGCGATCACACACGCCTCATCGGGGGTGATTGCTTTAAGGTAGTGATACATATAAGAAATGAGAAAGGAAAGGAGCACGTTATCGCAAGGATTTAGCCCCCAAGTGTGAGATAAGCCCAAGGATAATAGACACAAAACACAAAGCACAAGGTGACTTCGCTTTCTTCGGGGTCAGTATGCTGTATGATTATTCATGTATATCATATGTATGTATGCATAATTGTTCTTCATTCCCCAATCAAGGAAGGTCACCTAGAAGAAGGGAACACATGTGTCTTTTGAGTCAACATGAGAGAGATCGAGAGATCTCAATGTTTTGCATCGTCCTCAAGTAGACAACACTAAGGACAACAAATAGAAGAATGAGAGTAACACATAGAAGAAGTAACAAAAGAGAGGAGGAGAGAATCTGCTATGCTAATGAAACTAGTCTAGCACGTCATCTACCCCCCGATCTTGCTGATCAATGTTTCGGGAAGGCAGGGAACACGCTAGAGGAGGAACATTCAACACAGCAGATGGAGCTATCACAAGATCCAAACAAGGGCTATGTTCATGTTCCAAGCCACATTGTTCTTGTCTAGGAGCTAGAATAAGTGCTTTAGAAAATTCATTAGATAAATGGTTATCAACATCAACAAGTTCATATTCACTATCAAAATGTACCGGAGTAGCATTTTCATCTATATCATCATCAAGATTTATAAAAATAGGATCTTTAACTCGCACGGGATCAAGACCATCATGCATCTTATGTTTAGGAGATTTTGGCTCAATTTCTGACTGAGGAGAAAATGGAATAATGCTTGTTGAAGGTGTTTTTGGGGATTGCAAAGTTTGAGCTCTAAGACGACGCTTTCGTCGGTGTTCACGTGCAGAACGATTTTGTCTAGTTTTAGTAGGAAGTTGTGAAGATTGAGGAGGAGGAATGTTCTCATCCTTATCACTTGGGTGCTTAGGTTGTGGTCTCTTAGGCTGAACAATAGGAGAAGAGGAAGGTCTCTTCTCTCCATAAGAGGAAGGAGGAGGAACTGCTCCATATAAGGGAGGAATATTTGGTTTAGGAAGGAGACCAAGTCCATCATGTCGAGGAGGGATAGGTCTACTTTTAGGAAGTTTATTAGATATAGGCATAGTCACATCCATAGGGATGGGTTGGGAATCTTCTTGCAGAAAGACATTAGTTTTATCTTTCAAAGGAAGAACTTCCTTCTCAAGAATGATAGGAATGTCAAGTTTGGGTGTTCTAGGTTCACTTAGAGATAGGATCATATCTTTTTTCCACTTTTGATAAGATTTGAAAAGATGATCACTTTGCGGAGGAAGAGATTGGAATTGTTTAGGCCAAAAGTAATCAATAGGAACGCTAGAAGTTCTTTCAGCTGGTTTAAAGAGACTATGATTGACAGTAACAACTTCACCATTATGGGGAAATTTCAAACACTTGTGAATAGGAGAAGCAATAGCTTTCATGGAAGATAGCCATGGATAGCCAAGCTTCACACAAAATTGTTCGGAAGATGGAATAATAGCAAAGTTCACATCAAGGGATTTGTTATGAACTTCAATAGGTAATGTAATTGAACCAATTGCAGGAGAAGAAAATGCATCAAATAATTTCACAACCACATTTGTTTCATCATAGATTACTTGATTCAATTGCAAAGTAAAAAGAAATTCTTCAGTAATGATATTAACCATACAAGAAGGATCAATAAGCACTCCACGGCAAGGTGTATTTTTGACTTTTGCAACTATATATAAAGGACCATCAGGTGCCCTGATAGTTTCACTAGAATCAAAGGTGATGGAAAGTTCTTTAGGGATTTTTTGCTGCTCTACAAAGTTAATCAAATTCGGAGTCATAGACACGAGATCATCAGGTGAGACAGAGGAATCAGTAGTATCAATCGCATTAAAGGTATGAGAAGGCCATGGATTAGTAAAAATCTGAAGATTTTGGTTAGGAGGAGCTACAGATGTATTGCCTTTATCATTCACTCCAGAAACAGAGATAGTATTATTATCAATCAAATCTTGAATTTTACCCTTTAAAGCAAAACATTTTTCAGTATCATGCCCAGGTTGACGATGAAATTGACAAAAAGATTTGTTATCAAAATAGGGTGAATTAATCTTTGCAGGATCAATTTGCCTTATAGGAGGAAGAGTAAGCACATTTTGTTCCAATAACTTATTCATAATACTATGCAATGATTCATTCAAAGGAGTAAACTTTCTTTATTTCTTGAAAAATTTAGAAATAGGAGACACACCTGATGCTGCATTCACATTGTTGTTGATGATGTGTTCATTGAATTTAATGGACTCTCTGTTCGGTTTAAACTTCCCAAATGATTGTTGACTACTATCACCCTTATCACTCGGAGCCATAGGATGTGATTGTTCCATTTGACTCACAGTCAGTTGATAATTGTGAAGAGTTGCGCACAACTGTTGGAAAGAAGTAAACTCAGAAAATAGGAGTTTGTCTCAAATATCTTTTTGTAAATTAGAAATAAAGATTCTTTGAATATCATTGTCAGGCACTGGAAAGGAATTTGAGCATACAAATGCTTATATCTACCAATGAAATCAGTCACTTTTTCTTTAGCACCTTGTTTACAATGCATTAAATCAATCAAAGTAACTTTAGGACTTATATTGTTTTGAAATTGTTGAATGAAAGCATTTGCAAGTTGTTCGAAAGAAGTAATAGAATAGGAAGGCAACGAGCAATAGCATTGTAGGACTTTGTCTCTTAATGTTCTAGTAAACAGTTTTGCAACCAACCTTTGGTCATAAGCAAAATCAGTACATATTGTTTGAAAGGTCTTAACATGTGTTAGAGGATCACCCTTACCATTATAAAGTTCCAAGTGCGGAATTTCAACATGTTTAGGGAGGATATCTCGAACAATGTCAAGAGAAAGTGGGCTCGCAACATCAAATGTGGGCACACTAAACTTAGATTGATTCATAGAGGCAATTTGTTGCTGTAAAGAAGAGACAGTTTGTGCAAGATTGTTAATGGTCGCTTCAGTCGAAGAATTCATATTAGACGTGTTAGATTGTGATGGAGGTGTTATGTTATTGAAAGAAGGTAGAGAGTAAGGTGGTGGGACACTATGATAGTTAGTCATAGGAGATGATTGGACAGGAGGAACACTACGAGGAATGGAAGGGTTAAATGAATTGCCCCCTTGCATCATGTTCATTTGTGGAGATATAATAGGAACACTCATTGAAGGAATGAATGAAGAAGTCAGATTGAATGAAGGAAGAGGGTTAATTGAAGAAGAAGGATTACCCCCATGATTAGTGATCATAGGAGGAATGTCTTGTATTGAAGTAGTCATTATGTTTGATGTAAAAGTAATACTAGCAATAGGAGTCGTCAAAGGAATAGAATGATTAACTTGAATAGGAGGTTGTGTATAACCTAAGGTTTCGGCACAACTCTTCATAGGCATCACATTTGAATCCACAATGTGTGCAATACCACACAAAATATCAATTCCATTCTTATCACTTTGAAGCATACATTTTAGACCCTCAATTAAAGGAAGAGCTTGACTATCAGGGTATTCTTGAGACATCCATTGTCGAAAATCGTCAAATTGGTTATCCAATTTTGAAAGTTGTTCTACAGAAACCTCATGGAGAGCTTCTTCATCATTAAGAGGATTAGAGGAATTACCCATGTCCTCGTTAAAAAGACCATTCAAATTAGGTTCCATCTCCTCAGTAATTAAACCTTGGAAAGACTTAATTCTAAGGCTTCGTCTAACGGGAATAGTGTAGGTAGGGCTTATTGTTGTAAAACTCATGCAGTAAAGAAAGAGAGAAGATTTTGAATTTTAGAGGTAGCAAATTTCAGTAAAACCAGCCAATCTTCTAGATTTAAGCTGTTAAATACAATCAGGACAATCTCCCGAAATTTCAGAAAAAATGTCCGGGACCGTGGCGCTCAGGGTGCACACGGTCCTTGCAACTTTTTTCGAAATTTGTAGGGATGAAAGTTATGATGATTTTACAACTAACCTGAAAAAATTGAGTGATTTTACGATCTGTAGATAGGCCAAATTAAAGTTGTAATCTCAAAATTGAACCCTACCAAGATTGTCGAAAAATGCAAAATTTGAATTTTGAAAAAGAGAGGGAAACTGAAATTTTGAATTTTATGATTTTAGAGGGAATACCAAAAGCAATGCAAGTTTTGAAATTTGAAAATTGACTCAATTTCATGCAAAATTCAATTTTGAAAGCGGAAATCAAAGTTGTTGTAATTAAGCACTTAATTTCAAAAGTCACAAATTGCAAAAATTTGAATAAATCACTGAAATTTCGAATGAATGATAACACACTTTTCAGATTTAGGACTGTAAGAAACACAATTTTGACACAAATTTTAATTTCAATGATTTTTGAATGATTAAAAGCCTCAATCCAAGCAATCGCTAGACCAACTTTGACTGTAATTTTGAAGGTGTTAAAATTGATGAAATCAGCCAAAATTCTGGATTTTAGCAGAAAAATACAGTAAGATCTAGCTCCCGAAATTTCGGAAAAAATGTCGGGGACGATGGCGCTCGGGGTGCACACGGTCCTCGCAATTTTTTTCCAAATTTTCAGGGATGAAAGATATTGTGATTTTATTGCGGAATCCAAAGTTACAGCTGATTTGGAGATGTTTTGATTAGTGAAATTGTCGGACAAAGGTTGAATCAAGAGGGTTTCAAAAATTAGGGTTTTGACACTTAACCACTTAATTTTCAAAATTAAAGCACAAATATGAATTGATAATTTGTAATAGAAGGGCAGATCTGAAAGAAGCATTAACAATTAAACATTTCACAAGTTTAATTACTTAAAAAGAAAATTTAGGGTTTTTATGCAATTAACCTCTAAAATTTTGCAAAAGATCAAACATGGAAATGTAATCAAGGAATCCAATTTTCAGATCTAACTATGAATAATCAGAAAGGATGTTCATGTCGGGTTCACCAAAATGTAAAGCGGAAAAATCGAACCCTAGTGGTTCTCCCCTCCCTAACTCCAAGGAGAGAGAAGGGAGATTCACTAGGGTTGATGGTTTTCACTTAGGAGAGACTTTACATTCAAAAGAGGGGTTGAAACCCACAAGATCCAATCCCACACAAGGCAAGATTGGATTCTAAATGAGTTTCAAGGGTTAAGACAGCAAGGCTACCCTCTTTTGTAAAGAAATGTAGATAGAATGATTAAGCTAGGAATACATAGAAAGTGAGAAAGATTCGCTTATAAACTGAGATAGGGATATGATATGAAGCTGCGGACCTGGAATTAGCAGTAAAATGTCGAGATGGCACTATCCTGCAAATTTGAGCAAAAGTTGACGGGACGATGGCGCCCGGCGTGCACACGGTTCTCCGAAAAATCTGCGAAACGAAGGGGGATCTGTTCGTCTCTGCACAAGGATTCCAGATCTTCAATTTCAGCCACGTACCTATAACCTACACACAGAAAAGCGAAGACGATTGGGGGGTTAGGGATTAGGGGTTTGCCCTTAGGTCAAACCCCGGTTTTGGAATTAACCAAGAAATGAGAAATGCTGTAAATGTAAATGACTGTAATGTAAAACAAGTACTAGTACCTTGTTGTAAGGATGTTTGTATCCTTATATGCGAAGGTATAGATGTTGTTGTTTGTTGTATGTTGTATGTTGTATGTTGTAGTATGTGATCTCCTCTTCAATGGTTGAATCCTTGTCTTGAATGCAACACTTAGCCTTGTGTAAAGCGGAAAATCGCGATCGAACCCTAGTTGCTCTCCCCTCTTCCAACTCCAAGGAGAGAGAAGGGAGATTCACTAGGGTTGATGGTTTTCACTTAGGGGAGAGACTTTACATTCAAAAGAGGGGTTGAAACCCACGAGATCCAATCCCATGCAATGCAAGATTGGATGCTAAATGAGTTTCAAGGGTTATGACAGCAAGGCTACCCTCTTTTGTAAAGAATGTGCATAGGAGAATTAAGCTAGGAATGCATAGAAAGTGAGAAAGATTCGCTTATAAACTGACATAGGAATACAGTATGAAGCTGCGGACCTGGAATTAGCAGTAAAATGTCGATACGGTGCTGTCCTACAAATTTGAGCAAAAGTTGTTGGGACGATGGCGCCCGGTGCCACAGTCCTCTGAAAAATCCGCGAAACGAAGGGGGATCTGTTCGTCTCTACACAAGGATTCCAGATCTTCAATTTCAGCCACGTACCTGCAACCTACACACAGAAAAGCGAAGACGATTGGGGGGTTAGGGATTAGGGGTTTGCCATTAGGTCAAACCCCAGTTTTGGAATTAACCAAGAAATGAGCAAGAGCTGTAAATGTAAATGACTGTAAAACAAGTACTAATACCTTATTCTAAGGCTGTTTGTATCCTTATGTACGAAGGTTTAGATGTTGTTGTTTGTTGTATGTTTGTATGTTGTATGTAGCATGTAGTATGTGATCTCCTCTTCAATGGTTGAATCCTTGTCTTGAATGCAACACTTAGCCTTGAATGGAGACTTGAAATGATCAATTGCTTGAAGGAATGCTTGAATGCTTGAATGCTTGAGTATAGTTTCCACGCCTTTTCCATCATGTCGAATGAAAGAGGAAAATGTAGTTTATATACTTGTCATTTAGGGCTGATAGACTGATTTTCCCGACCTTAGGCCGACCAGGAAAGTTTATTTTCCAAATTGCAAACAAAAAGACCCGAAGTCCAAAGGAGACTGGGCCCAAAATAGGACCCAGGGACCAGGGCGCTGGGTGCCATGGTCCTGGGGGACCTGGGCGCCCTAGTCCTGAAGGACCAGGGCGCTGGGCGCTCTGGTCCCACCTCCCGGGACAGCAGGGTGCAAGGAGGTTCAGGCCAGGGTGCTTGAAAAATGCAGTTTTCAGTGTCATAATCAGGTTTCGGGGTCTCCATTCAGGTTGCGCGTTGCGTCGCCATCGTGAAGACCGAAATGCAGTCGAAATTGCAAGTGTCACAATTTTAGGACGCTACATTTAGCCGCCACTTTAGCGGGAGTATGTATGCTCATACTTCCGGTAAAGTACAAGGAACAATCATTGAAAGACTTTCACCATGTCAAGGAGGCAAGACACGCCAAGCCCCCAGTGGACTAAGGATCTTACGACTTCGATTGACAAAGTAAAAGGGAAGATCATGAGGGAGAACCATGACTGTCAGTAGTAAGGTTCCCTCACTATGAGTCATGCAAGAAAGATATCAAAAATTTTCAAGGCAAAGCTAAATTTGTCAAGAAATTTTCAAGTATCTTGAAAAGATATGAACGGGATGTATGCCCCCCTACGTTAAAGCGATCGCACACGCCTCACCGGGGGTGATTGCTTTAAGGTAGTGATACATATAAGAAATGAGGAAGGAAAGGAGCACGTTATCACAAGGATTTAGCCCCCAAGTGTGAGATAAGCCCGAGGATAATAGACACAAAACACAAAGCACGAGGTGACTTCGCTTTCCTTGGGGTCAGTATGCTGTATGATAATTCATGTATATATATCATATGTATGTATGCATAATTGTTCTTCATTCCCCAATCAAGGAAGGTCACCTAGAAGAAGGGAACACATGTGTCTTTTGAGTCAACATGAGAGAGACCAAAAGAGATCTCAATGCTTTGCATCATCCTCAAGTAGACAACACTAAGGACAACAAATAGAAGAATGAGAATAACATATAGAAGAAGTAACACAAGAGAGGAGGAGAGAATCTGCTATGCTAATGTAACTAGTCTAGCACATCATCTACCCCCCGATCTTGCTGATCAATGTTTCGGGAAGGCAGGGAACACGCTAGAGGAGGAACATCCAACACAGCAGATGGAGCTATCACAAGATCCAAACAAGGGCTATGTTCATGTTCCGAGCCACGTTGTTCTTGTCTAGGAGCTAGGATAAGTGCTTTAGAAAATTCATTGGATAAATGGTTATCAATATCAACAAGTTCATATTCACTATCAGAAGCAAGAGAAGTAGCATTTTCATCATGAATAACATTTTCATCTATATCGTCATCAAGATTTATAAAAATAGGATCTTTAACTCGCAAAGGATCAAGACCATCATGCATCTTATGTTTAGGAGATTTTGGCTCAATTCTCGGCTGAGGAGAAAATGGAATAATGCTTGTTGAAGATGTTTTTGGAGATTGCAAAGTTTGAGAAGCAGTTGCTTGAGCCCTAAGACGACACTTTCGTCGGCGTTCATGTGCAGAACAATTTCGTCTAGTCTTAGTAGGAAGTGAAGAAGATTGAGGAGGAGGAATGTTCTCATCCTTATCACTTGGGTGTTTAGGTTGTGGTCTCTTAGGCTGGATAATAGGAGAAGAAGAAGGTCTCTTCTCTCTATAAAAGGAAGGAGGAGGAACTGCTCCATATAAGGGAGGAATATTTGGTTTAGGAAGGAGACCAAGTCCATCATGACGAGGAGGGATAGGTCTACTTTTAGGAAGTTTATTAGATATAGACATAGTCACATCCATAGGGATGGGTTGGGAATCTTCTTGAGGAAAGACATTAGTTTTATCTTTCAAAGGAAGAACTTCCTTCTCAAGAACGATAGGAATATCAAGTTTGGGTGTTCTAGGTTCACTTAAAGATAGGATCATATCTGTTTTCCATTTTTGATAAGATTTGAAAAGATGATCACTTCGCGGAGGAAGAGATTGGAATTGTTTAGGCCAAAAGTAATCAATAGGAACGCTAGAAGCTCTTTCAGCTGGTTTAAAGAGACTATGATTGACAGTAACAACTTCACCATTATGGGGAAATTTCAAACTTATGAATAGGAGAAGCGATAGCTTTCATGGAAGATAGCCAAGGATAGCCAAGCTTCACACGAAATTGTTCGAAAGATGGAATAATAGCAAAGTTCACATCAAGGGATTTGTTATGGACCTCAATAGGCAATGTAATAGAACCAATTGCAGGAGAAGAAAATGCATCAAATAATTTCACAATCACATCTGTTTTGTCATAGATCACTTGATTCAATTGCAAAGTAAAAAGAAATTCTTCAGTAATAACATTAACCATGCACGAAGGATCAATAAGCACTCCACGGCAAGGTGTATTCTTGACTTTTGCAACTATGTATAAAGGACCATCAGGTGCCCTAATGGTTTCATTGGAATCAAATGTGATGGAAGGTTCTTTAGGGATTTCTTGCTGCTCTACAAAGTTAATCACATTCGGAGTCATAGACACAAGACCATCAGATGAGAGAGAGGAATCATTAGCCTCAATCGCATTAGAGGTATGAGAAGGTAATGGATCAGTGAAAATCTGAAGATTTTGGTTAGGAGGAGCTACAGATGCGTTGCCTTTATCATTCACTCCAGAAACAGAAATAGTATTATTATCAATCAAATCTTGAATTTTACCCTTTAAAGAAAAACATTTTTCAGTATCATGCCCAGGCTGACGATGAAATTGACAAAAGGCTTTGTTATCAAAATAAGGTGAAGTAATCTTTGCAGGATCAATTTGTCTTATAGGAGGAAGAGTAAGCACATTTTGTTCCAATAACTTATTCATAATACTATGCAATGATTCATTCAAAGGAGTATACTTTCTTTCTTTCTTGAAAAATTTAGAAATAGGAGGCACACCTGATGCTGCATTCACATTGTTGTTGATGATGTTTTCATTGAATTTGATGGAATCTCTGTTCGGTTTAAACTTCCCAAATGGTTGTTGACTGCTATCACCCTTATCACTCGGAGCCATAGGGTGTGATTGTTCCATTTGACTCACAGTCAGTTGATAATTGTGAAGAGTTGCACACAACTGTTGGAAAGAAGTAAACTCAGAAAACAGAAGTTTGTCTCGAATATCTTTTTGTAAATTAGAAATAAAGATTCTTTGAATATCATTGTCAGGCACTGGAAAAGAAATTTGAGCATACAAATGCTTATATCTACCAATGAAATCAGTCACTTTTTCTTTAACACCTTGTTTACAATGCATTAAATCAATCAAAGTAACTTTAGGACTTATATTGTTTTGAAATTGTTGAATGAAAGCATTTGCAAGTTGTTCGAAAGAAGTAATAGAATAGGAAGGCAACGAGCAATACCATTGTAGGGCTTTGTCTCTTAATGTTCTAGTAAACAGTTTTGCAAGCAACCTTTGGTCATAAGCAAAATCAGTACATATTGTTTGAAAAGTCTTAACATGCATTAGAGGATCACCTTTACCATTATAAAGCTCCAAATGCAGAATTTCAACATGTTTAGGGGGAATAGCTCGAACAATGTCAAGAGAAAGTGGGCTCGCAACATCAAATGTGGGCACACTAAACTTAGATTGATTCATAGAGGCAATTTGTTACTGTAAAGAAGAGACAGTTTGTGCAAGATTGTTAATGGTCGCTTCAGTCGAAGAGTTCATATTAGATGTGTTAGATTGAGATGGAGGTGTTATGTTATTGAAAGAAGGTAAAGAGTAAGGTGGTGGGACTCTATGATAATTAGTCATAGGAGATGATTGGACAGGAGGAACACTACAAGGAGGAATGGAATGGTTAAATGAATTGCCCCCTTGCGTCATGTTCATTTGTGAAGATGTAATAGGAACACTCATTGAAGGAGTGAATGAACAAGTCGGATTAAATGAAGGAAGAGGGTTGATTGAAGAAGGGGGATTGCCCCCATGACTAGTGATCATAGGAGGAATGTCTTGTATAGAAGTAGCCATTATGTTTGATGTAAAGGTAGGTATGCTAGCAATAGAAGTCATCAAAGGAATAGAATGATTGACTTGTGTAGGAGGTTGTGTATAACCCAAATTTTCAGCACAACTCTTCATAGGCATCACATTCGAATCCACAATGTGTGCAATACCACGCAAAATATCAATTCCATTCTTATCACTTTGAAGCATATGTTTTAGACCCTCAATTAAAGGAAGAGCTTGACTATCAGGGTATTCTTGAGACATCCACTGGTGAAAATTGTCAAATTGGTTATCCAATTTCGAAATTTGTTCTTCAGAAACCTCATGGAGAGCTTCTTCATCATTAGGAGGTTTAGAGGAATTACCCATGTCCTCGTTAAAAAGGCTATTCAAATTAGGTTCCATCTCCTCGGTAATTAAACCTCGGAAAGACTTAATTCTCAGGCTTCGTCTAACAGGAATAGTGGAAGTAGGGCTTATTGTTGTAAAACTCATGCACTAGAGAGAGAGAGAAAGTTTTGATTTTAGAGGTAGCAATTTTCAGTAAAATCAGCCAATCTTCTGGATTTAAGCTGTTAAATGCAATCACGACAGTCTCCCGAAATTTCAGAAAAAATGTCCGGGACCGTGGTGCTCGGAGTGCAACACGGTCCTTGCAACTTTTTTCGAAATTTGCAGGGATGAAAGGTATGATGATTTTAAAGCTAATCTGAAAAAATTGAGTGATTTTACGATCTGTAGATAGGCCAAATTAAAGTTGCAATCTCAAAATTGAACCCTACCAAGATTGTCGAAAAATGCAAAATTTGAATTTTGAAAAAGAGAGGGAAACTGAAATTTTTAATTTTATGATTTTAGAGGGAATGTCAAAAGCAATGCAAGTTTTGAAATTCAAAAGTTGACTCAATTTCATGCAAAATTCAATTTTGAAAGCGGAAATCAAAGTTGTTGTAATTAAGCACTTAATTTCAAAAGTCACAAAATGCAAGAATTTGAATAAAGCACTGAAATTTTGAATGAATGCAAACACACTTTTCAGATTTAGGACAGTAAGAACACAATTTTGACACAAAATTTCAGTTTCAATGATTTTTGAATGTTTAAAAGCCTTAATCCAAGCAATCACAAGACCAACTTTGACTGTAATTTTGAAGGTGTTATAATTGATAAAATCAGCCAAAATTCTGGATTTTAGCAGGAAAATACAGTAAGATCTAGCTCCCGAAATTTCGGAAAAAATGTCGGGGACGATGGCGCTCGGAGTGCACACGGTCCTTGCAACTTTTTTCCAAATTTTCAGGGATGAAAGATATTGTGATTTTATTGCGGAATCCAAAGTTACAGCTGATTTGGAGATGTTTTGATCAGTGAAATTGTCGGACAAAGGTTGAATCAAGAGGGTTTCAAAAATTAGGGTTTTGACACTTAACCACTTAATTTTCAAAATCAAAGCACAAATATGATTTGATAATTTGTAATAGAAGGGCAGATCTGAAACAAGCATTAACAATTAAATATTTCACAAGTTTAATTACTAAAAAGAAATTTTAGGGTTTTTATGCAATCACCTCTAAAATTTTGCAAAAGATCAAACATGGAAATGTAATCAATTTTTTCAGATCTAAGCATGAAAAATCAGAAAGGATGTTCACGTCGGGTTCACCAAAATGTAAAGCGGAAAATCACGATTGAACCCTAGTTGCTCTCCCCTCTTCCAACTCCAAGGAGAGAGAAGGGAGATTCACTAGGGTTGATGGTTTTCACTTAGGGGAGAGACTTTACATTCAAAAGAGGGGTTGAAACCCATGAGATCCAATCCCACGCAATGCAAGATTGGATGCTAAATGAGTTTCAAGGGTTATGACAGCAAGGCTACCCTCTTTTGTAAAGAATGTGCATAGGAGAATTAAGCTAGGAATGCATAGAAAGTGAGAAAGATTCGCTTATAAACTGAGATAGAAATACAGTATGAAGCTGCGGACCTGGAATTAGCAGTAAAATGTTGATACGGCGCTGTCCTACAAATTTGAGCAAAATTTGTTGGGACGATGGCGCCCGACCCCACGGTCCTCCGAAAAATCCGCGAAACGAAGGGGGATCTGTTCGTCTCTACACAAGGATTCCAGATCTTCAATTTCAGCCGCGTACCTGCAACCTACACACAGAAAAGCGAAGACGATTGGGGGGTTAGGGATTAGGGGTTTGCCATTAGGTCAAACCCCAGTTTTGGAATTAACCAAGAAATGAGCAAGAGTTGTAAATGTAAATGACTGTAAAACAAGTACTAATACCTTGTTCTAAGGATGTTTGTATCCTTATGTGCAAAGGTTTAGATGTTGTTGTTTGTTGTATGTTTGTATGTTGTATGTAGCATGTAGTATGTGATCTCCTCTTCAATGGTTGAATCCTTGTCTTGAATGCAACACTTAGCCTTGAATGGAGACTTGAAATGATCAATTGCTTGAAGGAATGCTTGAATGCTTGAATGCTTGAGTATAGTTTCCATGCCTTTTCCATCATGTCAAATGAAAGAGGAAAATGTAGTTTATATACTTGTCATTTAGGGCTGATAAACTGATTTTCCCGACCTTAGGCCGACCAGGAAAGTTTATTTTCCAAATTGCAAACAAAAAGACCCGAAGTCCAAAGGAGACCGGGCCCAAAATAGGACCCAGGGACCAGGGCGCTGGGCGCCATGGCCCTGGGGGACCAGGGCGCTGGGCGCTCTGGTCCCACCTCCCGGGACAGCAGGGTGCAAGGAGGTTCAGGCCAGGGTGCTTGAAAAATGCAGTTTTCAGTGTCATAATCAGGTTTCGGGGTCTCCATTCAGGTTGTGTGTTGCGTCGCCATCGTGAAGACCGAAATGCAGTCGAAATTGCAAGTGTCACAATTTTAGGACGCTACACCTTGAATGGAGACTTAGAATGATCAATTGCTTGAAGGAATGTTTGAATGCTTGAATGCTTGAATGTTTGAGTAGTGTTTCCCCGTCTTGTACACATATGTCCTTCCTCCTCAAAATGGGAGAGGAAATGTAGTTTATATACTTGCCAATTAGGGTTGATAGACTGATTTTCCCGACCTTAGGCCGACCAGGGAATGTTATTTTCCAATTTGCAAACAAAAAGACCCGAAGTCCCATAGGAGACCGGGCCCAAAATAGGGCCAGGGACCAGGGCGCTAGGCGCCATGGTCCTGGGGGACCAGGGCACTGGGCGCCCTAGTCCTGAAGGACCAGGGCGCTAGGCACTCTGGTCCCACCTCCTGAGACAGCAGGGTGCAAGGAGGATCAGGCCAGGGTGCTGGAAAAATGCAGTTTTTGATGTTGTGAACAAGTTTCAGGGTCTCCATTCAAGTTCAGTGTTGCGTCGCCATCGTGAAGACCCAAATGCGGTCGAAATTGCAAGTGTCACAATTTTAGGACGCTGCAATGACATAAAAAGAGAATAAAATATAAACCATTATTGAACTTTTGTTATAATTAAAGCTTTCATTACTTCTTACTTGCAAGTTTTTTGTTGTCTTATACAATAATTCTACCCTCTGTCGTATCTCATCAGTGGTAGGATGCACGACTGCCAAAGCAACAATCTCTTTTCTAATTTTTATAAAAGGCATTTTAAAGAATTTCACAAGGTCTGTGGGATCTTCAGGGTCATCATTGCTTAACCCTAATGATTCCACATCCATAGAAAGGTGCTCAGGTACTGCAACTCCCTTTCCCTTTCCCTGAACATCCATCTATGTCAAGAATATCATTAACAATTACAAAATTAGTATAAATCACTAAAAAAAAGAACATAATAATGTAACAGTTTGCTTCTACCTAATTTGTACAATTACAATGAGGTTTACCTGCTCGGTAGAAGTGTTGCAAGGTACATCTTTGTCTGAAATATGTGATGGATCCATGTCGTCTTGTGACAAAGAAAAAATATAAAAAACGTTAGTGAAATTACATCATATACAACATGAACAACATGAACTTTGTAGACAAAAAGAGTATTAAATAATAAAAAGATGTTGTCATCAAAATCATTGTAAATTTTGTAATTCCTTACCTTTAATTTATGTAGACTATGCAGGATCCTCAACTAAATGGTCACATAAATAGTCACATAGCTAATAAACAATCCAATTTCCATAAATAAACACAGTTTAAAAATTGTCACATAAATAGTCACACCCCTATCTCCATCTCCGTATTAAAAGGTGCATCATGAATTAATTATGTAATGGCATTAGAATTCAAAACAGAATGAATTAATTATGTAAAAAAAATTCTATCAAGAAGTCAATATTCAATAGATAATATACTAATCGCATTCCTCATCATCATGAACATCATCATCATCATCATCATCATCATCATCATCATCATCATCGTCATCATCATCATCGTCATCGTCATCATCATCATCATCAACGTCTTCGCCATCATCATCACCATCATCACCATCACCGTCATCATCATCATCATCATCATCATCATCATCATCATCTTCTTCTTCTTCTTCTTCTTCTTCTTCTTCTTCTTCTTCTTCTTCTTCATTGTGAAACGGTCAATCATGATCATCGTCCACTTCATCTTCTACTTCTTCAGTATCTTCTTCTTCCATCACATTATACTTTATCGGCCTTCCTCTTGGATCATGTCTAACAACAAATGACCAACCCAGTTTATGTGGAACCTCTGCGTAAAATACTTGCTCACATTGGCTTGGAAGAACATAGGGCTCATCCCCAACTGGTTCAAATGACCTTGTATTTAGCATTATAAAACCATTATCATGTTCAATAACAGTTCTATCAGGATCATTTTTATTCAATCGTAGCCTATACCATTTGACAACGAAAAAAAATAATTTGAAGGAATTAAAGTCACACTCAAGTATATCATCCAAAATTCCATAGTATCGATTTTGAGACTGTTGAGGATGAATGTCATTTCTCGATGAAATATTTGTCACCTCAACTACTACAGTGATGCCAGAATCACAAGTTTTCTTCATGTCATCCAACTTTTTTATGCGAAATTTATGACCATTAAAGCACATAGCATTGTGGTGTTTGACCTGTGATATGTCAAACATGTAAAATTTATTGCATTGTGAGTTGATAAACATATGGGTGATTAATAAATTTATACGTACCTATTTATCTCTTAAACCATATGCTAAATCAATTTCCCTTTGCGTAACATTGGAATCTCCATTACAATGTGCTTCTTTAACCAATGAAGCCACACCTTCCCATGTTAACGTGCATCCAGAATGTTGACAATGTTCAATCCATACCATCATCCAATCAAGATTGTTTGCTATATACAAATGTAGTGCATCCCACTCTCGACCAACTGTACAAAAAATAAATAGACGTCTTACAATTGATTTATTTTGAAGATTAAGAATTAATTAACTACAATAACATCTTATAATTACCTCTCACTTTCCTCAATCTACCTTTCCCCATCAAGTACTCCCCTTCGAATTCATTAATGGTGTTGGGATCCCAAATGCGATCCATGTGGATCTTTGCTGCAAACTTAGGAAGATATTCAAAAATGTACACCATAGTCTGGTATACCATATATCCCTCCACCATAGAACCCTCAGGACGTGCTCTTTGTCGAGCCAAAGCCTTCAAAAATTTCAAGTGCCTCTCAACCATCCACATTGACCTAGTGTGTATAGGTCCACACAATTCAATCTCCTCAACTTGGTGTATGAGGTAGTGTTCTTTTGCATTGAAAAAAGTTGGAGGTAGACACTTTTGCATTTCACACATTAAATGAGGATTTTTTCTCTTCCAATATTTTATATCGTCTTTATGGATTTCTTTACATGACAACCACCTACAAGGTATTCAAGACACAAAAAAATATATTACATAAGAAGTAAAACAAATCCCAAATATAATATCTATACAACGAACTAAACAAATATCACTACTTACCTTATGTATTTTCCAAGATCATATATGACTTTCTTGACATTATTGTCGAAGTCGTCTGGGAGAGATAGAGGTAGAACGTACTGCAACAATTATAAAATTATCTTATCATTTTTTTGTAACATAATGAAAAGTACACATACGCTCAGTACTTAAATACATACTAAAAACACAAGAACATGAATTACCTTAATGAAGGTATTCCAATCATGCGTTTTCATCCCTGGCCCAAATTCACTTTTCTTTGATATGAGATTGTTTATGTTTGCAACAAATCCTGTGGGAAATCAAATTTTTCGTATGACTTCTTTTATAGCATTGCTTTGTTGGTCCGTTAATAACCAAGGAAGCTCACTTATATTAATCCGGTCTCCATGGCTATTTGATTGAATGACATTTATCATTGCATGATTGGAATCCTGAATGTCACTACATATTTTGACAATTTTTTCTTTATCACGCCTTCCATCCAATATTTTCCATAATGTCTCTGTTATATTCTTTCCAATATGCATACTATCAAACAAATGAACAATTTGTAACTACTCGTAGTAGGGCAACCTACTAAATTGTCGGGGATAACTTTTTATTCCCATAGGAAGGTGGTCATTTATGCCTTCACGACCTTCATGATCATCAATCACATCATCAGTAAACAAAACAAAATAGAAAAGATGTTTTATGAAAAACCAATAGATGGAATGGCATTACCTTGATGATTAATTCTATTATATTCCAACTTCCACAGGTGAGGTGTCATTCTTCGTGGCTTTGATGTATTATCTTCTTTCCCATTGAAAAGATGTCTTTTAGTATTTTGATACTTATGATTTTTGTGGAGAAAGTGCCTATACTCATCAAACACCTGCTTTCCTAAACTTTTTGAATGACGAGATTTCATATTTGGACCACAAATAGGACATGCAAATTTTCCCTTTGTTTGAAGACCTACAAGATAATGTATAATTGGATTAAATATGATAAATTTTTGAATTATAATGTTCATGCACAACTTAAACACTATAGCATACCACAAAAATGTGTTAGCCCTGAGGCATCGTGTATTGTCCATAGAAGCATCGCATGGAATTGAAATTGTCTTTGTCCTATTGGTCTAGAGACGTCATACATAGTGACACCATTCCATAACTCCAGCAACTCGTCGATAAGAGGCTCGATATATACATTCATATCTTTAACTTGGTACTTACCTAATCGAATGAACAAAAACATTACATAATTATTATGACCATTTTACTGCAATATTTATAATTAAATTTAGACAACTATATTGAAATGATAAAATACCTGGAACAATCATTGCCAACATTATGTGTTCCCTCTTTATTGACATCCATGGAGGAATGTTATTGTTGATAACAAAAATAGGCCACACTGAGTAAACAGATCTCATCTCTCAAAATGGATTGACACCGTCCGTTGCCAATGAAAGCTTGAGATTACGAGGTTCTTCTTTAAAGTGTGGCCACTTTTCCTCTATGTCCATAAATGTTGAACCATCCGCAGGCATTCAAATAATGTCATCTCAACTTCTATTGCATGCATGGTAATCCATAAATTGTGCCAAGGTAGTGCACTTGAATAATCGTTGCATACATGGAATAATGGGAATATAGCGAAGAACCTTGCAAGGAACCCTTTTTGTTATTTGATCTGTTCGATATCTACTGATATGACATTCAGGGCATTCAGTTCAAAATTCATGTTGTTTATGATATATAATATGATCATTGGGACAAGCATCTATTACTTGATACTCCATTCCAATATCTTTTATAACGGCAGATAATTCTCGGTATGAGCGAGGTAGAATATTTGATGGTGGTAACGAAAACTCACCTATCAATCTACAACAACAAAATATAATTTGTTATAGTAAAGAATATTAATGGTACTGCATGATTCACAGTTTATTATGACATATATGACATGTCTTAACATACGTGACATTGTTATGTTGGATAAACCATTCATAACCTTCAAGTTCACCAACAACAATACATCGGAGAGAAGAGTTGCCTGCGAGCCTTCATAAAGGGCCTCAAATGCCTTCTCAAGTAGAGGGACATCATGAACAACATCAAGGTCATCTTCATCATCATGATTAGTTGCGCGAGTACTAAATGAGTCATGGATCAATGTATTTGTACCATCATCTTCAATTATGTTTTCTAGCTCATGATCGTCATCTTCCATGGGATCATTATCTTCAGCTTCGATATTCACACCTCCATGTTCATCCACTTTGAAAACCATATTCTCAAGGTTGTTTGATCCATACCATGTGCTCTAGGGTGCTTGACTTATATAAAATTGATATACATAAATAAACTGTGATCATGATCTCATCATCACGTGATTTATTATGTATATAAATTGTCAAAACGATATAATGAAAAACTTACCAATGGATGATAATCATGTCCACCTTCAATGTGACCTTGCAGCCTACAATGTTTCTTCGTTGTTTTGATTAGAAGTCTTCTAGTTTTTAACCCCTTACAAATTTTGCATGGACAATAACATTTTCCATCACCTTTTCTTTTCAAGTTAGACCACAATCTAGCAATTGTCTCCTTATTTTGTTGTTCGTTGATATTGTCTGACATGGTCTTTCTTCATAGGCAAGAAAATAGAAATTATTGTCTGACATGGTTTTTCCCTCAGAAGCTGGCAGATCCTGCTTCCATACTTTAATTCTATTTTCTCAAAGGACAATCCTAAAAATCCATGCATTGCAAACAACTTTTTACACCTTTGTTGGTTGTGGTGGCATCACCGAGAGTTTACATCAATAAATGAGGAACATGCCAATGCTTTTAATGCAGCAGTAGAAGTCTATCTCTTATTCAATATCTCTAGTGAAACCCCCATGATCTTTTGTTGGAGTAGAATTTGTTATATTCTAGAAAGGGTCTTGTCCTTTTTTGATGGGATATTCATCTACCTCAAGAAATAATTGTTCTTATCTCCAACAAGAAGTGGAACTAAATGAAGATCTAGCACCATGAAATTAATCCTCAAAAGGATTACTATAGTTAGTTTTGGTAGATAATGATCTGGGTAAAATACTAATGTGTCTTTACGAAACATTATGTACTAGCTTAGCATACTCTAACAACTTTGGTGCGACATGCTACATCCAATTAAGTCTCCATCGGTATCTCTATTGTGTTTATGGATTGGGATTCAATGTACTATTTTTATACATAGATTTTACTTTCAACTAAGGAGGTTTGTATGTACTTACTTGTCTTTCAATTTTATCCCTATTTTAAGAATTTCTTCTATCAACAAATCATTTTTTGTAAGTTGTACAAGTAGAAGCTTGAACATGCCTTCCATGCTAGCCTTGTTGATACGTTCAACACCATCTTGTGCAACAAATCTTTAGAACTCCATTTTTCTGAATTGAAGAGTGAGTAGTAGGGACAATCTAGGACACTTACAGAGGTTTTGCAAGAGAGATAAATAGACCTAAATATTATGGCTTAATAATGATCAATAGGTAAACAGATAAGAAACTCTCAATATCAAAATGACTTTCTCAATTGTCTTTACTAGAAATGGATAGATCTGCTAATAATGGCTTTATGACTGTATGTCAACTTTAGACTCAGTCCAAGAAGAGCTATAACTAATATGCGATATCTAGATTTATGATCTCTATAATATAACAATCCCATAATTATGTTTCCATGCATCTATACCACAACACAAACATCATGCTAGTGTTTAGCCATAGCAATTGATATCCTAATTATAGAATGTGAAATATGCACATAACTATGAATAAAGATTAAGAAAAACAAAGAAAGATGCTTATTGCAAACATAAATGACTAATGGATAAGAATTGAATTCATTGTAGATAGTTTTGAATATCAAATTCACTTATTTGTGTGCATTTAGTAGCTCATGTACTTGTGGCCAACCATTTATTTCTTTCATAAATTAAACACTTATTAATAACATTAAATGGCTGAGTAATTATGTTTTAGTTGAAATTGAAAATAAAATATTTAATTTCAGGACAGCTCACACTATTCCCTATCATATTTTAGACTCTCGGTTTTGTTAGTAGTCATTTGATGTCTTTGGAGTTGATCATTACATTTCTTTAGTTACGTTTGCCAGCCTACTCCCAGCTTGTACCAAAATGGGAGCTTTGGAACAAGGTATGGACATCCATCAAAGCATAAAAGATAGAGGAATTTTGTCAGATGTAGTTGCAACTGCACAAAATGGATTTGTTGAGAAGGCTTTAGAAACTTTCAAGCAAATGAAATCGGCAAGTGTAAAGCCAAATTCCATGACCATTGCTACTATCCTCCCTGCCTGTGCCAAAATGGGAGATTTGGAACAGGGTATGGACATTCATCGAAGCATAAAGGATAGAGAAATTTTGTCAGATGTTGTAGTTGTAACTGCCTTGGTAGACATGTATGCAAAATGTGGAAGCATAGACAAGGCACGTGAACTATTTGATAGAATGCCTAAAAGAAATGTTGTCTCGTGGACTGCAACGATTGCTGGATATGCACAAAATGGATTTGTTGAAAAGGCTTTAGACACTTTCAAGCAAATGAAATTGGAAGGCATAAAGCCAAATTCCACAACCTTTGCCAGCATCCTCCCTACCTATGCAAAAATGGGAGCTTTGGAACAGGGTATGGACATCCATCAAAGCATAACGGATAGAGGAATTTTGTTAGGTGTTGTACTTGAAAATGCCCTACTTGACATGAATGCAAAATGTGGAAACATGGACAAGGCTCGTGAATTGTTTGATACGATGCCGCAAAGAGATGTGATCTCATGTGAACAATCAACACACACGTATACGGGAGGAAGGGATTGCTGATACAAAATTGAACACTCACTCCTCAATCACAGTTCTATGGTTTTACGAGATTAAACTAGAACAATTGACCACCACATGTATATTTTTTGCAACATGAAATTAAAAACTAGGGCAATTTGAATCTACCTCCTGCGTGGGATTGCCTTCGACGCGGGTTTTATGTTCTTGGGGGTTGAAGTCGCCACGGACGCCTATGCGGGATTGCAATTCACAAATGAATTCCTTGCCTCTTTTTTTATTTTGTAATGGCCACTGTCGTCGGAATTACGATGAACTTGAGCACTTTTTTGAAAAAAAAAAAATTCTCATTGCTAATACCTTCTTCGTCGAAACCAAATGGGTAATTTCCGTCGGAATTACAATGAATGCAGGCATTTTTAAAAAAAAAAATCAAATTTGGCCACAATATACCTTCTCCGTCGGAAACCTCAGTCGAAAATCTAGTCCAAATGTATTAGTGAGTGTAGCTCAACTCAATGACAGAGGTTATCCATTGGAATTCAAGAATGGAATGTGCAAAATCTATGGGAGCAAAGGTGAACTAATTGCAATCAGGAAGCAGACAAAAGGTAACCTGTTTCACCTGAATCTTAAAGTCAACAACTGTTTAATTGCTAAAGTAGATGATAGTTGGATTTGGTTTCAGAGATTTTATCATATAAATTTTGATAACATTGTTAAGGTCAGTAAGTCCAAGTCGGTAAGAGGTTTCCCTCAGTTGGACAAACGGATAAATTCTCTGTGTAAGGAATGTCAGTTAGGAAAGATGACGTCCTCAACTTTTAAGAGCAAATCTTTCTCAGTAGAAAATTTGTTAGATTTGGTTCATAAAGATCTCTATGGACCAATAAGGACTAAAAGTATTCAAGGTGATAGATATTTTATGATCTTCACTGATGATTGCTCAAGAATGATGTGGGTCACATTCTTGAAGGATAAAACAAAAGCCTTTAGTAAGTTCAAGGCATTTAGGGCCTTAGCTGAAAAGGAAAGTGGTAAGAAGATAAAGTGTCTGAGGACTGATCAAGGAGGTGAATTTACTTTAGAGGAATTCACTAGATATTGTGAAGACAATGGAATCAAGAGGCAACTTTCTGCACCGAGGACACCACAGCAGAATGGTATTGTAGAGAGAAACAATCAGTCAGTTGTTGAAGCTGCTAGAACAATGCTTATACAAGGAGGCATAGCAAAAACTTTCTAGAGAGAAGTTGTCAGCATAGTTGTCTACACTATGAATAGGATATTGGTAAATAGAGGTAAGGATAAAACTCCTTATGAATACTAGTATGGTAGGTCACCTAATGTCAATTATTTTAAGATTTTTGGTAGTAAATGTTTTATCAAGAGAGGTGACTATGTTAGTAAGTTTGAGGCTAAGAGTGATGAAGGTATATTTCTTGGTTACTCCACCAAGAGTAAGGCCTACAAATGTTACAACAACTGGACATAGAGAATCATTGAAAGTGTTGATGTCTGAGTGGATGAGTATCTTGAAGTTTCAAGAGAAACCAGTAAGGAAAAGAAGGAAGATGAACCTTGCATTCTGATTTTGGAACTAGAACCGGTGAAACAAGAAGCTAATGAAGTCAATGTTGTAGTACCAGTTCAACCAAAATAGGTAGATTCAGAAGAAGATGATGATAGTGAGGAAGAAGAACTTGAAGATAATGATCATGTCATTCTAAGGTATGTGAGACTCAATCATAATCCTGATCAGATTGTTGGAGATAAAGATGTTAGAGTCTTAACCAGAAGAAGGATTAGAGAGAATTCTTGCATGATCTCCACTATTGATCCTAGAACTGCTAAGGAAGCATTTGGAGATGATCATTGGATTAAAGCTATGGAGGAGGAGCTTGACTAGATTGAGAAGAACAATACATGGACCCTAGTACCCAGACCAGTGAATAAAAATGTGATAGGTACTAAATGGGTATTTGGGAACAAACTGAATGAAGATGGAGTAGTAGTCAGAAACAAAGCTAGATTGGTATGCAAAGGTTATGCACAGGAAGAAGGAGAAGACTATGGTGAGATATTTGCACCAGTTGCTATATTGGAAGGTGTTATGACTCTACTTTCATTTGTAGCATATAAGGGATTCAAAGTATATCAAATGGATGTGAAGTAAGCATTTCTAAATGGAATACTGGAAGAAGAAGTATACATTGAGCAGCCAGATGGTTATGCTTTGACTGATGCAAAAGATATGGTGCATAAACTACACAAGGCACTATATGGTTTGAAGCAAGCACCGAGAGCATGGTATGAAAGGCTACATTCACACTTGATGAAGATAGGTTTTCAGAGAACCAATGATGACAATAATATATATCTCAAATCTGAAGGAGATAAGATATTGGTGAGTGAAGTGTTTGTGGATGATATCATATTTGGAGGCAATGATGACATGAGTGATGACATTGCAAATGAGATGAAAAGTGAATTTGAAATGTCTTTAGTAGGAAGGATAAAATACTTTATAGGTTTGCAAATTCAGCATATGAAAAGTGGTATTTTTGTCACACAATCTAAGTATGTGAAAGAGGTATTGAAGACATTTGGAATGAGTGACAGTAAAGCAGTTGGGACTCCAATGGTTACAGGTTGTAAACTATCTAAAGAGGATGAAGCTGCATCTGTTGATGAAAAGGAGTACAGGTCAATGATAGGGAAACTGCATTATGTTTTTCACAACAGACTGGATATTGCTTATGCAGTTGGTTTAGTTGTTAGATTCTAGAAGAATACAAAGGAGACACACTTGATAGAAACCAAGAGGATATTCAGATATTTGAAAGGTATTATTGGCTATGGATTATGGTATCCATATGCAGGTAACTTTGATTTGAAGGTTTATACGGATGTAGATTGGGCAGGTAATGTTGATGATAGGAAGAGCATAACCGGTGGTGCATTCTTTCTTGGAGGAAGACTTGTATCATGGAGCAGTAAGAAGTAGAGCTGTATATCACAGTCCACTACTGAAGCTAAGTATGTTGCAGCAAATATGAATTGTACCCAGGCTATCTGGATGAAACACATTCTAAAAGGATTCAAGCTGAAGATTTCAGAATCGGTAAAGATTTTATGTGACAATACCAATGCAATTAATATTTCAAAGAACCTGGTGTTGTATGCTAAAACCAATCATATTGAGCTGAAATATCATTTCTTGAGAGAAAAAGTGTAGAGTAAAGATGTGTTATTAGAGCATGTATCCACCAAGGAGAAGCTAGAAGATATCTTTACTAAACCTCTACCTAAGACTACTTTTGAGTATCTTAGAGGTCAGCTAGGGGTTGTGCCCCTACATGAGGTCAATTGAACAAGATGTGGAACACATCAGTCCTGGAGCTAATTGAAGAATCTTGTAGCAGGATTGGTGTAGAGTGGAGTTATTCCATAGGGGGAGGATCAAGTTACAGGTTGATGTTGCAGAATAGTGAAGTATGACACTGCATGTTTTACTTTCACTTTGGCATTGTTGTCAAAGGGGGAGAAGAACTATATGATAGGGGAGAAGAACCATATGATTGACAGATAGAATATCTATAGCCAGTTACTAGTTGAAGACATGGAGACTCAGTTGAAGGAGAGTACATGGTAAAATGTAAACTAGGATTCCTATTCACAATCAAACAATCAAGGGTATTGATACTTGTATTTCCATCAATGCCAAAGAGGGAGATTGTTGGCATTTGCATGATGATTACATTGATGAACTATTATGTTGTCATTGATGTCAATTTTAACCAGTAATGATTTTGTAATAATGTTGTTTTGCAACTGGTAAGTGAGCTTGTGAAGGAAACTGGTATTACTAGAGAAATAGTGAGATCAACCGGTAAACCCTACCTGTTGATGTGCCAAACCCTAATTGATGGAGCTTGGTGAATCAGTTGTATTGGTTTATGTTCAAATAATGAGTGGTAATGATAATGCCACGTATGCATTTTGTATGAGAATAGTTTCAAATGGTTTTGATGAGTTACAAGGATCGATGAAGCAGTGATCAAGGAACGATTGAGGTTAGCTTGAATGATGTAAAATTATTGCTATGTAATCCAACGGTCATACTTGAACTGATTTGTTTGTAATCTCTATGAGATCTTAGGTTTGTGTTGTGTTACCGACCTATTGTTTTTCTTATAAGGTCAATGATTTGTTTTGTTGTAGTGTTGGCAATTCTGGTTGAATGTAAGAGTGATTAGTTGCCGAACTAGGAGATGTATCTACAGTATGTGTAAAGGAATATAGGAGCATGAAAAGGATCTGATCAAGCAGTGTAGTTCTATTTACCAGATCAGCAAACCCTTGTTATTCCCTAACAATTACAATAGTCAAATCCCTTAACCGAGTAAGCTCTAACAAGCTTAGTGCTATCTAAATCCTCTAACCAGGGGACCCATTAGCTTGGATTTCAAATCCTCTGTCGAGGTTACTCTTAATAGGGTATTGCGTCTAATAGGGTATTATAGTCAATCCTTTAACCAGGTGGTCCCTAACAAGATTTGATCTTAACAGGACTTATTGTAAAGCTTTAACAAGCTTGGCTCCTAATAGGGCAAACTTCAAAAGAGTTCAGAATACTTGTGGGTATTCATCCCCACCGTGGTTTTTCCTGTTAGGACCCGGAGGCAACCGAGAGGAGGGGGGGTGAATCAGTTGTCAATTAATTTTAATCCAAATATAACTTAATCAAACTTGATGCATAATACCGATAAACAAAACTTAGTGTCAGTTGGTAGTTTAATAGTTAATAACAGTACCGATAAAGTTTAATGCATGAAAGAGAAAGATAAATAACATCCACAACACATAATACAGATATTTGTACTTGGAAACCCAAAAAACCACAGTGGGAAACCTTACCCACAATCAGATGATACTATTGTAGATAGTATGTGTGTACAAATGGGTCTGCACGTGCAGAAAGGCCAACTACCTAGAGCTCACTGCTCAATCACAAAATGGGAGTCACACTGACTACAATTGGATGGTTAAATCCAATGATAATGTACTACTCAAAATAGCATCTTCATATGCTAGATTCAGTACTGGTTAAGCTCTGATTGTCTTCTTCAAACTTTCCTTGAATCTTCAAATGATGTCTATGTGAGTAGCTCTGATTATATTCGCATATACCTTATTACAATCCTTTTCCACACTTCCTCTTAATCTCAAAAATAAGATCTTACATATATAACAAAACCTAAGACCAATTGTGTAGGTCGGCTCACTAAGAATATTACAATTAAATTAATTACAAATGAATCAATATGTGATGCATCATGTCGGCTCAATGCATTTACAATAATAACCAATCAATAAATTATCTTCATAACATGTTGTGCTGATCTGGAATAGATAACACTTGCCGGTCCATAACCTAGACCAATTTGTCGGTAACAACAAATATGCAAACTTGATTAGACCAATAACCAAGTCACCAAAAACAAGTGTCCTAACCATGTCTTTGACATAACCAAGTAATCTCCAGATGATAACAGATCATCCTTAATGTCAATGAACAATATAACTTGTCGGTGAACCAAATACTAGTGACTGTGCATAAGTCACTGAACATGCCAGTGAACATAACCAAAGATCTCCAGTGCTAATAAGTGTTGACAAGTGTTGACATCAATGACAAAACCAATGCAACACATCCATAATACCAACAATCTCCCCCTTTGGCATTGATGAAAACACAAGATGGAAAAACCATCTAAGTGTCAAAGCAGAAATGCCAAAAACCAAAAACTAACAATCTCCCAAAGAGATCAATTACTAGAAATCAAAATACATAATATCTCTCCCTAGGAATAATCTCTCCCCAAAAGATAATGTGTTTTTCCATAGATATCTCTCCCCTTTTGACATCAAATGCCAAAGCAATACAAAACCAGATACAATCAGTTCATAGAACTTATTACAAATACCAACTTATCCAGCTACTCCCCTTGAGAAGTAGCTCTCCTTCATCAAAGCCGGAAAAAGGTTTCTCTGTCAATTCCTATCGGTTTGATGTCAATCTCCAACTGCCTAAGTCTCTACTGGTGAGGGTATAACCCCCAAGCTGCTCTCTGAGATATTCAAAAGTTTCCTTAGGCAAAGGCTTAGTAAAGATATCTACAATATGCTCTTTAGTATTCACATAAACCAATTTTGCTTCTTTTGCTTCAACATTCTCTTTCAGAAAATTGAATTTGATAGAAACATGTTTAGTTTTAGAGTGAAATACCAAATTCTTTGATATATCAATTGCTGCCATATTATCATAGTAAATGATTATAGTTTCTTTGCATTTTACCTTTATGTCCTTCAACATTTTCTTAATCCATAATACCCGAGTACAATTAGTTGTTGCTGCAACATATTCTGATTCTACTATTGATAGTGATGTACAACTCTATTTCTTGCTCAACCATGAAATCAATCTACTACCAAGAAAGAATGCTCCACCGGTGGTGCTCTTTTTGTCATCTACATCTCCTGCCCAATTTGCATCTGTGTATGCACATAAATCAAAATTTTCATCTTTAGGATACCATAAACCAAGATTTGTTGTGCCTTGTAGATACTGGAAAATCCTTTTCACTGTTAATTCATGATTTTCCTCAGGATTACTCTGAAATCTTAAAACAATACATACTGCATTCATAATATCAGGTCTTGTTTGTATCAAATACAATAAACCTCCAATCATAGATTTATATCTTGTTGGATTAATAGGTGCTAATTCATCCTTCAATGATAGTTTATTAGTTGTAGTCATAGGAGTACTTATCGGTTTAGAGTTTTCCATACCAAATTTCTTTAGTAGTTCTTTCAAGTACTTTGATTGACAAATGAATATACCTTTATCAGTCTGTGAAATCTGCAATCCTAAAAAGAATTTTATCTCCCCAATCATAGACATTTCAAATTCTTTCTACATCTTATTAGAAAAGTCTTTACACAATCCTTCTTCTCCTCCAAAAATGATATCATCAACAAAAAATTCAATAACCAAGATGTCATCATTAGTCACTTTGTAATATAAGTTGATGTCAACATTACCTATAGTGTAACCAAGCTTCAAAATATATTTGTCCAAGCTAGCATACCAAGCTCTAGGAGCTTGCTTCAATCCATATAAAGCTTTCCTTAACCTGTAAACCATATATTTGTAATTTTTCAAAGAAAATCCATTAGGTTGTTCAATATAAACTTCTTCTTCAAGATCACCATTCAGAAATGCATATTTAACATCCATTTGATATACTTTATAGTTCTTGTGTGCTGAAAAAGCTAAGAATAGACTGACTGCCTCAATTCTAGCTACTAGTGCAAAGGTTTCATTGTAACCAATTCCCTTTTTCTGTGAATATCCCTTACACACTAATCTTGCTTTGTTTCTAATAACCTTACCATCTTCATTAAGTTTATTTCTGAATACCCATTTAATTCCAATTACATTTTTGTTTTTAAGTTGGGGAACCAATGTCTATGTGTTATTCTTTTCAATTTGTTTCAATTCATCTTACATAGCTTTAATCCAATGTTTATCTTCACATGCCTCAAAAATAGTTGTTGGTTCAATTTAAGAAATCAGACATACCTTTTCATTTGTCAGTCTTCCTCTAGTCATAACACCTTGATACTTATTCCCAATTATCTGACTTTTAGAGTGATTCAATCTTACATACCTAGGTGTATTCACTTGTTGTTGTTCTTCAGTCACTGTGGAATTCTCTTATGATGTCGGTGTGACTGGATCAACATTCTGTACGAGTGTACTCAGTGTAGGTTCATTTGTGATAATCTCAATTACTAGCTCAGAGTCCATGGACCTTGAATTACCTCTAACCTGTTCATCAATCTTCACATTTAAACTCTCAATGATTTTCTACAATCTCTTATTAAAACATCTATATGTCTTGCTCTTAGATGAATAACCAAGAAATATTCCTTCATCACTTCTAGGATCAAATTTACCAATATAATAATCTCCCAATATAACATTTTCTTCCAAATATTCTGAAATATTTAAGAGAAGGAATATTACCAAACCATAGTTCATGAGGGGTCTTATCAGTTTCACCTTTGATGTGAACTCTGTTGAATGTGTAAACCGTTGTATTGACTGCTTCTCTCCAATACACATGAGGTAGGTTTGCTTCTGTAATCATGCTTCTAGTTGCATCTAGAATAGTTATGTTCTTCCTTTCCACAACTCCATTCTGTTGGGGTGTCTGAGGTGCTGATAACTGTCTTCTGATTCCATTCACTTCACAGATGTATTAAATTCCTTAGATGTGAATTCACCTCCTTGATCTGATCTTAGACATTTGATTTTCTTACCGGTTTCATTCTCTACCATTACCTTGAATAGTTTGAATTTCCCAAAAGCTTTTGATTTCTCCTTGAGAAAAGTAACCCAACACATTCTAGAATAATCATCAATGATTAGCATAAAATATCTATCTCCTTGTAAACTTCTAGTTCTTGTCGAACCACATAAATCAATATGAATTAAATCAAGAACATTATTGGATTTCTCTAGAATACTCTTAAAAGTTGCTCTAACTTGCTTTCCAAATTGACATTCCTTACATACCAGATTGTGAGGTTTTGCAATCTTAGGTAAATCCCTTATTGCCTTAGTTGCACTAATCTTTACACTGCAATCAAAATTTACATGACAAAGTCTCTTATGCCATAACCAACTTTCATCAATATGTGCAATCAAGCATGTCTTCTCATTGTTATTCAAATGAAAGATATTACCCCTAGTCTGATTACCGGTTGCAATTTTCAAACCAGTTCTATTCATGATTTTGCATTTACCATTCTTGAATTGTAACTGAAATCCCTTCTCAACTAATTGACCAACACTCAAAAGATTATGCTTCAAACCTTCAACATAATAAACGTTGTCAGTATTGTGCTTTCCATCAAAAGATATAGTGCCTTTTCCTCTGATCAAACAAGCTTTATTATCCCCAAATCTTACTAGACCTCCATTGTATTCCTGAAAGGTTAAGAAATTACTTTTATCACCAGTCATATGATGTGAACTTCCGGAATCAATGGTCCATTCATCCTTTTCTTCAATTTTAGCTATTAGGGCCTCCTCTAGCGATTGTACAGTAGGTGTCGGTTGATATTCTATTATTGCAACAAAAGCCCATCCATTGTTTGTCGGATCCTCATCAAAATCATTAGTAACTCCTTCATTAGCATAGTAACATGATTTGTCTCTATTCTTCTTGAATCTGTATCTCTGATATTCAGGGTTAGGCTTATATGTTCTTTTAGCCTCTTCTTTCAATCTTGCATGTCTATCAGGACACCTAGATTCCATATGACCAATTTTATTCCAGTTAAAACATTTAAATGGTGCTTTACCTTCATACTTACTTCCAACTGGACCTTTAGGAATTTTCCTTGCAAATAGTGCTTCAAGCTCTTCAAGTTTTTCATTTTCCCCTCTGATATCTTCAAGTTCTCTTGCATAAAGTGCTTTCCAATCAAATTTCTCAGATGATGATGATGATGATGATGATGATGATGATTATGATGATGATGATGATGATGATGATGTTTTGAAAGATAAATCTGTCTTAATTGTAGCAATAGGACCAAATTCCTCAAGTTTGTGAGGCCCTACCCCGACTCATCCTAGCATTTCAGTGATTTTCATGTTGAGACTATTATGGATGCTTTATTTTTATGCATTATGGATTTAGAACTTATATGATTCCATGATTTGGATAACATTGATGTATATTGATGCTTCATTTCTATGCATTATAGATATAGAACTCTGTATGATTCTAGAATAGGATAACTTTGTGATGATGTATGTCATTATTAGATTTGCAGGACTTTACTATGATGATAGAAATAGGATGCATGTCTTATGTATGGATCAAAATTATGAGGATTATGATAATTACTTATGTGGATTTATTTGGATATAAGATAGATTGATTTGTTTAATGTCAATTGTATGCAGAGTGCTTGATGTGTATTCTTATTCATGTATTTAATATTTTATGAGGTTATTTGGAATTACTAATGTGTAATTGAGTTGCACAAGAAAATTATCCATGTGACCATGGAAAAACTATGGAGAACCAAACCTAGACCTATGTACGTTCATAAAATTGGGGGTTGTCTATTTGGAGAGACAACACCCCGTATGTATCGTATTTTATTTGTGAAAGTAAATGTTGCATGTGTGTTAAATTGAATTTATTAATTTGTGTAAATCCAACAAGAGACAAATTTCATGTGTAATTTTGTAATGTATTTTATCGTGTCACTTGACACATGTCTTAATTAGTGTCTTGATTTTGACTTATCTCTTGGAGGGATTTTGTTTCAACCAAAACCTTTTCGAACATTTGAGTGTGGATAGAGAGTCTTTGGAGTGGTCAACTCAGGTTTGACCCGAAGGTTAACTTTAGATGGGTTTCTAAGGGGTCAAATGTACTCCTAGAGGTAGTTTAAAGGTTTTTCCTAAGGCCCATAAGGTATACCTATGGGTTAGGAGTATTTTTAGGCATGTGACTACTCCCATGTGACTGTTTAGTCACCTTAAAAAGTGGGTTTCCTAAGGTGAGCGAAAATTCAATTTAGAAGGTTCCATCTAGGTTAGATAACCTTCCTTTTTGATGTGAGGCTATTTTTCCCACCTTCTCTTACTTTTTCCTTTTTTAGTTTTAGTAACCTGAGAGAACTCTCACTGAGGCCTTTTTAGGAAAGGATTAGGGACTTAGTGGGTAATCACCCACTCTCCATTTTTGGAAACCTTGCAATTTTGAAAAGAATAGTTTTGGGATAGAAATTTGGCTAAGTGTAGAAGAAAGGATTGTGGAATTGGGTTGCTCATCCTCAAACTAGTTCTAGCAAACCTTTGGGCAGATTGAAGGTTGGTTCATCTTCTCCCTTCTTACTTTGCATGTTTATGTTGGAAAGATTGTTTGTAAGTAAAAGTTGTTTTCTTGTATTTTCCTTTGTGAAATTATTATGTGACCTATCTTTTATTTCTTTTATGCATTTTCTTGTGATTTGGGAGTAACCAAGGCCTTCTACTCTTAGGAGAGTAGGATGGTCTTGGGAGTGGAAGGAGTTTGACAGCCTTAGAGTGAAAGGCTCTCATTATGAGAGTGATATCAAGGGTTGTATATGTGACCCTTGTTGCATAGCCTTTTTTATGCATTTGGGGGTCATAAGGAGAGAAAGTGTGACATGAATGCCTTGGGGGGCATAAGGATGTGGGGTTAATGAACTTATGATATATCTTTGTTTGTCATGAGATGGCTTTGTGATCTACCATGCTTGCAGTCTCCTCAAGGTATTTGGTCCACTTCCACCCTTGTAAAAACATCACATTTTGTGATGAAGTGTAGCCTTGGTTGGGAAAGTGTTTGTTGTGTGTTTTTCCCTTTCTTGTGGTGTTTGCTTGAGTGTAACCTGTCTAGGGCTTGGTTCTCCAAGCTCGAGGGTGGCTTCTAGAAAGCCTAGGCTGGGAGGTGATGTCATGCCCAAAATTTAGGGCAAGAATGGGATAATTTTTTTATTTAAAACATAACTTTTAAAAGCATTAAATCGTCAAATATAACTACAACATGTTTTGTCTTAACTATGTTTAGATTAACTTTATCTACTAGCTCAAATATTCGAAATTAAATAAAATTAAATACGAAATTCCAAGTGAATAGTTTTATTGTCTACTCGAATTTAATAAATCAACTAACTCAGATAATTAATTAACACAGACAAAATTAATCTCGGATAGCCATTAATTGATTTTAGAAAGCTAAATAAAAATTATTCTCCTAGTATCCAGTTTAATCCATAATTAAAATATACTTAAATTAATCTATTTTAATCCATACTTAAGATGTGCTCAAATTAAATTAACTAAGATACAATTAAGCCCGTGATGAAAAACATCCCATAAGCTTTAATTTCAAAACCTATATCCACGTATGTCAATTAAATCACTATTTTTTTTTTTTAGAAATACCCTTAGGTTGATTAAAAAAATAATATTTGCCCACTTGATTTTATATACTCAAAAAAATCAACTACACTAAATAAATATTTAATCCTAAAGATATGCTTTATTCTTTAACTACAACTTTCTATTTATATTTTCATATAATTACATATATAAATATATATATTAAATTACTATAACAATTTTTTTTCAACTTTATAAAAGAACAACATCATGCAAACCCTAGTTAGGAATTTTGCATTATAAAATACCCTTAAATTATAAAATTTACCATTTCTATTATTATTACCCTAGCCCTACCCAGGCTAGGGTTTTATACTTTTTTTTTTTTTATAAAAAAATCTTGTGCAGGGCCGAAATGAAGAAACCCCGACGACGGCCATGGCAGAAGGCGGAGGTAATGGGAGGCGGGGTTTTTGGAGAGTGGCGCAGTGGTGCATGAAGCTCCACCAATGGGGCGCCCCACTGTGGGGGTCGCGGCCCACTGTGCGGAGCGCGGCCCGCACAGGAAGTCATGGCCTCCTGTGAGGGTCGCGGCCCACACAGAGGTTGCGGCCTCTGTGTGAGTCACGGCCCGCATAGGGGTTGCGCCCCCTGCGCGGCCGAGGCCCCGTGGGGTTCTAAAACCCGCTGTGTTGTTTAAGTTTTTTTTATATATATATTTAAAAATATATATATATATGTATATATATATATATGTATATATATATATGTATATATATATATATATATTTATATATATATATATATATATATGCATTTCTACATGTATATAGGTGTATATATATTTATTTTTCGTGATTATTTATGTAAATGTATTTTATATAAATATATATAAAAATATACATGTAATTTGCATGTCTATAAATTATATATTTATATAAATATATACTTTATATGACAGTAGTTATGTAATGAATAAATCATAGTATTTTGATTCTAAATATGTATTCGAACAGAATACTGAAATATTATTTTTTATTTATTTTTATTTATTTCCTTTCGTAAATATCCTAGATGTAAAGATAAAATAGATGGATTAATAAATTTCTGATTCACTTATAGCAAGAATATAGTACTTTTATTATTTCATTTAAACTGTTTACTGTAGGTGTTATATTTCAATCTTCGGCTATATAAATGACTAGATTTAATAATTTTTACCAACAACTAAATAGATCTAGATTTTATTTAAATAAAAACTATAATAGATTGTGATTTTCATTTTCTGCAATGAATAAATTGACAGACTTTGCAAATTCTACAGCAATTATTTAAATGACAAATTTTAATAAATCTAACAGCAAACATATAACCACTTATTTTATAAATCTGAAAACCCTATAGATGGCTATAAAATCTTTGCTCTTATTTTTTTTTGCAAATTTTTAAAAAAATACAATCACAGATAAGATAAAATTCACAGAGTTAAATAAATAATTTTTACATTTTCTTGGATTGATCTAAAAGCTTTTATTTTCAGCCTCCTACATGCATGTAAATCAAATTTCATTTCCTTCCTAATATTGGAGTATAAATGCATAAAAGGAATAAATAAATCTTTTTCTTATCAACATATCCTAAAACACAACATTGTTAATTTCCAAAAATTTAGAAAACTAAACCAAAGATACTTCTTTCTTTTCTGCAGTAATGCATGAATAATTATTACAAAACTTTAAACTCAGTCACAAGACTTTATAGTCACTTTACAAATAGGTCTCTCCTTTCAATCAAGTGAGGACTTTCAAAGAACATAAATTACGTTTACATCATTTTTCTGCAACAACTAAATCCAACCACATCTACTTGTCCTGCTATTTTCTTCTAACAACCTACAATTAAATCAAAGCTATGACCATGGAGAGCTCACCTCCCAGCCTAGGCTAACTAGTAGCCACCCCCGAGCTCGGAGAACCAAGCCCTAGACAGGTAACACACATGCAAACACAAAAGATAGAAATATACACAACTCAAACACAATCCCAACCCAGGCTACACTGCACCACACATTGTGATGTCCTTTTCAAGGGTGGTAGTGGACCAAGTACCCTGAGGAGAACTGCAAGTATGGAAAAATATGTAGCCACCTCATGGCAAACCAAATACATCAAGTATAGCAACCCCATATTCTTTATGCCCCCCAAGGTATTCATGCCTTATTTTCCTCCTTATGACCCCTAATGCATAAACAAGCCATGCAGCAAGGGTCACATAAAATCTCTTGTAATCACTCTCATAACGAGAGCCTCTCACTCGAGGGCTGTCACTTCTACCACCCACAAGATCCTCCTATCTCCCAAGAGTAGGAGGTCTTGATTACTCCCAAAACACATGCATTGCATAAACACACAAACACCAAATAAATTTTCAAGAAATACATGCACAAAAACTAGTCTTTTACACAACATTTCTTTCAAATCAACATGCAATAAGAAAACATTATAAGAAAAATAGAACCAACCTTAAACTGCCCAAAGGTATGCTAGTTTTGTTGAGGATGAGCAGCCCAATTCCACAGTTCTTCTCTTTCTACCCTTAGCCAAATTCTCAAACCAAAATCTATCTTTTTTTCTTTTCAAAATTATTTTGTCTCCAAAAATGGAGAGTGGATGATTACCTACTAATTTTCTAATTCTTGCTTAAGAAGCCCATTGTGAGAGTTCTCACAAGTTTCTAAAAATTAAAAAGGAAGGTAAAGTAGAATGGGAAAGGGAACTCTCATTCGAAAAGGAAGGTTTACAACTTAGTTCAAGTCTTCTAATTTCAATTTTTGCACAACTTAGAAAAGTCACTTTTAAGGGTGTCTAAAAGGTCACATGGGAGTAGAAACTTGCCTAAAATTACCCCTAACCCTTAGGTATACCTTATGGGCTTTAGGAAACCCTATTAAACTACCCCTAGGTGTCCATTTAACCCTTTTTTAACCCCTCTGAAGTTTATTTTCGGGTCAAACCTATGTTGACCATCCCAAAGATTCTTTACCCAAGGCATTTATGGAATCTCATTACATTAATTGAAAAAGCTATAGTTAAACAATTCCCACCAAGAGACAAATTTAAAAATTCAAACATAAATCCACACATGTGTCAAGTGACACAAAGAAAATACTTTTACAAAATTATACATGAAATCGTGTCTCTTGTGGGATTTACATAAATCAATTAAATCACACTTAACACACATGCATCATTTACTATTACGAATAAAATACGACACAAACAAGGTAGTCTCTCCAAATAGACAAACCCTGGTTTTATGAACATACATAGGTCTAAGTTTGGTTCTCCGTAATATTTCCATGGTCACATGAATAACTTCCTGCGCATCTCAATTACACATTAGTAACTTCAAATAACCTCATATAATATAAATCACAAGAATAATAATACATGTCATCACTTGCATACAATTTACATCTGAACAATTTAATACATCTTATATCCAAGCAATTTCACATAAGCAATTTATCCTAATTCTCATAATTTTGGTCCACACATAAAACATACATCATATTTCTATCATCATAAGAAAGTCCTGCAAATTCAATAACGACATGTATCACCGCAAATTCATCCTATTAAAAAATCATGTAGTGTTCAATATCATAAAGCATATAAATAAAGCATCAACATATAGCAATGTTATCCAAATCATGGAATCATATAAGTTCTAAATCCATAATGCATAAAAATAAAGCATCCATAGTAGTCTCATCATAAAAAACACGGAAATGTCAGACTGAGTCGAGGTGGGGCCTCACAGGTGAGCTCTCCATGGTCATAGCCTTATGATTTATTTGCAAGTTACTTGGAAAGAAAAGAAAAAGACAAGCTAGGAGTTGTTGGTTTTTACTTGAATTGCAGAAAAAGATTAGGGAATGGGATATTGTATTTTAGTTGCAACAATGTAAAAAGAAAGCTATATGTTGTATTTATTTTGAGAAAGAAATGTATCATTTTTATTTAAAGTCCTCATTTAATAGAAATGAGAGACTAGTTGGGTACCTCACCCATTTGTAATTTGACTATATTGTATTCTAAATATGCTTTAAGGAAATGCATTATTCTATTAAGTTATTATTGCAAAAATGAAATGATTATTTTTTGATTAAGTTCCTATAGTTATTGAAATAATATATGTTGTATTCATGTTATTTGATTGAAAATAAAAGTTCATTTTATCTCTTTATGCATATTGAAATAATGGAAATGAGATAAGTAGTAAGCTTGCAGGTTAGTAAGAGAAAAGTAAGCATTTTTATTTCCATTTACAAATTATGGTTAAATAGATTTAATTTGTCTATCTCTAAGGATTATTTCAAATGATTTCTAGTCTAATGAAGTTGTTGTTAAAAATTATTAAATTCTGTCATTTTCCTTATTGCAGAAAATAAATCTAGAATTAGTAGTCTATCTCTAAAGTTAGCAACTAGATTGTCAAAGAAAAAGAAATACCCTATTTAAATTAGTTAGTTTTGAAAACCTACTTATGTGATTTAAAAAAGAAAAAGAAATATAAACAGATTGTTTAAAGTAAATAAAAGTAATTTTGCCTCTATTTCCATGCTGTCAATACTTTGTCAATTTTTGCATAATTTAGAATGCAAAGGAAATATATTCACAATTAAGTAAATTTGAAACTAAATCTATCCCTAAAATATCATAATTATATGTGTGTGTGTGTGTGTGTGTGTGTGTGTGTGTGTGTGTGAATGTATATATATATATATTTTTGAAAAAATGGTAAAAAAGGCATCGGGGAGCCTCGGCTCCTGCGGGGCGCACCCCCCCTGCGCTGTGGGCGGCGACCCCCAGCGGCAGCCGCAACCCACAGACAGGGTGGCTTTGCCCCCCCTATGCGCAGCACCCCATAGCGGCGACGACAACCATGTTGCGGGCCACGCCCCACAGCGGCGACCAAGGCCACCTCTGTGGGTCGTGACCCACAGGCACGGCTGTGGTCGTCCCTACGGGGAGCCCCCGTGGATTCCCCCACCGCTGCTACCTACACATTATTAAACATGCAGCCAAACCCCCTCCTTCGCCTTGCATTCGGCCACCTCCTCCCTGCATAAAACATAAAACCCTAACCCGGTTTGGGGTTAGAGTATTTTGGAGTTATAAAAGAAATAAAAAAAGATGTTAGTATGATTTCTTTTGTTTTATAACTTTTAATTTTAGGTTTCGTGGTTATTTTAATATTTAAGAACTTAAAAAGAGGGGGAAAACCCATTCAATCTTGAATAGGGTATTCTCCATTATTCCCCCTTAGGTGTTAACTGTTAGTTTTTGTAGAATCCTAATTTGTTATATATATATATATATATATATATATATTTTTACATATGATTATATATGAATGTATAGGTCTAATTTTAGATTAATTATTTTATTATGTATATATATATTATATATGTTTTATATAAACATATGGGTATGTAAATATTCGAATATGATGTTTAAATTTTAATTCTTTTGAAGCTTTATATTTTAGGAAATTATAACGATTCTTTTTGTAAGATATTTGGCCATAGGGGATAAACTTTAGTCCACCTAAATATAGATTCTTCAAGATTAAATGTGATAGGGCAATTTTCTTTAAAGATTTATTTGGTGCTATAGTTGAAATTTAATACACATTATAATTATTGTTAAATTGAAATATAGGTGTTTTAAAAATCTAAGTGCTAGAGTTAATTTAATTAATTCCTACAACGATTAAAAGATTAATTGAGATTGATAATATCTCTTGTCAATTTAATTAGATATGTTTGCTTAAATGAATTTATTTATTTATTAATTGTTGAGATAATAATAATTTCTTTGGAAAGTTAATATTCCGCATGTAATTTAGATTATCTCGCTTACTTGATTTAGTTGTTTAGATTAACTTTAGTTGAAAAAAGAATTCAGACATAGTTAAGACAAGACTTGTTACTGTGTTATTTAAGCAAACTTAGTTTTATTAGGTTACGTTTTTAAAAAAAATTATTCCGTTTGCGCCCAAAAGTTTGGGCATGACAAAGTTCAAAAGTTGAAAGTTTTCCAACCAAGGTATCTCTAGATACTGATGTATTAGGCATTGTTCTCAATTCATTAATAGCAGTTACTTTCATTTTGCATGCCGGTGGCAATGCTCTTAAAACTTTAGAAACAATTTCATCTTCACTTAAGGATCCTCCACAACATTGTATACCCAAAACAATTTCATTAACTCTTTCCATAAAAGCAGAAATCCTTTCATCTTCTTCCATTTTCAGATTTTCATACCTGACCCAGAAGCATTCCAGTTTTGCAATTTTGATAGTGGTATCACCTTCATTCAATGTCTCCAATTTATCCCAAATATCTTTAGCAGTTGATCGGTCTGATAATCCCATGATTTGTTGATTTGACAATGTGCTCAAAAGTGCTTCTCTTGCTTTGCAATCATTCCTCTGATCTTTAGCCAAGGTAGGTGGATTAGGTTGACTCTGTGTAGGACCAACATAGCAATTCTTTGTAACATCCCATATGTCTCTATCAATGCAATTCAGATGTGTCTCCATTCTGATCTTCCATATACCATAGTTAGTTCCATCAAGTTTTGAACTGTCCTTCCTGAAATAGTTAGTTGTCATAGAATCTCCTCAAGTTGTTAAACTTCTGTAAAAAGAGGACTTAGCTCTGATACCAATTGTTAGGACACAGAGCCAACTGAGAGGGGGGGGAGTGAATTAGTTGTCAATTAATTTCAACCCAAATATAACTTAATCAAACTTGATGCATAATACCGTTAAACCAAACTTAATGTCAGTTGACAGTTTAATAGTTAATAACAGTACCGGTAAAGTTTAATGCATGAAACAGAAAGACAAATAACATCCACAACACGTAACATAGATATTTGTACGTGGAAACCATGTAAGGGGAAAATCCATGGTGGGAAACCTTACCCACAATCAGATGATACTACTATAGATAGTATGTGTGTACAAAGGGGTCTACATATGCAGAAAGGCCAACTGCCTAGAGCTCACTGCTCAATCACAAAATGGGAGTCACACTGACTACAATTGGATGGTTAAATCCAATGATAATGTACTACTCAAAATAGCATCTTCATATGCTGGATTCAGTACCGGTTAAGCTCTGATTGTCTTCTTCAAACCTTCCTTGAATCTTCAAATGATGTATGTGTGAGTAGCTCTGATTATATTCGCATATACCTTATTACAATCCTTTTCGACACTTCCTCTTAATCTCACAAATAAGATCTTACATATATACCAAAACTTAAGACCAATTGTGTAGGTCGGCTCACTAAGAATATTACAATTAAATCAATTACAAATGGATCAATATGTGATGCATCATGTCGGCTCAATGCATTTACAATAATAACGAATCAATAAATCATCTTCATAATGCGTCATGCTAATCTAGAATAGATAACGCTTGTCGATCCATAACCTAGACCAATTTGTCGGTAACAACAAATATGCAAACTCGATTAGACCAATAACCAAATCACCAAAACCAAGTGTCCAAACCACGTCTTCGACATAACCAAGTAATCTCCAAATGATAACAGATCATCCTCAGTGTTGATGAACAATATAACCTGTCGGTGAACCAAATACCGGTGACTGTGCATAAGTCACTGAACATGTTGGTGAACATAACCAAAGATCTCCAGTGCTGATAAGTGTTGACAAGTGTTGACACCAATGACAAAACCAATGCAACACATCCATAATACCAACATTTCCCATTTGAGTTTCCACGTCAAAATCATTGTGTTAAGTGGTGAATGTTTGTGTGGTTATGTTTGCTATGGTTAATTTGTTTAGCTGCTAAATCCACTTAGTTATGATATGATGACCGACAACAATCTGAAATGTGATTTTACTTTTGTCAGTAAAGTATTTGGATGTTCTGGTTAAAAGCTTTTGAGAGTTTCAGAGTTGTTTTATTGTTATTCTATTATGACAGTCAACCGGTTTACTTGACAGTGATATTGCATTTGATAGTTCAATATTCAAACTAGTCAATTCTTAGTTTGTCTTGAGAGGTTGTTTTTGAGTTTGGTGAAAGTCTAGTCATTTTTCTATCTACTGATTCACCCCCCCTCTCAGTAGTTAACCGGATCCTTATTGATTCATCATACCATCATAGAGTCTCAGTTGGATTGTATCTGGCTTGAAGCCTACATGTAACTGGTTAATTACTAGATGTTCTTTGATGATAATATGATGATTTTCGGATGATTGCCAAAAGTTATAAGGCTTTAATATGATCTATTTATGTGAACTCGTTATGTTTTCTTGTTGCCTTCATTGCGTCTCTCTTGTTGCATAAGCCGATTGACTCTTTTGAGGGTTTTTACCGGTTATGGCTACACCAACACATCTATTCCAAAAGTACAAATTGATAATGTGGGTGATGCAAGTGTTGTGACAGATACTACTTTTGTTCTTGATATGGAGACAACAAAACAAGGGAAGGATAATGCTCCAAAAAAGGTTACAATTGAGGGTACTAAAGATGATAAGGGTGAAAAGGATGCGGGGGAAGCTGATTTGAATAAGAGAAAGGATGACAACCCTCTGGTTAGTGAAGTACCCGTTAAAGAAGTTCAAACAAAGAAGAGTACAAAGAAGATAGAGATCAAGAAGGAAACAATTTCGGCAAGAGACACTGCAAGGGCAGTAAGAGACAAACAAACTGTCGATGACCTAGAATTCGTGCAAGGGATCAATCTTGATTCTTTGTCTCCCATTCAGAAGCTTTGGTTGGCATCATTCATGCAAGAAAAGGCCAGTGAAGATATCTTGAGGTCTCACATTAAGGATAATATGTTGCTAACCTTGGCAACTAGTACTTTGGAGAAGCTAATGCCCTCATTTCAAAGTGAACCATTTGATACCCCATCCGAGCATTTAAAGAATTTGATAAATTTTGTTGATTCCCATTTTGAATATTTTGAAAAGTCTGCAAAGGAGAAATTCAAAAATAAGTTCAATGCAAAGAGGCTCTGCACACTCAAGAAAATGATCACAAAAAATAGAGCCACATTGAGTAATTGTGTGAAGAGCATGCAGGATGCAATGACCGTAGGTGGAAACTTATACAAATCATGTCTATCCTTGAAAAAGTTTATTGCAAATATTGAGAAGAAGTCTCAGGAGCACAAGGATCAGTTAGAAATCTAATCTTAGTTGGTTGATCCTTTGACAAATTCATTGAGCAATCATGAAAATCAAGTAATATCTTTTCTTGAGAAGATTTAGAGTCTTAGCTATGACCGTGAAAGAATAATGGGCAGGGTTGGAGAATTTAGGAGTCTCATTACTCCTAATTTGGATATAATGCTAAATTCTCTTCAAGATTCTCAAAATTCTCTCAAGGAAAATGAACCAGATGATCGCAAGACAACAAAAGTGCAATCTTATATTTTTAGTGGGTTTATAACAATTTATGAGAATCTGCAGAAGGGTTGAGATAATCACTTGGACTCTTTGAAGAATCTCTATGCAGATATTTTAGAGTTTTTGTAAGTCTGTGTGTAAATATGTATCTAGCATTTTTGCATTCAATTTTTGGGCTCCAGTATCCTACCTTTGCCATTGATGTCAAAGGGGGAGTGTATAGCAGCACAAAAATGTTGATCTTAGAGGGAGTTCTTGTGAATCAATTTTGGTGGTTGTTTGCATGTTCAAGGTTGATGAGCCAACATGTGGGACGCATGTGGAAATTTTTTTTTGGTCCGCATGATTGATTTTGATAAGATTGAGACGACTTGTGTACCTGTTTCATCATTTTCATATTATTCTTGAAGATGACACAGTGGAGACCTAAATTGGTGATGCAGATATATAAGGCAGGTTCATATGATCATTTTTTATATCGAGAATAATATACGAAGTGTATATGATCAATTGTGCATATTTTTATGTGCGCAAGGTGAAGATTTATCCTCCAATATGATGTAGAATATCAAAACAGAGCAATGTTGCAGAGTAGATTAAGAATATGTGTTTTGAGCTTAACCAAAACTATACTTAGGCATTTGTTTATGCTACTTCATAGTTCAAATCTCATTGTAATATCTAATAAACATTTTGTAAGGCAGTGAGGCTTCCAAGGTTGTAGCCCTTTCTTGTAATTGAGTAGTGAGCTCTAGGCAGTGTGCTTGAATCCATGTGCATTCCCCTTTTGTAATTTTTTTTACTTTTAACAGAGTATATTAATATTGTGGGTTTGAATCCCACCATGGTTTTTCCCTTAATCGGGTTTCCACGTAAAAATCTGGTGTTATGGTGTTGTTGATCTTTGCTTTGTGTTTTTGCACTTTACTTATTTTCATATGCATTAAGTGGTTTAAAGATCGGGTTAACAAAGTTAAAAATTGCATAACATTATTCACGCCCCCCGCCCTCTTAGTGTTCCTTAATTCCAACAACATGGAACCTCTACTTTGATGGCTCTTATACACAATATGGATTAGGAGTTGGCATTCTTTTTATCACGCCACAAGGAGATACCATACACAAATCCTACAAATTGTTATTTCCTTGTACTAACAATATTGCTAATTATGAAGCACTCATATCAGGAGTCAAGATGGCAGTAGAGTGGAAGATCATAAAAATTGAATATTTATGGTGATCCTCAATTAGTCATCAATCAAGTGAATGATGAATACCAGACCAAGGATGAACATTTGATGCCATACAAATATATGGTAGATGACTTCAAGAAGTATTTTATCCTCATTCATTTTGAACAAATACCAAGATTGGATAATAAAGCAGTAGATGCCATGGCAACTATTTGTTCAAAGCAATGGATGTTAATACAACATAATACACAACTTAGGGACACAAGTTCCTAACTGAGCACCTATCCAAACCCTACTATCCTGACTCATTTATCTTATCAATCTGAGGTTGTACAACTTGAAATGGGACAACAAAATATATGCACTGAGAGTGTCAAGGAACAAATCTATCCTATTATAAGCAAATGGAAATACTAAATAAATCTCCATAGGAAAGGAACTTTCCCTAAAATTATAACTCAGAAAGACTATGCTAACTTCTACTAACATAATGCAAATTCCTCTAACTTATGCAAAAATGATTGTTTGGTTCTGCCATGGCTACAGGAACAAACACAGAGTAATAGTCTGTGGTTGTAGGAGCAGACAACGAGCAACATAACAAAACAATATTAGACAACTTGAAAAATAAAGTGCATAAAAGATAACTAGACAGAATCCTCACCAAGTGGGCCCCCTTGGGTGAGTCTTCTGGAGTGAAAGTTACAACAAAAACTTACTATTGAGCTTGCATAACCATATTAAAACATCAGAGACTTAACTATTCCAACAAGTAAATCTGCTTCTTTATTCCAAAATCAGTTTAACAACGTAACATTGTCTTATAAAAACAACAACTAACTAACTAGGAAACATGGGAAGGATTTATAACTTTCATCCTTGCAATAGTTTCCACAAGAGCCACTCCACTTCCTAATATCTAGGCGGAGGCTTTTATTTAGAATATGAAAGCTGAGAGAACTAAGACAATTAGGACTTTGTTCCATTCTTGAACATCTATAAATCTTCCCTAGATATGCTCTAACATCCAACATGACTATTAACAAAACTTTTAATGAATCATGACTTCTTCTGAAGATTTCTTAATGAGCTCGAATGGCTAGTGTCCAAGTTGTATCAACCTTTGAACTTTTCCATGCCTTGTTGTCCAGTCCTGTCCATGTTGCCATGTTGCTACAAATGAAGCCTTGTTTCATCGCAAAGAGTCTCCCATGCAGCTGCAACACCAATATTAGAATAAGCATTCCTATCCATATTTCATGATCACTTAGTGCAACACATTCATCAATCATATAAAGACAGTAAATGCATATATTTGCATTCATAAGGTTCATGGTTTTGTCAAAATAAAGGTTCCAAATTATAGGTAACATGACCATCAAATAGGTCCATAAAGTCAGTTAAAACATAATATAAAGTCCCATCAACAAATATAAAATTCCTAAGTATGGTAAAATGTCTGTAAATAAAGACATAAAAAATAAGGCTCGTCAACAACCATTGCCTCTATTCTTGAAATACCAAAACAACAAGCCCATTATGAGTTCTTGGTGGAGCAATTGTCTACTCCTCCATATGAAGATCTTAAATCTCATATTATCTATCACGTGGTTGGACTTGATTCCCCTTTATATGGTGACATTTATACCTTATTGAAAGACAATACCCTATCACCTTGCTTATCCAATAACCAAAAGAGAACCTTCATCCACAAAGCTTCTCGTTATACCATAATTGTTGATACCTTATATCGACGAGGTCTTGATAGTACTCTCCTCAGGTGTCTGAAACGTGATTAATATCAAATTACCTTAAGAGAAATTCACAAAGGTATCTGTGGGACTTACTCTAGTGGCCTACCTTGGCTAAGAAACTCATATGTATAGGATACTATTGGCCTAGTATGGAAATAGATGCATATCACTTTGTCAGTAAATGCAAGAAGTGTCAGACCATGGTAATCTTATACATGTGCAACAACCCATGAGTTACAACCTTTAGCATCTCCTTGGACTTTTTGTCAATGGGGACTCGACCTTGTGGGTAAGATCCATCCACCTTCTTCTAATGACCATAAATTCATCATAACTACCACTGATTACTTCACAAAGTGGATTGAAGTCATACCCCTCACTACTATCGCATGAAAACATATTGCCTCATTTATCTTGAATTATATTATTTGTTGCTATGGAATCCCTCTCACCATTATCACTGATAATGGAAGACCTTTTAAGAATCGGGATGTTAAACCCATGCTCTACTATCCTAAAGGAAATGCCCAGGATGAGGCTTTGAATAAAACAATCCTAAAGATATTGAAGAAGATAGTTAATGATGTTAGTCATGATTTTCATGTCTAGTTGAACTCTACCTTATGGGCCTACCACACAAGTACTTTAACACCCACTAGTGCAACCCCCTATGCCCTTGTTTATGGATCTGAAGCCATCTTACCCATAGAGGTCGAGTTTCCCTCTCTTTGAATTTTACTAAAAGGCTTGATACCAGATGAGGATTACCATGTTTCCATATTACAAGAACTTGAGTTGTTGAATGAGTGACATCATAAGGCTTTCAATCATCTTAAGAATTATCAACAATGAATATCCAAGAGTTATAATCACAAATCGAAGCCCCACATGTTTCAAGTTGGTGATCTTGTACTGAAGGAAAATCCCAAGAATCAATAGGACAGGAAAAGAAGGGTAAATTTGAGCCAAACTAGCCTAGTCCCTATGTTATTGTAGCTGCTTATGGCTCAGGGGCCTATTAACTATCCAAACTAAAAGGTGAGTTGTTGGATGATCCAATCAACAGTATGCATCTTCACAAGTTTTACAATTAAGCTTTTGGAAAACCCTAATGCAAGGGGCAAACATGTAAAAAAAAATCAAAAAATCAAATAAAATACAAACAAAAATCAAAAGATAGCAAAAATAACAAAAAAATCAAATAACAATAAAAAGTGCAATAAAAAAAATCAAATAACAATAAAAACAAGTGGTGAAAACTCAACAATAGGCACTATTTGTGATAAACTAGCTCTTCCATCTATTTGGATTCTAGATTCTTATTTGCATCCTTAATCATTGTGCATATTTATAATAAAATTTCCCACACCTATCCGTTCATATCCATAATCCTATCCATATTTCTTGTACATATTCCTAATAACAATAATCCTATCCAGTCTTATCCATACCCACTGTATATACCCCACCAATAAAATCCTACCATGGCTTGTGTATTGGTGCTTTTCTACACCTATCCCACTCTTTCCATAATAAAGTACCATCCATCCATCCATATTTTCTCTCATCCATAATAAATTGGTCCTTTCCTAGACCTGGGGCAAATCCTCTATGTGGTTAAAGATTGGGATCCTTGATGTCACACTTCAAAGAATAACGATTTGGATTCTGATATACATTTCCAAACAAGAAGAAACATAACAACAATATTTAAACAAAATCATGACAAGGACTATTGAACATTGACATACAACCAAATCATGAAACATTGACATCACACATCAACAACATCTATCGGGATGATTATATTTATTTTGATAAGAAAAAATATCTATGACAAGAAGGTTCAGTGGTTGTGTTTGGATTTTCGCTATCATGTTTCCTATGCTACTCAAGGATGTCTGAGACTAGAGGAGCTACAATGGAGCATGATTATTTTCTTTGTTTTCTACTTGTGGATTATTCTTTAGTAATGTATAAACTCATCTAAGGACATGATTAGTCAAAGATCATTAAGGACATTATGGGTTTATACATGAAAGGGGGTAATCCTTGTTTGTTGATACATGCAAGGGATACATAGGTCATCTTGATTTAATTTTACCTAGATTTTTGTATTAACTTGTTGAATCAAAATCCATGTAAGAGATGCTCAGTTCATCCTGGTATAATTATACCTAGGTGCTTGTATTTTCTTACAACACTTTAAAATCTCAATGATGAAAAAGCACTACAAAAATACACTGAAGAAGATGACATTCCATACATTTAGAATAAGTGTTGCATTTCATTATCATTCATTAAAAGCATTTCATTTCTCATTCATAAGGCTATCCTTTATTTATCCTATAAGATCAATGGTTGTTATGTGAAGCAATCGATTGAGTATACTTGGACAAAACAAAAATAAAATTGTATCATTTTAATCTTAGTTACGTCATTTCTATCATTTTCATCATTTAGATTCATCCATTCCCAATGTCATCACATCATTTAATTACTTTTATGTCATTCATTTAGTTTTATTCATTTATCCATTGCCAATGTCATCACATGTACATTTCCATTAATCATATCATCCTCATGCAAATAGGTCAACTCATTATCATATACGATCATAATAAAAATGCATATTGAACATGGCAGATATATCCACTTCACCATGTAGGACATTATATCAATACATCATGCATAAAATTAAATTTCATATCCATTCTATCTATAAATCATCTCATATGTATATAGCACCATTATCATATTATTATCATCATATAACTATCTTAATCAAACATCCAATAGACATCATTACACATCATGAATATAATGTCATCATAAGAAAGTAACCATAGAAATACTAAGTATTCATCATAATCATGTAGGTCAATCGTAGTGCACATGAACACCATTATATATAAGAATCACAATCACCATCATAAGTATCATGAATAGAACATCATCATAGATATGCATATAGGAATCATATCATGACATCACAAATCATTATATCAAGGTATATAACCATGATAGAATAAAATGACATCATATAGATGATCTAACCTCATAAAAGTCATTAGCATAAGGATCATAAATATCACATGCATAAAAAAATCAAATAAAAGTCCATATATAGAGTCCATCAATGTCCATCTACATATCATCATAAAAGAATAAAATGTCCAAGTATACAATGATATCGATATCACTATCTCAAGTAAAAAATGGTACATCATTCGAATGAATATGATCTCAAGCTAAGTAGTACTCTCTCTAGAGGTTGTTGGTCTCTGCTGACCTACTCCTCTTGCATTGGAACGACCTGCCTTGGATCTTCTTGTGAGGTATGTGGAGGACCCATCACACCTGCACTATCAGTTCGTACATGCCTTGATACTCACTGTGAGGTAGGAAAGTAGATGCCCGCTCTCTGATTTGCTGGTATAACTGTCAAACATATAAGCGATGCCAATATGCAATCTCCTTGTCAACGTGTAGCATGACCAACATATTGTCTCTATGCGGCCCCTGGGATCCAACCTTCTCAACATGCTCCAGAAGGATCTCAACTTTGCCATGTCGCTTGATGGTCATGTCTCGCTCTAAGGTCAATGCTCTAACTCGCTCTGGTAATTGGGTCATCTTTTCTCTCAAGGCTCCAATATCAGTATCATCTAGCTATCCCCTCACCTCCTATTGAGAAACTGCTAGCTATTGAGATTATTCTTGCTGTTGAGTCTGATCTAGAGCCTATGATTGAACATCAATATGTCCCTATACTTGAGCCCCACTAGGCTGAGCTACTCTCCTACGTCAGACCGACTATTATCCCTCATCCTCGCCCTCCTCCTCCTCCTCATATCCACCATCTCCTCCAACATACTCCACAACTCTAACAAGTACTCTACTAAATCTACCCCTCCCTCGGTCTCCATCTCTCCCTCCATCCCTGTCGGCTCCTCTCAATACAACCTTGCCTGCAACCCTGCCTCCACCTTTCCTACCTCCATCTCTACCTCTACCACCTCCCTCACCCCCATCTCCACCTCTTGGATGAGAAATCCTTTGTCTCCTCCTCCTCTATGATTTTCCCTAGTCATCCTCATCATCAAAAATGGGTGGAGGCTCACTATGATTTGTAAGTCTCAGAAATGGGTGCTTCACAAAGTACTATGCAAAATCTAGAGTCATCCCATGAAATAAAACATGTGGCTGTAGATTCCATGTCTGATAACGTAAAGCCAAAAAATCATCCCATGCAAGCTCAAATGAAACTGATGGACCCTAATATGATCTATCCTTGTATGTTTGAGCAGACAAGGGTGTGCCTTGAGGCATCCACCGAGTCCATCCAAACTTCCTGTACACCTGCGAAATCAAATTTCTCTCTGACACAAGGTGTGTGGCCTATCAATCATCAAGACTAATATATAAATAGAAGCTCTGCAACATCATCTATCCACGATTCACAATCCACATATGGTCTCAGTGGTGTCTAAGGAATATCTCCAATACTCTAGCTTTCCCAGTTTAGGCTGGGAAACTACTCCATGATATGCATAAAGATAAGGTTTCCCTGCACCTCTAGCTCACTCACAAATTGGTCATGTCACAGAGATACGCTGCCATGCCCAAATCTGAAGCAATGTCACCCTGACTAACAAATTGGCGGTACCATCATAGATAACTTGATGTAAGTCACGACATATAATGGGTCCCCTCTACCATAAGATTTAATATGCAAATGTTGGCATGTTTGACATAACTGATAAAGATGAGATGATGGTGGATGACTGTACCAATAGAGGAAGATGACATGATTAGTTATTTGTGTTGTCATTGATGGCAACCAGGGTTAACTGATGTTTAATGATGTTTGCAATTGGTTTTCCGTCATTGACTTGTTGGCTAAGTGATTTGGTCTATCGGAGTAAGAGTTTGATAGAGTTTACCAAAAAGGCTGCGAATTAGGACCTTAACCGGTAAAGAAGATAGGTTTTGATGGGATCGGGTGATTGGCGATGTTTGGTGACTTGTAGTTTGAAACATATGCTTTTATGATGGATTTGAGTATGTAACCGAAACCACATCATATGATGGTTACTAGAAGGCATGTTTTGAATTTCTCATGAAGTTTTACCAGGGTTTAAGGACCGGTAAAGAATTCTCTTAACCGGTAATTACTTTTGGTTTGGTAGTGATCTACATCAAGTTCACGTGTTGATGATAATGGGACACAAACTGCGTGATGAGTTTGAAAGATGTTTTGGTGCATTTTGAGAATGAATTTCTTGGGAATGTGCAAAGTGCTTAGTGAAATGTGCTAAGGGTTTGACTTTGTATCAAATCAACTTGTTGTGATGCTTTATAATCATTCAACGACCAATATTGATTTATAATTGATTGTAATGATCCCTATGATGATTTGTAATGTGTTGTAAAGATCTGTGATGATCTATGTAATAAGTCTTAGGGTTTTGATGTCGACCTAGTTGTAAAAGTTATTTATGTCGGTAAGGTTGATGTTTTGGAGTGTCGGTAATTTTGAGAAGTGTGAGAAGCCTAACCAGTGTGTGTGAGAAGATTTGCTAGAGAGATGCATACTTAGAACTTAATTGGATCTGATCAAGAAAGCAATTGAGTGCTATACATAGATCATTCGTTGTTGTTCTTTAACAATTACAATAACTAAAATACCTTAACTGGGTAAGTCCTAATTGGCCTTATAATGTAAAATATCCTAATAGGGTGACTTAATATTTGAGTTCTAAATCCTCTTGCAAGGCTGATCCTAACAGATCAAAGCTTCTAACAGGGTTGGGGTAAATCGCTTAACTGGGTGATTCCTAATAGGGTCTGCTCCTAACAGGGCATCATTGTAAGCTTCTAAGCGGGCTTGGCTCCTAATAGGGCGCATTCTGAAAGAGTGGAAAATATTTGTGGGTACCAATTCCCACCATGGTTTTTCCCTATTTGGGTTTCCATGTGAAAAACATGGTGTTCATGTGTGGTATGCTTTTCTTGTGATGTTCATGTTTTATTTCTGATAACCAGTAAAGATAGTTTATGTTTGTTTATCAAAGATTTTAAAGTGTATACCAGTATTGATAGTTATATGATTGATGAAGCATTCAAATAAGTTAATAAGTTGGTAATAGTGTCTATTGATTTGATATTGAATTGATGGCTAATCTGATTCATAATTTTGCATGATCTGATAAGGAAATCTGTTATGAAGAATTGGTTTAAGTGTTGAATGTTTTCAGATCTGAGATAAGTCTGTTTTGGTGTTGAAAGTTTCAGTTTTTGTTGATACTGATTCACCCCCATCTTAGTATTAACCGGATCCTCTAGGATTATCAATTGGTATTAGAGTGTTGGTCCTCTATGTGCAAAAAGCCTAACAGCTTGAGGGAAAGATTATGTGAATGATGATGAATAAGGAGCGTCCCAAGTTCACTAAGGACAACTAACGGATATGGAGTGATCGGATGAAGATCTACATTAAAGGAATGAGTTCATAGTACTGGAACCATGTGATAACCAAGTATGTTGCTCCTACTACCAGTCCCTTGACACTGGACGAGCTCAAAGAATAACAGGAAAACATTCAGGCTCTTGAAGCAATTGTAAGTACTTTGTCTGACTCTAAATATATTGATGTTCATGGATTAGAAACTACTAATGAGGTATGGGAGAAATTAAATTTAATCTATGGAGGAGATGAACATGTACAAAGGGCTAAGGAAGAGAGTCTAAGAGGAAAATTTGATGATATGAAAATGGTTGGCGGTGAGAACATAACTCAATATGGACAAAGGATTAAGGAAGTTGTAGGAGGAATAAAGAGTGCCAGAGGTAAGATTGAAGATGATACAATTGTTAGAAAAATGCTTAAAACTCTTTTATCGTAGTATTCTATCAGAGTGTTTGCTATTCAAGAACTGAGATCCATTTCAAAAGATAAAGTTATTGTTGATTCTTTAATTGAAAAGTTAATTGCATTTGAACTTAACAATTTTGATAATAGTGTTTCCAAACCTTTTGAATCTGCATTTAATACTTCTGTAACCAATACATCAGCAAGGAAAGGAAAAGATGTTTGTCATAATCATGATTGCAGGTCTAGTCATGGCAGTAGCAGAGGTGATGGTGAGGAGGAAGATCATCTGATGGAACTTGAGGCGTTACTGGCTAGAATATTGCCTAGAGGAACAAGTAAATATAAAGGTAAATTACCCTTGAAATGTTTCTCTTGTAGTAAGATTGGACACATAGCTGCTAACTGCCCTAACACTGATAAGAAAGACAAGTTTAGGAGATTCAAGGGAAAAAGCAAGAAACATTGTTATGTTGCAGTGGATGAAGGTGAGACCAATGATGAATCGGAAGAAGATGACAATGAGGAGATAGTATTTGTTGCTGTGAAGGAGGATCTGACTAATGAGAAGGCTTTGGTGTCTCATATGGATAACAATGATGAATGGATAATAGATAGTGGTTGCTCACACCACATGACCGGTGACAAAAGTAAGTTGCTATCCCTTGAAGAGTTTGATGGAGGTGTTGTAAGATCTGGTAATAACTCTCCCTGCATGGTTAAAAGTAAAGGATCAATTTCATTAAATGGGAAGAGTAATGCAGATGATGTCTTTTGGGTTGAAGGACTAAAACATAACCTCTTGAGTGTTGGAAAGCTTAATGATAAGGGATATCTACTTGAATTCAAAAGTGGGGTGTGCAGGATTCTTGGAAATAATGGAGAATTGATTGTTACTGGTAAGAAGACTAGAGGTAATCTATTTCATCTAAATACTAATGTAAATGATTGTTTGGTGGTGAAGATTGAAGATAGCTGGTTGTGGCACAAGTGATTTTTACATGTCAATTTTGACAATTTGATTAAAGTTAGTAAGTCAAGTATTGTTAGAGGCTTGCCCTAGCTTGTGAGAACGGACAATGTGTTATGCAAGGATTGTCAGATGGGTAAGATGACCTTTGTATCCTTTAAGAGTAAGTCCTTCTCTTCAGAGAATACTCTTGATTTGGTTCATATTGATCTTTGTGGTCCTATGAGGACTAAGAGCTATTTTGGTGATAAGTATTTTATGATCTTTACTGATGATTATTCCAAAATGACGTGGGTAACTTTTTTGAGAGAAAATTCTGAGACTTTTAGTAAGTTCAAAGCATTTAAAGCTCTTGTTGAGAAAGATATCGGGAAAAATCTAAAATGTTTGAGATCTGACCGGGGAGGTGAATTTACTTCTAATGAGTTTGTGAAGTTTTGTGATGAACAGGGAATTAAGAGGCAGATGTCAGCTCCTAGAACTCCACAACAAAATGGGATAGTAGAGAGAATGAATAGAACAGTTGTTGAAGCTTCTAGAACCATGTTGATTCAAGGTGAAGAATCGAAGATGTTTTGGAGAGAAGCAATCAACACTGCTGTCTATACTTTGAATTGGGTACTTGTCAAAAAAGGTAATAACAAAACACCTTATGAATTGTGGCATGGAAAGACTCCTAGTGTAAGCTATTTCAAAAATTTTGGGAGTAAATGTTATATTAAGAGAGATGATTACACTGAAAAGTTTGATGCTAAGTGTGATGAAGGCATTTTTCTTGGTTACTCTATAAAGAGTAAGGCATTTAAATGTTATAAAAAGAGAAATAAGAAGATCATTGAGAGTGCTAATGTGAAGATAGATGAACTCCTTGAGAAATCTAGAGAGACCAACAGATCTGAACCTGAGAAAGATGAAAAAAAACTTGTGTTTATAGAACCAAAAGTGCATAAGATTGATGAACAAAATGTTGCAGAGATAGGTGCTCAACCAGTAAATGTAGAGAGAGATGAAGAAGATGAAGAACATGAAGTAGGAAGAACAACACCGAAACCGGTTATTCTACGGTATGTCAAGTTAAATCACTCAAAAGAATAAATAATTGGAGATTAATATGCTGGAGTACAAACAAGGAGGAAAATCAGAGAAAATTCTTGTTTGATTTCTACTATTGAGCTGAAAATAGTAAGAGAAGCATTAAAGGATGATGATTGGATTAGTGCAATGAATAAGGAGTTGGACTAGATAGAGAAGAACAAGACATGGTCACTTGTTCCTAGACCCGAAGACAAGAATTTGATTGGAACCAAATGGGTTGTTAGAAACAAATTAAATGAAGAAGGAAAGGTTGTGAGAAATAAAACAAGATTGGTTTGCAAAGGCTATGCACAAGAAGAAGGAGAAGATTATGGTGAAACCTTTGCACCTATGGGGAGATTGGAAGGAGTAAGAATTCTACTTGCTTATGCTAAAATTAAAGGATTTAAAGTCTATCCGATGGATGTTAAATCAACTTTTCTCAATGACATTCTTGAAGAAGAAGTATACATAGAACAACCAGATGGATTTGCTTTGTCTGAAGACAAAGATATTGTTTGTAAACTACATAAGGCACTGTATGGATTGAACCAAGCATTGAGAGCATGGTTTGAAAGGTTGCATGCACACCTAATCAAGATAGGATTCCAACGTACCAGTGAGGACAATGACATATATCTAGAGACTGATGGAGAGAAAGTATTGATAGCTGAAGTATTTGTGGATGACATTATCTTTGGTGGTGATGATGACTTATGCATGGATTTTGTTGAGGGGATGAAAAAGGAATTTGAGATTTATTTTATTGGAGAGATTAAATTTTTTATTGGGTTGCAGGTCCAACAATTTGATGGTGGAGTTTTTATCTGTCAGAGTAAATATGTCAAAGAGGTGTTGAAAACATTTGGCATGGATGATTGTAAACCATTTGGTACTCCGATGGTGACAGACTGCAAGTTATCTAAGCAAGATGATTCACCATCTATGGATGAGAAAGAATACAGGTCTATGATTGGCAAATTTCATTATATCATTCACAGCAGACTAGATATTGCACATTTTGTTGGATTGGTTGCTAGATTTCAAAAGGATCCCGAGGAGACTCACTTGGTAACGGTGAAAAGGATATTTTGGTACCTGAAAGGCACATCAAATTATGGTTTATGGTATCCTTATAAAGGAATTTTTTGTTTGGATGCATTTATTGATGTAGATTGGGCAGTAAATGTAGATGATCGAAAAAGCACTACCGGTGGATCTTTTCCTCTTGGAGGCAGATTGGTTGCTTGGACAAGTAAGAAGCAAACTTGTGTTTCTCAGCCAACAACAAATGCTGAGTATGTAGCAACATCAATGAATTGCACGCAGGCAATCTGGATGAGACATGTGCTTGAAGGATTCAGATTTGATAAGTTTGAACCGGTAACTATTTACTATGATAATTTACCAGTGCAATCAATATTTCAAAAAATCATGTGTTACATGCAAGAAAAAAGCACATAGAATTGAAATATCATTTTCTAAGGGAAAAAGTACAAGGAAAACAAGTCCGCATGGAGTATGTGACAAGCAAAGAGAAACTAGCAGATATTTTTACAAAACCATTGCCAAAGACAACCTTTGAGTATCTCAGAGGTAAATTAGGGGTAAGACCCCTACTTAGACAAAACTAGAATGCTGGAAGCATCAATCCAATGGGCTTCATGACTATTTTTCAATTTGGATTGACGAGATGCAGGCTACTCCGCAGGGGGAGCAATTTAGATGTGTTTGCAGCCATGTTGGAGATAGCAACTACAACAGACTTGATGATTTGTGATTTTTATGCACCTTTGGCATTGCTGTGAAAGTGGGAGAAGACATATGATCAATTGGAGAAGATAAAGTGTAACCGATAGATGAGGTGCAGCCAAGAAGAGAAGAGTTGTAGAAAAGGTCTAGAATAGAGTGGAATAGTATGAGTTGAATATGTTGATATTTAGTGTTGCCATCAATGCCAAAGGGAGAGATTGTTGGCATGTTTGGCATAAATGATAAAGATGAGATGGTGGTGGATGATTGTACCGGTAGAGGAAGATGACATGATCAATTATTTGTGTTGTCATTGATGGCAACCAAGGTCAACTGATGTTTAATGATGTTTATAGTTGGTTTTCCATGATTTACTTGTTGGCTAAGTGATTTGGTCTATCAGAGTAAGAGTTTGACAGAGTTTACTGGCAAGACTGCGAATTAGGACCTTAACCGGTAAAGCAGATAAGTTTTGATGGAATTGGGTGATTGGCGATGTTTGGTGACTTGTAGTTTGAAACATATATGCTTTTATGATGGATTTTAGTATGTAACCGAAACCACATCCTATGATGGTCACTGGAAGGCATGTTTTGAATTTCTGATGAAGTTTTGCTAGGGTTTAAGAAGGGTTTAAGGACCGATAAAGAATTCTCTTAACCGATAATGATTTTTGGTTTGGTAGTGATTTACATCATGTTCACATGTTGATGATAACACGACACAAACTGCGTGATGACTTTGAAATATGCTTTGACACATTTGGAGAACGAATTTCTTGGGAATGTGCAAAGTGCTTAGCGGAATGTGCTAAGGGTTTTTGTATCAGATCGACTTGCTACGATGATTTATAATCATTCAATGACTGATATTGATTTATAATTGATTGTATTGATCCCTATGATGATTTGTAATGTGTTGTAAAGATTTGTGATGATCTATGTAGTAAGTCTTAGGGTTTTGATGCCGACCTAGTTGTAAAAGTTATTTATGTTGATGAGGTTGATGTTTTGGAGTGTCGGTGATTTTGAGAAGTGTGAGAAGTCGAACTAGTGTGTGTGAGAAGATCTACTAGACATATGCAAACTTAGAACTTAATTGGATCTGATCAAGCAAGCAGTTGAGTGCTATACACAGATCATTCACTGTTGTTCTCTAACAATTATAACAACTAAAATCCCTTAACCGAGTAGGTCCTAACATGCCTCATATTATAAAATCCCCTAACAGGGTGACTCAATATCTGAGTTCTAAATTGTCTTGCAAGGTTGATTCTAACAGATCAAAGCTTCTAACAAGGCTGAGATAAATCCCTTAACCGGGTGACTCCTAATAGGGTCTACTCCTAACAGGGCATCATCGTAAGCTTCTAACCGTGCTTGGCTCCTAACATGGCACATTCTGAAAGAGTGCAAAATATTTGTGGGTACCAATTCCCATCGTAGTTTTTCCCTATTTGGGTTTCCACATGAAAAAAATGGTGTTCATGTGTGGTATGCTTTTCTTGTGATGTTCATGTTTTATTTCTGATAACCAGTAAAGATAGTTTATGTTTGTTTATCAGAGATCTTAAAGTGGATACCAGTATTGATGATTATATGATTGATGAAGCATTCAGATCAGTTAATAAGTTGGTAATAGTGTCCGTTGATCTGATATTGAATTGATGGCTAATCTGATTCATAAGTTTGCATGATCTGATAAGGAAATCTGTTATGAAGAATTGGTTTAAGTGTTGAATGTTTTTCAGATTTGAGATAAGTTTGTTTTGGTGTTGAAAGTTTTAGTTTTTGTTAATACTGATTCACCCCCCTCTCAGTATTAACTGGATCCTCTAGGATTATCAGTGATCCCATCCAAGTGATAGCCCACATGATCTCCTATTTGGACATATAAAATCACCAATCAAACCCACTAATACTGAAGGCAAGGGCTCATAATATTGTATCATATCATCCCATTTGACCTTCAAGCCATCTATATCATCATCCTCAAAAACCCTACGTAAGGTTTTTGTCTCACCCCTTTCATGGTCATCATATTGAACAAGCTCACCCGTAATCGATATCCTCAAAATCCTATAGACATCCTCAAGTGTCACACTCATCTCACTGATGGGCAAATGAAAGGTGTTATGGTCACTGTGCCACCTCTCTGCAAGTGTTGTTATTAGTCCCTTGTTTGTCCTAATCTTAGGCATATATAGGAGATATCTAAGTCTGCATGACCCAATGTACTCTCTACTTGCATGATCTAGCTCTAGTCACAAGCACATAGTCTTCAGGATGTAATGTCCCCAATTCTCTAGTTCTATCCAAGTTTGTAAAATTCACCTGACACCCATCTCCACAGGTGAAGTTGAGAGTATGGAGATGTTTGGATAGCCAAAGGGAACCTATACTTAGACAAATATTACTTTGGTGGGCCATTTATAATAAAACGATATAATATTAAGTTATAAAGTTACTTTTTCTAAATTTGGAAAAAGTAAATAAAAGTAACTTATAGGTTACTTCATCTAATAAATGACTTTATATTAAAAAGTCCCTTGCACACATTCCTAGGCAAATTTTAATAACTTAAAAAGTGGTGAAATGTTCATGATCAAGACCCCTCAAGTTGGTGCCACTTCTTGGACGAAAAAAGATTCCAAGAAATCTTCTTTTGATGCCTTTAAGGGTTCGATTTGCTGGCTGAAGCTATTATGGCTCCAAAACATAGTTTTCGTACAGCGTGTTGGTGACATGTTAGTCAATTGCAGCCGTTTATTGCAAAATCGACGGTGTAAAACGCGCGACTAACACCCGTGTTAGTCAATCCGTACTGCCATTTTAGAGCCAGAATAGACACGTCCCGATTTGCTTAAGGAGACATAATAGGTACATTTTGGGGTATTCTTGATTATTGTTTTTGCTTCCAAACAAACACTAGTTCTTTTCATTTCTAACTTTGAACTGTGTAGTAATTTTCATGAACAAAATTTTGAATTATACTGAATGATCCATCATCAGGATAAAAGAAATAATTAAAAAGAAGAAAATATAAAAAATTACGCTGGACATTACGTGACTTCAAAACAAACGCTGATATTAAGCAGTCAAACATGGAGTCACAGAACCTGCATTAATGGAGAAGAAACAATTAGATTACCATTACGCTGTAAAAACGGAGTTTTAAAACAATCTAAAACTTAGCAACAGTTTGTTTTTAGTGCGTGGGCACTCACTCAGATAACAAGTTGCAGGGATTCAGAAAAGCGATAAAAACTAGAACATCTAAAGTAAAAATTTGTTCTTATTCTCTGCTTCAAATAGGCACACTAATCTATAAAAGGTTTACGAGAAAAACAATGGCGAAAACAACTGGTCTTTTGTCTTTTGTAAGAGGCATCATTACATGCTCTGGAGTGTGTAAGCCCAGAAAGTTCTGTGCTGAGATGACGTAAAAAAGCTCCTTCAACCAAGGCGTTTTGGTTTTATTCACATCAGGTTTTGGAACCAGTACGTTTTATTCTTATCATATTCTAACACATATTAAAATGCCCATTCTGTGATTTCAGCGTACAATTCTATACAGCCCCTATAAAACAAATGAGCTCTTGTCTCTTCTTCGTTTGCAGGTTCTGTGGTTTTTGTCGACTGTCTGGTTGAATGAGTCTTCTCTACTGATTTGAACTTTTTTCATTGGGCACAAAAAACTTCTTGTGCCCCATTGAAAAGGTTTTATCTGATCAAGTGGCAGTTCAATTGAATGTTAAACATATTTAGTGATTTATTATTAGGATGAGGTAAAAAATGAATAAAATATATATAGATTTGATTAAATATAGTTTTGTTTCAGTTCGTCTCTTTTTGATTTTAATTTGACAATAAGTAAGATCAAGGTAATGTGGGGAAAGGCATTGGGCTGGGGTATACTTTTAGATGAAGGAATAGATAAATAAATAAATAAAAAATGTATAGAATTGACTAAATATTTAATGTGTAAGGAGAATGTAAATCAATCTAATTAGATATATGTTGTTTAGAATAGAATTCTAACCAATGTGGATAGTGAAATCTTGATTCCATTTCTTTGTCATATTTTAATGATAGATTATCAAATAATAAATAATCGTTCATAAAAAATACTATAAATATATGCACAAAATATTAAATCTAGCGATTTATGTTCAAGAAATCATGAACATATTTTATTTGTACCATAAATTATACACTATAATAAATATCACTCAATAAAAATAATATAAATGTATAAGTTTTTTTCAAATGATAAAGATATTTTGACAATCATGAGAAATTGACAATCAAAAATTTGAACCTTGATGACTGCTTCACCAACGAAATGTTTAAACAGCAACATCACATATCCGAAAACAAAATTCATCTCTTTTTAATTCAATATTAATATTACTTATCTCATTTGCACACAATTTCACAAAACAACGTTATATTTTATACACTTAAACTTCTTCCATCTACCAATTATTTTCAAAACTTTCCTTTTAGTTTCATGGTTACAAGGGGACAAGAATCTAAATTTCAAATTTCGAAGTCGGTTTCAATTCTCATCTTATAGCCGTTAATTTCAGATTTGAACCCGGCAATTAAACTAAAATAAATCCACCTTGAAACATAAACTAGGCGTTGTAAAACATGCAGTCCAGAGTTATTTTCTCCAGTGAAACCTCTCGTGAATTGGCCCGCCCTTCGACTGACTGCTCAACGAATTAATGCAAACGTACATTGAGATAAATCCACGTCGCTGAGCGGGAAGTTCATTTAAATTTCAAATCAATCCACATCACGTGAATCAATGCTGTCTGATCGATCAGATGAGTATTTTTTTTGTCATGAATTTAGAGCTAATCTAATCTTCAATCTTCTGATCAATGTCAACGAGTTTAAAGAATCCAGCCAGATTTTTCATGAAAATAGGCCGTGAAAGTCTGCTGCAATGAATCCCCTGTCTAAATCACTTTAATACCCAGATGGGCAGTATTCAGATAGCTTTAAATCTCATTTCTTGTTCTAGTGTCCATACATACCATGTCCTGTCAATTCATAAATAAACGTATAAAGCAAGAAATATGTCTTTTTGTCCACTGTATTCCCACTTCAGTGAAGATTTGCAGTAACTATCTGTGTCCAACAGTCTGGCTCCTTTCTACCCTTCTTTCTTAACCTACCATTAAAGATTTCATTGGGAACAGATGGATCAGATTTATGAGGGGAGTAATTAGTACATGATGGCTTTATTCAAAATGGGTTCTGGGTGGTTTTGATCTGGCCAGCATTTCAAATTTGAGCTTTGTGATGCTCGTGCCCTTCACTGCTTTTGAATAAAAGGTTTCTTTTTATGGAGGGTTTTATATCAGTTTGGATAGGTTGAAACTCATTGAATAAAAGTTTTTTTTTATGGAGGGTTTTTATATCAGTTTGGATAGGTTGAAACTTCTTCGACTGATATCAATTTAGATAGGTTGAAACTTCTTCGACTGAAAATAAGTTGAAATCTCTTCAACTGAGAGTAAGAACTTTTGATTACAGTTTAGAATCCAAGTATATGATTTTGACTTGAAAGGAGGTTATAATGCCTAGAGTCTGGTTATCATTGAAGAAGTCTCTGCATTGCAAATCAGATCGTCAGGAGGTGGAGGTTCCACAGAGCACAAGGGATGCATCTTCCTCCAGGTCCTTGGCAAATCACTTGAAGGATGTCTTTCTTGGGAGCAAACGAGGCATACGAAATGGTAACTGCAGCCCTTGTTCTATAGCTAGCACTGAATTCTTACACAATAATAATATGCTTGAGGAGGCCATGATTCTCAGGGACTATTCTGGTTTCGAGAAGAAGAACATTGTTGGGAGCTTTAGAGAGTGCAAGAGTTCTGATGTCAGTAAGGCTAATGCCAGGGGGACAAGAAATCATGGAGATGTTCTTCTCAGCCCTTCAAAACAGAAAAAGAATCAGCAGTCTGTTGGATTGAATGGAAAGATTGCTACTAAAATTATTCCTGGTTGTAAAGTTCATGCAGCAGTGAATGAAGTTTGCACCTGCCTCAAGTACTGCAGCCAACGATATACAAATATTCAATCCCTGCAACGTTATAACCTCAGAAGTTATGCAGGCGAGAACTTTTAAATTTCCATTTTACTGCTTTCTTGAACTCATTTTTTTCGAAATTTAGTTTGATTCGTTGTTTTGATATTGATATATATATATATATGGATTTCACTGTGTAAGATTTTTTTATTGTTTGAAATTATATTTCATGATTCATCATCAGACGAAATAGATTGTTCATACTGAAGCTTCAATTTTTATTTAATAGATTTTGTTTAATCGTAATGTGTTGACTCTCTATCTCTCTATTATTAATGCCTAACCCATCTCTCAGTTTATAGAGTGAGTGTAGAATGCATTGTTTCTAGATTTGATTGCTATGAATTTTTTCGCTCAAATTAAACTCTATGATCCATTATCTGATTTATAGGTTAAGTGTAGCTGAAAAGTGGTCAAGCCTCTGATGATGATAATTTGAATTTATAGGTTTAGTAACAAAGTGCCAATTAGAATCTGAAATGCACACAAAAAAAAATGGTGGATATGGACTTTGACAAAAAAGAATTAATTATTTTCGGAAAAATTCTAGCTAGACCAGAGATCAAATCACTAGTGACTGAAGAAATCTTTGAGACTAGAACACAGGCTAATATAAGTGGTAACAAATTCTTCCTTGGGACAAGATAATTACTGATAAGAGATTTCTATATTCCTTGCTAATGCTGCTCCTTCTGGATTGGACTGTGAGAATTTTTGTATCCAAGATATTTCCAAGGACAAATTTTAATTATGCAAAACTACAAAGCCACTTCCATGACATTTTCAAATGTTTTCTTGTTTTCCTGTTCTCAGTCAGTGTTCTCAAGGAAGGTGATTCTACCAGGAATGTTGTGGAGATCATCTTCAAATCAAGCTGGCTTGAATCAAAAGTTGAATGTTGTCAAATTGAAAGAGTACTCAAGGTGAATCATACCCACAACACACTAGCCAAATTTGAGGAATACAGAGACACTGTGAGAGCCACAGCTAGCAAGCTGGCCAAGAAACATCAAAGATGCATGGCTGATGGCAATGAAGTCCTGAGCTTCCATGGCACCACCATTACATGCTCTTTAGGAATTGATGGGCTATCTACTCCATGCAACTTCTTGGACTGCAATGTATGCAACATTATTACAACAGGATTCCCATCCAAGCAATCCAAAGGGAAAGGAATATACACTGCAGCCACCAGTCTCAGAGCTCACAATTCCATTACCCTATCCCATGACGGTTTAATGTATCCTGTAAAAAGGGCCATGATGGTTTGCAGGGTCATTGCAGGAAGAGTTCACAAGCCTCCAAGTACAGGAAGTGTTGACAAGTTTTCTATCCCTGTTGGGTTTGATTCAGTTGCAGGAGAAGTTGAAAGCTGTTCAAAGCTTGAAGAACTATACATTTCTAGTCCCAGAGGAATCCTACCCTGCTTCATCGTGATCTATTCTTAAGAACACAGTGTTAAATTTCCAGAAATGACTTCTCTGATCAACTTCCTGTACTTCTTTAAAAACTTTTCTTTTGTAGTGGGAACTTCTTTGAATGCTTCTATTGTACTGGAAGTCTAGAATACGTACTACCTGCTACTGGTAAAGAATTGATTATGCTCTGGTAAACAATCAATGGAACTGTACATGCAACGTTTCTGGGTTGCAGTCTAAATTTATTTATGTTCAGCCTTTCAGCTGTTTAGTTACGTACTTTTTCTCTTGTACTCTCTATTTCTCTACACTCTAGAGAGGACCATAATGACGAACCAGTGGACTGAAAAATAACACATTGAAATTTGTACTCTAGAAGACTTCAAGTAATCTATGGTGCTCGCTTTCCTATTACACGTAAATGTCAGATCGTCAACGTTTTAAGACTCTTTTTCTTGTTTATAGATCATGTTAAATTTTAGTATGCCTTGCTTTGAAAGCAGATAGAAATAGCCATCACCATGTTAACCATAGGATTACATGATGTCAAACTGGAGTTCTGGTTGGTTGCTGGATTGATTTTTATATAGTTATTGGTCAGCTGTTCAAGATCTGAGCCTCCGTTTGTCCTTTATAACCTCTCAAATAAGTAGTGTTTTTCAAATTAAATTCTTGAGAAATAGTTTATAAGAATATCTTATTGATTTTTTTTCTTTTTCATTTTGATGGTGAATTGTTGATTATAATTTGAAATCTTAGATCAAGAAAAAAAATTGATATAGGCGAAGCTTATTGGTAGTCGTTATAGCTAACTTTGTGCACCCACAAGTCTTAAACGATACATCGGATTATGATGATTTTTTTGTTGTTGTTTTGGTACATGACTTAACTCCTTATAATTATTGTTTTGGCTTCTAGGTGGTAACGATGCGTGTTGTAGGATCCGTTATGCCCACAAGGATAAAAAATACACATTTCAAATTGTTGCCTGATACCTACTTAAAGATGTCCCAATAATTGTCCACTAAATATTGCTAATATTTACAAACAAATGCCCCAATAGTCGTCCACAAATGGGCCAATTATTGTTCAAAATGCTAAAAATTGGGCGGCTATTAGCACATGTGAAATTTATTAATAGGTTTTTTGTTATCATTTCTTGGGTTTCTTTAAAGTTAGCAATTGGGGGGTTGGGTGCACAAGGAGTGAACGATTATTGGAACTATAACAACTATTGGTGCTCTTCCCCTAACGAGATTTAAAAGTTAGAAATCATTTCCGTAAATTGTAGAAAAATCACTCCTAAGAATATTTCATTAATTGTCGCCTCCCTCTCTAACGTCTTTAGAAAATTGTTTAGAAGACAAACTTACAATATAATTATTGAAAAGGAAAATGATGTTTCCAATCTTAGAAAATGTTTATTTATGAGTACAAATCAATCTAGATTAAAGTAAGTGAATTCAGAGACAATATTTGAATAATTGAATGTTAAACTAGGGAATTGAATGTGGAAGAGGTTGATAAGAATATACCTAATTATAGATCTAGGAATAGTACATCTTTGTTAATGTGTTGATTTGAATTTTGTGTAGATTTTTGCAGTTTTAGAGGACAAGTTTATAAAATATGAGATGAATCTACAAATTTGTGCTTGTGCTCTAAATTTTTCTTATCAAATAGTTTTGTGATAACTTACAACACTACACGAGGGTATATGCACGAAGTTGTGGTACAAAAAAGGTGCGACACTTCAAAAAAAATTTAAAAAGCGCATAAGACGCACGCCTTATAAGGCGTGTGCCTTATGTGCATTGTAAACTTCAAAAAAACCTTGCTCCGCATTTTGGATGCATTCTGCATTCCAAACCCGTGTTTTGGCATTTTTGGGTGCCATTTTCTTGCGCTCGCCCTTTGTAAAAGCTTGAAATTGGGCACTAAGTTGTCCATCTCTCATCAAAATGTCGCCACGCCATCGAAGAGCTCGAAGAGGTATGTATTTTTATTTTCTTATTGTCATTTTTTTTATTAATTTGAAGATTAAACTAGGTTTATTGATTTAAATTTATTTTCATTATCAGGAAATAAAATTAGACAAGAAAATGTTGAAAACACTCAATCACCTCCTCATGAAGACCATATTGAAGAAGAAGCACATCAAGAACCTCCTACAATCCCTAGACATCCCATAGGTACACAAGAAAACCTATTAGGTCAAATAGAAAATAGCCAAAAAGAGCTTGAAGGTTTAATCACAAGGCTATAAGATCCCATTGGAACAAATTCCCATAGGACAAACCTTGCCAGTTCTTTGCAATCTATTGTATCTCACATGCAATCTGTGAGTGGGTAAATAAATTTTTGGTCCCGTAAGAAGGAAGGACAAAAACAATTTTATGCTGACAAATTACCATATGCGGCAGTGAAGAAAAAGAAAATTAATAAATTTGACTTGTGTGCTCTTTTTACGGACCCCGAACGAATCAACCTTTACACCCTGGATGTAGGAGATTCCTTATTCATTGGTGTCATCATGAAGGGATTAAGAACAATTTTTGGGATAGGTGGTGGATGGTATTTGATCAGCCCCCATGCAATAATCATGAGGTACCCCAATACTTTTTGAGAAAACTGTAATGTGAGTTTGTCCTTAATGAGATCCCAAACTATTTTGATTTTCTAGATTTCCAAGGTAGAGGTGGGGGTTCCTCACATGATAGAGAGGGTGCACAACGTGATCCAAATCTCCCACCAAGACCCTTGGCCAGACCTATGGTGGAGCATGTTATTATTCCTTCCATTGTGAAGGAGAGTATTGAGGTTGAAACTCTAGACTCGATTAGCTCACTCACTCATACCCTTATACAGTATGCTAGGCCTCTAGTACAGGGTGATGCGAGTGATGATGTTGATTCTTCTAGGCATCGAGTTCTAGCTCATTTTTGTCGATCTTGTGGTTCTCTTTGCACTTATGATCCTAATAGTTTTGAGAATGCACGTGCATGAGCGGAGTTTGCTACAGAGAACATTGTCATGACAGAATCCCTGCTGAACGAAACATTTGACATTGATACCTAAGTGAATTTCATTACAATTTCATTTCATTCTTTTTATTAAATCTTATATGTAAATTTGAGAATATATCTAAATTAGTAAATTATTATGATAAAAAATCAGGGTCAAAGTGTTCATAATACTAGCAACATTCCTGCAGCACCCTTTTTCACTACTTCTTCTACTCCACGGGTATACAACGAGTGAAAAAATATAATTATTATATGTAGATAGTTAAACCTTATGTGAATGATTTTCTAATTACTCATTTTGGATGTCAAATAGTTTGATGCTAGAGCTTCAACACAAACACCTCGTAGTGTATTTCATCGACAATCTTTCACCCAGGTAAACAATTTATCTTCAATGTTGTTATTAAATAATATGGATAGTTTTGGCGATTAATCAATATACTTTGTTTAATTTTCAGATGTTGACATCAGAGACTCCTCCTGCTATCCGCGCGTCAATGGAGTGCGGTGTTGCTGCAGCAGTAGCAAGTTCAACTGCTTTAACAGAAGTATGAGACATATTTGTAAATTTAGTAAATTTAGCATTACATTTGTTATCTTCATAATATGTTATTGAAAATTTGAATGACACTTGTATTTAGTTTAATTTATATTGTGATGCTTACAGAAGGGGCTTGTCACTCCCGATCATGAACGTGCACCTGTTGTGGATGAACATCATGATTATTTGTATGCGGTAAGTGACTATTCTATTATATGTCATTCTAAAATTCAATTTTTGTATATGCTAACATCATTCTTTTCATTGTATCAGGTGGAGTTACAAAAAAGTCTGGAGAGGAGGTCGAGTGGACGTACTTGAAAGACACTTGCATCATATACATCTCCATCCCCTCGACGAGCAAAGATATCTCGTGATCTGTTTCCTTCTCCTAGAGGGAAATGAATAGAATAGGGTCCTATGTTGTATGCCTATATGACAATTTTGAACATATGTTTTGTATTACGAATATGTGACATTCTATCGCCATATGGCTTTTGGCAAGCTCCTATTTGACTTTATTGGATACCTTGTTGTATGCCTATATGGAAAATTTGAACATATGTTTTGTATTATGAATATGTGACATTCTATGTCCATATGGCTTTTGGCAAGCCCCTATTTGACTTTATTGGATATCATGTTGTATGCCTTTATAGCAATTTTGAACATATGTTTTGTTTTATGAATATGTGAAATTCTAAGTCCATATGGCTTTTAGCAAGCCTATTTGTTTGTATTGGATATATTTGATAGTTTTAACGGTATACAATGTTGCATGGATTTGTAGCTTTTTGGTTAATGCAAATAATTTATCATGGTTATCCATAATTGCAATACAAATGATTAGATGAATAATTGCACAAAGTTTATTGTTACTTAAGCTTTGAACCTAAATATGTGTTTGTAATCCACGACACCAGCCACCCTGACGCGTATGAGCTGATGGTTCGGTGCCGCAACACGACCCCGTAGGATCAGACGGGTCATTCTTATGATTAACGGGTGCCGAGAAACGCGATGCCGAATATTGACAACTTTGAGCAATTTGAGCACTTGGGTGATTTCGCTGCTAGGGTGTGGCCCGCAACGATTGGGCGAGTTGGAGAGAAAAAAGAAGGCATTCCTAGCGTAAACCCGGCCACCCTGACGCGTACGAGCTGACAGTTCGGTGCCGCAACGAGCGGATTGAAAGATGGGGCATTGTGCAACTTTTCATTGAACTCATCTGACGCTTTTTGTTGCAACCGAGAAAGAGTCGCCACGAGAAAATGGATCCGAGTCTACCGAAACCAAGAGATGATTTTTTAGAGTGCCATAACACGACCCCATAGGATCAGACAGATCGTTCTTATGATTAACGGGCACCGAGAAACGCAATGCCGAATATTGACAACTTTGAGCAATTTGAGCACTTGGGCGATTTCGCTACTAGGGTGTGTCCCGCAACGATCAGGCGAGTTGGAGAGAAAAAAGAAGGCATTCCTAGCGTAAACCCAACCACCCTGACATGTACGAGCTGACGGTTTAGTGCCGCGACGAGCGGATTGAAATATGGGGCATTGTGCAACTTTTCATTGAACTCATCTGACGCTTTTTGTCGCAACCGAGAAAGAGTCGCCACGAGCAACTGGATCCGAGTCTACTAAAACCGAGAGAGGATTTTTTAGAGTGCCATAACACGACCCCGCAGGATCAGACATATCATTCTTATGATTAACAGGCGCCGAGAAACGTGAAATATTGACAACTTTGAGCAATTTGAGCAATTGGGCGATTTCGCTGCTAGGGTGTGTCCCACAATGATTGAGCGAGTTGGAGAGCAAAAAAAAGGCATTCCTAGCATAAACCCGATCACCCCGACGCGTACGAGCTGACGGTTCGGTGCTGCGATGAGCGGTTTGAAAGATGGGGCATTGTGCAACTTTTCATTGAACTCACCTGACACTTTTTGTCGCAACCAAGAAAGAGTCACCACGAGCAACTAGATCTGAGTCTACTGAAAAATGAGAGAGGAATTTATAGAGTGCCATAACATGACCCCGCAGGATCAAACAGATTGTTCTTATGATTAACGGGCGCCGAGAAACGCGATGCCGAATATTGACAACTTTGAGCAATTTGAGCACTTGGGCGATTTCACTGCTAGGGTGTGTCTCGCAACGATCGGGCGAGTTGGAGAGAAAAAAGAAGGCATTCCTAGCGTAAAACCAGCGACCCCGACACGTACGAGCTGACGGTTTGGTGTCGCGACGAGCAAATTGAAAGATGAGGCATTGTGCAACTTTTCATTGAACTCATCTAACGCTTTTTGTCGCAACCATGAAAGAGTCGCCACGAGCAACTGGATCCAAGTCTACCAAAACCGAGAGAGACTTTTTTAGAGTGCCATAACATGACCCTGCAAGATCAAGCGGATCATTCTTATGATTAACAGGCGCTGAGAAACGCGATGCCGAATATTGACAACTTTGAGCAATTTGAGCACTTGGGCGATTTCACTGCTAGGGTGTGTCCCGCAACAATCAGGCAAGTTGGAGAGAAAAAAGAAGGCATTCCTAATGTAAACCTGACCACTCCAATGTATACGAGCTGAGGATTCGGTGTCATGATGAGCGGATTGAAAGATGGGGCACTATGCAACTTTTCATTGAACTCATCTGACGTTTTTTGTCGCAACCGAGAAAGAGTCACCACGAGCAACTGGATTCGAGTCTACCAAAAACTGAGGAAGGATTTTTTAGAGTGCCATAACATGACCCCGCAGGATTAGGCGGATCGTTCTTATGATTAGCGGGCACTGAGAAACGCGATGCTGAATATTGACAACTTTGAGCAATTTGAGCACTTGGTCGATTTTGCTACTAAGGTGTGTCCAGCAACAATCGAGCGAGATGAAGATCAAAAAGAAGGCATTCCTAGTGTAAACCCGACCACCCTGACGCATACAAGCTGACGGTTCAATGTCGTGACGAGCGGATTGAAAGATGGGGCATTGTGCAACTTTTCATTGAACTCATTTGACGCTTTTTGTCGCAACCGAGAAAGAGTCGCCACGAGCAACTGAATCTGAGTCTACCGAAACCGAAAGAGGCTTTTTTAGAGTGCCATAACATGACCTTGCAGGATCAGACGGATCATTCTTACATGTCACTAACATCAAGAAAAACCATGCCGAATTTTGACAATTTTTCACGATTGACAACAAATGAGCATTTTTTACATCTTTTACCATATTAGCAGGGTATACTTCACGAAATGATCCCATGTGATCTCTAATGGTCCAAAATGACATTATTTACATAAAATCACACAAAACAAGACAAAAAAACATTTTTTTATATTACAATGTCTCGAGTAGTCAAAAATACAAGTCATGTACATATATCCAAATAAGATTGATATTACATTTTTTTACATTTACATTTAATCCAATGAACCATCTAGATCTTCTCTACTCTTTATCGTGTCTAGTATGGCCTCATGGTCAGACTCACAAACCTTCCATAGGTTCTTGTTTAGTGGTCTACCCCCATATCTGATCAAATGAAAATTTGAAGCTACAACAAGGTTAGAATAACGAAGAATCTTCCTATGTGTCTCGAAGTCCTTGAACAACCACAAGTTAGACTTCTTCACTGGGTACCTTCTAAGCCATGTACCAATAACAACTACTGATCCTGTGGGGTACTCAATATTTTCTCCATCTACCATAGGGCGATCCAATTTCTTTTTTGCATCCACACAATGACACAGGTAATAATCTGTTCTTCTTCATTGTCTTCAGCTGCAATTACTGCATAAACATGTCCTGCAATGATAAAGTGAGAAGAATTTAGCAAACAACGAAGGTAAAATATTAAAGTACAAAAAATTGCATGTGGATAATTTAACTGGTTGGACTAAATTTGACACATGGTCAAAGTCAATTGATGCTTCCATCTGTGCGAGTTGTAGTGCACTCGGAGGTCGGTATGTCTCAAGTGGGATTAGAGGTCTCATACACCATTCGTCCACCCACTCCTTTGACTCACAGTCATTATAGGCACCATCTCTACATGAAGAACAATAGCATGCCATTTGCCGCGTATGGATAGTCCATGAACCTGCATTAGAGCTTTTGAAAGAGTGTAGCTCACCCGATCCTGTCAATGTACAACAATCTTCTAATTTTGCAATGTTAGTATCATCTACCAACCAAAAAAATCTGTGAACTGAAGACTTACCTTGATTACCTGGACCAATTGTACCATTGCACCATTGAACAATTGATTTTGCGTCTTTCAAGTTTGCATTCCCTTTGTACCTTAACTCTTCTCGTGCTAAAGCTCTTTTAATACATGCTCCTGCACCATCATGCTCCCCTTTTCCATGCCCAGCCTCAGAGTAATTCCACATATGTTGAATAGCAGTCAACTTATGCATCCTACTCAACCAATAAAACATCCGAGAGTTCTTAAATTACGATGCACAATTATCTGACCATATGATATGTTGATGGAATGATATGCCTCGACTAGCCAAATCATCGTAGAATATCTAAAAACAACCTTGCACAAACTCTGTAGAGTGTGAGCGATCATCACTGATGTAAAAATGATACTCCCTCAATATCTTCCTATCCTCTTCCATACTATCATGTGCATGAATGAATGCTATATGCACAAATATGGCAACTTGTGTGGAGTTGTAATATTGATTGCACCTCATTCTGCGATTGTAGTGTGTAGTTCTCTGCAAAGTCAATAATTGAAACGATTGTATGAAGTGGAAATGTGTCCTTGCATAGCTTAAATTGTGAGTCCAACCAACGAGCTCGATGGTTATGCCTTGCATACTCATACACTACATTCTCATGAAAGATGCCCATAAACTGATACACTAGAATCTTCTCACTAACCAATTCACACCTTTTTGCTTCTTTTCCATCTTTTAGCATGTAGGCCACTGTCTTATATTTTCCAAATTCTACTAATTCTTTACCAATTTCTTGTCCAATATCCATATGTTGACAAATTTGTAAATGTCGCAATCCACCACAATCAACACATGTGCCATCCAAGCAACACTTATTGTAATATACTTGACCATCTACTCTTTCACATAAGATGCTAGATATGAATTCCCTTGAAGATGTCGATGGACCATTCATGTTGCATTCCTGCAAAACATTGTTAGCATGCAAATCTATACATATGCGTTGATAAACATCATAATGGTTAGAAAATTCAATATGTACTCTACAACAACAAGTTGTGCGCGTGTGATTTATTTTGACATAAAAAGGCTTTACCATTTCAAAGAATCTTTGACTAATTTTTATTTGAGGATACATACGTTGAAACTTGGCAAAAAATTGTGTTTGAGTCATATCCAAAAAATGTTTCAAATGTGGATCATGAATTTTACTACCAATCCTCCTTCTTACAACATCTCTTTGATTTGGAGAGACCCTTGTGATATTCTTCCAAAAATATTCAATTAGGGATCTCAAGGCTTCAACAATTGCTTAAACTTTCCGTGGTAATCTACCAGAAAATGCCCATAACTCATTGTTATATGGATCCTCCGCTCTTTGTCACCTTCCCAAAGCTCTCATTAGAGTTTGTCTACTTATCTTCAATTGTTTACTTGTCTTTCTAAGGAGGCGAGCTTTCTTAGTTTGAGTGCTTACAATTGTTGATGTAATGACATTTCGTGTGGCATTACTATCTTTTGTGCATGAGTTAGAACCAACAGTATCATATGCATTCATCATATTCTTCACAATAGATTTGTCACTTGATTTAATCGATGTTCTTAGCCCAAGAATCTTCATTATAGGCCTAAATTTCAGATTTCGCATCATTTCAACAAAAAGTTGACATCTTCTTGTCTCATTTAAAGGCTCAAATTTTTTTTCCATATCCGGTTAGCATGTCTTTGACAAGTACACTTCAGAATCTTGTCAACCATTGGTTTCAAAACATTAGCATCAATATCAATCAAATACTTAGGCTTTCTATGCAAAACTCTAGGAGGTGTTCTCAAACTTTGAGTTACCTCAAGATTAGGAATGTCAACAACATTAGGGATAGGTGGCATACCTTCAACTCGAGATGAAAATGATGACATACCTTGAAATTGAGGTGTATAAGATGGTGTAGCTCCAATACTTGATGTCAGTCATGAAGTACTTGTTAGGCCCAATATAGAAAGCTAATGTACTGAGAGGGGAGGGGTGAATCAGTACTCCAAAATTTTTCCTTTGTAATAACCTTACTGTTATGCATAAACAGAATAGTGCAGTAACATAAAATAAAACTATAATCAACAGATAACAATCATACATGATTCACTCCATAACACATATATTTTGGTCACGCAAAAACTCTTGGTTAGAGATAAAAACTGTGGTGGGGATGGCACCCACAACTTCACTACTGCAATAATAAAGAATGCTCGGTTAGAGCTACATTTAGCTATTTCTGATAGCTTACCCTATTAGGAGTATTAAGATCAGTTAGATCTACCTTACTAAAGGATTTTTACAACACTATATAAGTGTAGCACCTGGTTAAAGGATTTACAATTTATAGACTTGGTTAGAGTCTTTTACCCTATTAAAGGTTTCTCTTACAACTTCAAAATATTACAATATAATCATTACAAATATTTGCAACTTTACATCTGAAATGTTAAAGCGGATTCTATGTGCTCTGAATAAGATTACCTAGCTTGTAGCATACCTCGGTAACCCATAATGAAACTCGGTAAACCCTTCTGTTTACTCTGTTCTTCGACTGTTCACTGATAACCTTCTCAGTGACCTCTCTATGTCTCTGCAACAGTCTTCCTTCATGTATACACACTGCTATCTCATTGCATCTCATACCATATTATGTGTCTTGTTCTTCTAACCCTAGAATCATGTTGTATATATAGATCTCTTACAACGGTGATCTAATTCATTGCTTCAATCTTACAAAAAGATTCTTTGAATGAATAACTAAACAAAATATCTCATAGGTTAGATTGGCCTTATAATCATACACAATCTCATAGCGCAATTTCCAATGCAAAAAATGGTTAGATGTGCCTTGATCTTGTAACACGTTTTCATGTGCATGTCCAGGTTCAATGTATCTGGTAAAACATTTCACTCGGTGAATATCAACTCAGTGAGTTAACTTTACCACTCGGTAGCCATGAACCTTTACTTGGTAAACAACTCGGTGAATACTATGTTCTGTGACTGCTTTCTTCAGTAACCGACTAGACTGTTTATACCGACTTCTCTATGTGTACCAACTGCATGATTCGGTAATACTTAACTGACTAGAATATAGTATGACTTTGGATATGAAACTAATGGCAATTTGATAAGTAGTAACAGTACTTGCAACGTCAAATGTCATAGAGGGAGTGCATTCAATATGAGATGTTGTAGACACCAATGGTGTGCCAATAAGAGATGGCGTGCCTTCAACTTGAGATGTAAGAGATGGGGTGCCTTCAACTTGAATTGTGGTAGACATGCTCTCAACCTCGGGATTCAATTGTCTCATTGCATGAAGGTTTTGCATCCGTTGCCTTTGTGTGGCCAATTTTGTCTCTCTCTTAGATTGGATGGATATTTCATGTTCCTCTTCAATTGGCACCTCTTCTTCTATGGTATTCAATTTCCTTTGTTCACGAAATTGCTTCATTCCTTCTCTTTTTTTTGCATTCTTAGCCTCATGCTCTTCCAGTGTTACATTTTTTGGTCGTTTCCTCGGCATGATGATGATTTCTACATGTACATGCACATAAAGGAAAAAAATGAAATTATGCATCTATGACTGTCCTAATTATGCATCTACGACTGTCATAATTATGCATATGTTAAAATGGATATATGAAATTGAAATTATTTCATGTATTCCTTTTCTAAATTACCCATATCTTAAAAAGGATGTATGAAATTGCAAATTTTGTTTTAAACCACTAAACAAATAATTTTCTTATGCAACTTCCTTCAAATGCATTGTTAAATCTTATGTAAATCTAATAGGATTATAATCAATTTTGACTCACACTTTTATTCTAACGTTTAAACAAAATAACACTTAATAAGTATTTGAATTTTAAAAACAAGAAAATATTACCTCAATTATTCAAATTTGATAAAAAAACTATGTTCTTCCTCTTTGACGTTGCCAAATGAAAAAAAAGGTGGTGGAGAGCTAATGGAATGTATAAAATAACCTTGCATAAAATGTCAACACCATGCAAAAAGTGTTTTTTTGTCTGATCATGCACAGAAAGAAGACAAAATGAGAGAATGTGGGCTTGGATCACGGGTCAAGGGTCCCAAATAACCATTTTTTAGTGTAGCTCATTTGGCTAGCGCCAAATATGGCGCTAGCCAAATGACTTTCATTGAAATTTTTTACCTTTGATAAATTTCTACTCTATACCCTATAACCTTTTTTTTGTGCAGCTCATTTGGCTAGTGCCAAATATTTGGTGCTAGCCAAATGACTTCCATTGAAATTTTTTAACTTTTGATAAATTTCTACTCTATACCCTATAATTTGATAGCCAAAACCATAAAAATTAAACCATATGACTCTTTAGGACATAATATGGTGTCTTAGGACACCATATGACCCCCTTAGGTGTCATTATGGGTCGTATAGTGTCCTAAGGGGTCATATGGTGTCTTATGACCCCTTAGGACACCATATGACCCCTTAGGACACAATATGGTGTCGTTATGGGTCGTATGCGGTCATATGGTGTCCTATAACCCCTTAGGATACCATATGACCCCTTAGGACACAATATGGTGTCGTTATGGGTCATATGGACACCTAAGGGGTCATACAGTGTCCTATGGGGCCATAGGACACCGTATGACCCCTTAGGTGTCCTTATGGGTCGTATGGTGTCGCAAGGGGTCATATGGTGTCTTATGACCCCTTAGGACACCATATGACCCCCTAGGACACAATGCAGTGTCGTTATGGGTCATATGGTGTCTTAAGGGGTCATATGGTGTCTTATGACCCCTTAGGACACCATATGACACCTTAGGACACAATATGGTGTCGTTATGGGTCGTATGGTGTCCTAAGGGGTCATATGGTGTCTTGTGACCCCTTAGGACACCATATGACCCCTTAGTACATAATATAGTGTCGTTATGGGTTCTACGGACACCAAAGGGGTCATATGGTGTCCTATGGGGCCATAGGACACCATATGACCCCTTAGGTGTCGTTATGGATCGTATGGTGTCGTAAGGGGTCATATGGTGTCCTATGACCCCTTAGGACACCATATGGCCCCCTAGGACACAATACAGTGTCATTATGGGTCATATGGTGTCCTAAGGGGTCATATGGTGTCTTATGACCCCTTAGAAAACCATATGACACCTTAGGACACAATATGGTGTCGCTATGGGTCGTATGGTGTCCTAAGGGGTCATATGGTGTCCTATGATCCCTTAGGACACCATATGACCCCTTAGGACACAATATGGTGTCGTTATGGGTCGTATGGACACTTAAGGGGTCATATGGTGTCCTATGGGGCCATAGGACACCATATGACCCCTTAGGTGTCGTTATGGGTCGTATGGTGTCAAAAGGGGTCATATGGTGTCCTATGACCCCTTAGGACACCATATGACCCCCTAGGACACAATACAGTGTTGTTATGGGTCGTATGGTGTTCTAAGGGGTCATATGGTGTCTTATGACCCCTTAGGACACAATATAGTGTCGTTATGGGTCGTATGGTGTCCTAAGGGGTCATATGGTGTCCTATGACCCCTTAGGACACCATATCCCTTAGGTGTCATTATGGGTTGTATGGTGTCGTAAGGGGTCATATGGTGTCCTATGACCCCTTAGGACACAATATGGTGTCGTTATGGGTCGTATGGACACCTAAGGGGTCATATGGTGTCCTATGGGGCCATAGGACACCGTATGACCCCTTAGGTGTTGTTATGGGTCCTATGGTGTCGTAAGGGGTCATATGGTGTCCTATGACCCTTAGGACACCATATGACCCCCTAGGACACAATACGGTGTCGTTATGGGTCGTATGGTGTCCTAAGGGGTCATATGGTGTCTTATGACCCCTTAGGACACCATATGACCCCTTAAGACACAATATGGTGTCGTTATGGGTCGTATGGTGTCCTAAGGGGTCATATGGTGTCCTATGACCCCTTAGGACACCATATGACCCCTTAGGTGTCGTTATGGGTCGTATGGTGTTGTAAGGGGTCATATGGTATCCTATGACCCCTTAGGACACCATATGACCCCCTAGGACACAGTATGGTGTCGTTATGGGTCGTATGGTGTCCTAAGGGGTCATATGATGTCTTATGACCCCTTAGGACACCATATGACCCCTTAGGACACAATATGGTGTTGTTATGGGTCGTATGGTGTCCTAAGGGGTCATATGGTGTCCTATGACCCCTTAGGACACCATATGACCCCTTAGGACACAATATGGCATCGTTATGGGTCGTATGGACACCCAAGGGGTCATATGGTGTCCTATGGGGCCATAGGACACCATATGACCCCTTAGGTGTTGTTATGGGTTGTATGGTGTCATAAGGGGTCATATGGTGTCCTATGACCCCTTAGGACACCATATGACCCCCTAGGACACAATACGGTTTCGTTATGGGTCGTATGGTGTCCTAAGGGGTCATATGGTGTCTTATGACCCCTTAGGACACCATATGACCCATTAGCACACAATATGGTGTCGTTATGGGTCATATGGTGTCCTAAGGGGTCATATGGTGTCCTATGACCCCTTAGGACACCATATGACCCCTTAGGACATAATATGGTATCGTTATGGGTCGTATGGATGCCTAAGGGGTCATATGGTGTCTTATGTGGCCATAGGATACCATATGATCCCTTATGTCGTGCCCAAACTTTTGGGCAAAAACGGAACAACAATTTTTCTTTTTTTTTTAAACAACATAACTCATAACATAGTCTACATTAAAAGAGATCATTAGAGTTTTGTCTTAACTAAGATGTGTAGAGAGTTGTTCTCTAAAGTTGGATTGAATTAACTAAATCAAATAAGCGACGTTAATTAATGAAGATTAACTATTCTCGAGGGGGTTGTCGCATTTTAATTAGTTAGATTAATTTTCTTAGAATTAAGCTACCGTTAAATAAAGTCACGAATTATTTAAATACCTAAATGGCTTTGAATTCATTTCTGACCGAACAATGCTACGAAATTCTCAATTTTTAAATTAATTGATTGATTGCGCGCCAATTTCATTTTTAAAATCTAACTGTCATAGGCTCAAATTTCACAAGGTCATTAGTCAAATAAATTTAGTTTTATCCTAATAAATTTTAATATTTCCCTAACCTTTTTACTTTGGCAATTTAATTCATCTGGCCAATGCCGGTCTCAAAGGCTTATGATTCATAAAATTAATTTACAATTTCCCCTTTTAAATTTTCCCCATTTACAATATAACCTAACGTCCACAATTAAATCGAGGATAATCTATTGACTAATTAAATAAATTAATTTGATTAAGTGTATAGTGTATCCAACTACATTAAATCTTCATTTTAAACCCCTTTGAAATAACTATATTAAAATTTTAATTCTCTAAGGAATATAAGCATATAATAATTCAATTATTTAAATAACCCTAAATATTAGTTAAAATATTAAAACTCAATTCAAATTTCCCATATCTAATTCAAAATTCTTTTAAATAAAGAAATCTCTTATTCATAAAATGCTAACCCTAACCCGAAATTGGGTTAGGGTTGCATTCCTATTTATTACTCACGTTTGTTTTAATTTCTCCTCTTCTATTTAATTTAAATTATACCCTAACCCGAAATGGGTTAGGGTTTGTTGCACCAAAATATTCTTTTATTTTACCCTACCCGAATGGGTTAGGGTTTGTTTTTCTTTTCTTTTTGTGGTTTGTGTGTGTGACTGTGTAGGTATGGGGTCGGGTTAGGGCACGACGGCCATGGACGGCGGAGGGGTTTCGAAGGCTACGGGTGGAGGTGGTGGCGCGGGCTCCCCTGGACGCCACTGTGCATACACATAGTGGCAGGCAATGCCGCCCACTGTGTGCACACATAGTGGCAGGCAATGCCGCCCACTGTGTGCACACATAGTGGCAGACGGTATTACCGCCGCCCACTATGTATACACACAGTGGCGGGGCACCGCCCACTGTGTGTAGCATAGTGGCGGCCGCGGCTGCTCCACTGTGTCTACACACAGTGCGGTGCCTCCCGCGCCGCCCCACTGCGTGTAAACACAGTGGCTCGATCGGTACCCCCGATTTCCCTCTTCTTTTTTTTTCTATTTTTTTTTTTATGATATTTTTTTTAAATATATAAGTATATAAATATATAAATATATATATATATATGTGTGTGTGTGTGTGTGTGTGTATATGTATATATATATATTTATATGTATATATATGTATATATATTTAGATTTATATGTATATATATGTATATATATTTATATTTATATGTATATATATATATATTTATATGTATATATATATGTATATACAACCATGATCAGAATATATATATATCTTTTTTTTTTAAAGGTATCCATTGAATATGTTTTTAAATGCAGGGATATATATATATCAACCTAATAGGGTTAGGAAGCTTATTTTGAATAATTTTAACACATAAGCATGCAACCCCTATTTTTTTTTAACAACAATACATAGGTCCATGATATATATATATATTTTTGTTTTACAACTTGCAGGAGTGGGTTAAATACTAGCACATTCACTGATTTTAGATCTCATTTCCTAGGTGTGATTTATCTTAATATACAACACTCAGAAGTTATTATTATTATTTTTTAAATAGTTATGCAACATATTTTCTACATCAATCTACTTGTTTAAATACTAGTTTTTTTTCAGCTATGCCTAAACAGAGTTAAAAGTAACAAAATAGCAGTAAATAAACTTTGCAAGTAAATACTTAAACATAATGCATTCCTTTTTTTTTTTTTTAATTGCAGAAATAAACAAATAATAGAATTCTCTCTGAGACAGAATTTTGATATAGTTTACAGCAACATAATAGGCTTCAGAATTTAAATAGAATGTACATTGCTTACATAATATTTAATTACAATGGCCCATATTTAAAATGGGTGAAATAATCCAACTGGTCTCTCATTCTTAATGATGAGGACTTGAATAAAAGAACACATTTCCTTATACAGAGAATAAAAGAAAACAACTTAAAGCTCTTTATTTACATTTTTTTTTTGCAACAAATCATAGAATTACATTTTGCTTTTCTGCATCTAAATAGAAAATCTGTATCTGAATAAAAATCTACAACTCCTAGATTCTTTTCCCAGCAACCTGCATACAAAATTTTAGGGTTGTGACCATGGGGTGCTCACCTCCCAGCCTAGGCTTACTAGAAGCCACCCCCAAGCTTGGAGAATCAAGACCTAGATGGGGTTACAACCAAGCAACACAACAAGCAAAGGGGAAAATCAACACAACAGACACATCCCTTCCCAAGATAAAACTCCATCACAAAATGTGATGTCTTACTAGGGTGGAAGTGGACCAAGTACCCTAGGGGAGAATTCTGCTAGATAGAACTTACAGCCAACTCATGGCATCCATGAAAGCATAACCAAAAATCATCCTTAACCCCTACACCCTTATGACCCCCAAAAAGGCAAACATGCCATATTTGCTCCCCTTATGACCCCCAAGTGAAATAACACAAAAGAAAAGTAGCGAGGGTCTCATGGACAGACCCTTGAGATCACTCTCATAATGAGAGCCTCTCACCCTAAGGGCTGTCAAGCTCCTTCCACCCCCAAGACCAATCTATCCTCCCAAGGAAAGGATGGTCTTGAACACTCCCCAAGCACAACAATACATAAAATAGAAATAAGAAAGAAATCACATAGATTTTTACAAGTACAACACAAATAAAGAAATACAACAATTTCCATTCAAGCATTCTAGAACATTTTTACATTTACATAAGAGGGAAAAAGTAACACCAACCTTTTCTGCCAAGGAAAATCTAGGGGAAAGCTTGATGAAGAGCTGCCCAATCCTCAATCTTTTTCTACAAATACTTAGCCCAAATTTACTATCCCTAAAACTGGTTTTCCTCAAAAAAATTTCTCCAAAAATCTCCAAGGATGGAGAGTGGGTGATTAGCTCACTAAGCTTCCATTCCTAGCCTAAGAAGGCCTCTCTCACTCCTTCCAACCTCTTGGATAGAGTGAGGGATCCCCCATTGGATTGGTCTTCCCTAGGTCTTACACACTCCCTAGCCTAGGTACCTAGAGAAGGGAAATGGAATGGGGAAGAGGGATTACTCCCATCAAGAAGGTTATCCTACCAAGGATGGCACTCCTATAGATGGAATTCGTCCATCTTGGGAAAACCACTTTTTTGGGTGGTTAAACAAGTCCTAAGGGAAGGACACATGGCCAATTTTGGCCTTCACCCATAGGTACCCCATGAGGCCTAATAGAAATGCTCTAAAATTAACTCTAGGAGTTGATTTAACCCTCAGAAAGTCCACCTAAAGTTAACCTACGGGTAAACTCTGAGTTGACCCTCCTTGTGGCTCACTAACCTAGATTTCTTGGTTCCTTCAAGAATAATTAGGAGATATAACAATTAACAAAAAATAAAACTCTCCAAAAAAAGGTGACATGACAAATTGCCAACGCAACATACTACATAGGTGTCAAGTGACACTACAAAATAATTCCACATCATAATACACACGTGGCAATTGTCCCTTAAACGATTTAAACAATTCAATAAATACAATTTACACTGATGCAACATTTTACATTTATGAATAAAATACAATACATATGGGGTGTTGCCTCTCCAAATAGACAACCCCTGGTTTTACGAACGCACATAGGCCTAGGCTTGATTCTCCATAATATTTCCATGGTCACATGGATAATTTCCTGCACATCTCAATTTAAACATTAGTACTTCCCAATAGCCTTATATAATATAAAACACATAATTAGAATACAATACATTCATTCTACATAGACTTGTCATTATAAAATACGATTTATCACAAATCAAAGCAATTCATCACAATCCTCAAAATTTGATCCATTTACAAGATATGCAAACATATTTCTAGCATTATAACAAATCTTGAAATTCAGATAATAACATACATCATCACAATGTTACCCTAATCTAGGATCATATAATATTCTATAACCACAAGGCATAGAAATGAAGCATCAATATATATCAATATTACCAAAATCGTGGGACCATATAAAGTTCTATATCCATAGTGTGTCAAAAATAGCATCCATAATAGTTCCAATATGAAAATAACTGAAGATATAGGATGGGTCGAGGTAGGGCCTCACACCTTAGGTATCATTATGGGTTGTATGGTGTCGTAAGATGGTGTCCTATGACCCCTTAGGACACCATATGACCCCTCGGACATAATACGGTGTCGTTATGGGTCATATGGTGTCCTAAGGGGTCATATGGTGTCCTATGACCCCTTAGGACATGATATGACCCCTTAGAACACAATATGGTGTTGTTATGGGTTGTATGGACACCTAAGGGGTCATATGGTGTCTTATGGGGCCATAGGACACCATATGACCCCTCAGATGTCCATACAACCTATAATGACACCATATTGTGTCCTAAGGGGTCATAGAACACCATATGACCTCTTAGGATACCATACGACCCATAACGATAGCATATTGTGTCCTAAGGGGTCATATGGTGTCTTAAGGGGTCATAGGACACCATATGACACCTTAGGACACCATACGACCCATAACGATACCGTATTGTGTCCTAGGGGGTCATATATTGTCCTAAGGGGTCTTAGGACACAATATGACCCCTTAGGACACAATATGGTGTCATTATGGGTCGTATGGTGTCCTAAGGGGTCATATGGTGTCCTATGACCCCTTAAGACACCATATGACACCTTAGGACAGAATATGGTGTCGTTATGGGTCGTATGGACACCTAAGGGGTCATATGGTGCCCTATGGGGCCATAGGACACCATATGACCCTTTAGGTGTCATTATGGGTCGTATAGTGTCGTAAGGGGTCATATGGTGTCCTATGACCCCTTAGGACACCATAGGACCCCCTAGGACATAATACGGTGTTGTTATGGGTCGTATGGTGTCCTAAGGGGTCATATCATGTCTTATGACCCCTTAGGACACAATATGGTGTCGTTATGGGTTGTATGGTGTCCTAAGGGGTCATATGGTGTCCTATGACCCCTTAGGACACCATATGACCCCTTTAGGACACAATATGGTGTCGTTATGGGTCGTATGGACACCTAAGGGGTCATATGGTGTCCTATGGGGCCATAGGATACCATATGACCCCTTAGGTGTTGTTATGGGTTGTATGGTGTTGTAAGGGGTCATATGGTGTGTTATGACCCCTTAAGACACCATATGACCCATTAGGACACAATATGGTGTCGTTATGGGTCGTATGGTGTCGTAAGGGGTCATATGGTGTCCTATGACCCTTTAGGACACCATATGACCCCTTAGGACACAATATGGTGTTGTTATGGGTTGTATGGTGTCCTACAGGGTCATATGGTGTCCTAAGGGGTCATAGGACACCATATAACCCCTTAGGACACAATATGACCCCTAACAACACCTAAAGGGTCATATGGTGTCCTATGACCCATTAAGACACCATATGGTGCCGTTATGGGTTGTATGGTGTCCTAAGGGGTTATATGGTGTCGTATGACCACTTAGGACAAAATATGGTGTTGTTATGGGTCCTATGGTAACCTAAGAGGTCATATGGTGTCCTATGACCCCTTAGGACACCATATGACCCCTTAGGTGTTGTTAGGGGTCATTTTGTGTCCTAAGGGGTCATATGGTGTCCTATGACCCCTTAGGACCTAGAGAGGAGGGAGTGAGGAAAAAACTGAGGGAAAGAGGTGAGAGAGGGAATTAGATGGGTGTAAGGATGAAGAGGGAGATAGCTCGAGGGATAGGAGAATAAGGGAATTGTGAGAGCTAGAGAGGGGAGGGACAAAGAAGAGTTTGTATCTATTCCACATTTGGCGCACACCAAATAGGGAGAGTGCCAAATGTGTACATAGAAACCCCCATCTCACCTCTCCCTTTTTTATCTCCCTTCCCTCATAGTTCCATCTCTCTCTATGAACTAGATCTCATATTCTCTCTCTCCTCTTACCTCTTCTCAGGCTCTTCATTCTTATAGATACATACTCTTCTTTGTCCCTCTAGCTCTCACAATTCCCTTATTCTGCTATCCCTCGAGCTATCTCCCCCTTCATCCTTATTTGGCGTGCGCCAAATGTGGAATATGGACCACATTTGGCGCACGCCAAATGGAATATTCATTCATCACATTTTGTGCATGCCAAATAGGGCGAGCACCATATTTGGTGCACGCCAAATAGGGTGCTTGCCATATTTGGCAAGCACCAAATGGCCCACTTTGGGAAACACCAAACCTATGGTTTGGATTTGCCTTGGGCATCCAACCCAAAGGTTTGGATGACCATTTCAAGCTAGAGATGTGTTTTTGTTAGAACATTGAAAATTTTGACATATTTTTGGTCATGCTCTCCGTCAGGTTTGTACGTGTTTCAACGAAGTTAAAAAAAATACCGTGGTAAACTTGAGCTCCCTCTTAGCTATCCAAAAATGTAATTTATTTCAAATTTTGATTTCGTTAAGTCTTTCATCTATAATTTCTTTTGTTAGTGTGTCCGTTTTTTTGTCAAAAACCAACATGCACTATTTTGGGTATAGATTTTTACACGTTCATTAGATTTTGAAAAAAAATACATTTTTAGAAACTAGACTCCATTCTACACAATTTTTTAAAAAAAATATTGATTTTTGATTTGTTTTCAATGATTTTAGGGGGGAGCACACTCAAATTTCTATTTTTCAGGATGTGTCCACTTCGAAAATTAGTAAAAAATCATACACTCATTAAAAAATTAGCTGAAAATTCAGGCATAAACTACAAGGTGTTAGCTAATTTCTCACCAAAGTGATTTTAAAAATTCAAATTTTTTTTTAACATTTTAGGGGGGCCACAACAGACACTATGTTATGTTTTTTGCATAAAAACTTGACCACTTTTTGTGGCCCCTCTTTTTGAAGCCCTTAATCTCCACCAGTTTCAAAAAAAATTAGTAGTTTAGAAAGTAGACTCGAAGCACTCTGACTCTTGTTCTTGTCGCATCTTCAAATTTGGAGTGTAACTATCTTCAATTTGTCGTCGAAGTTCAGACTTTGCTGATTTCTTAAAAAAAAGTGGCATCTTAAGACCCCCTTTTGGTACCACAACTTGGTGCACATACCCATGATGTGTGACCTTTTCCTATATATTATATCAACACTTAGGGACTAGTAACATTTGAAAATACCTTGAAGGATTGTCATTATGTCAAATTGGACAAGGACAAGATCACAATCATGGGGTCACCCATAGGATTAAGACTTGCCATGCAATGGAATAGTACTCAAGTCCAACTAGCAATTGCCTAAATGGAGGTAGGTGCATAGATAAGTAATTAACATGTAAATAAGATTGATGCAGCCATAACCGGTGAATCCTGAAAAGAGAACTGATTAGCTTATGCAGCAAGAGTAACACAACGAAAGAAACAATCAAACATAGAAAGTGATGCACGCTGGAAAGGATGGCCAAAGAGCACACACAAGTTCTGTTAGGGGTCCCATAGATACTGAGAGGGGGGGTGAATCAGTATCTGACCGGTGATTAGAATTTCTTAACTTAAAACATGCAGAACATAATATAACAATGTACCGGTATGCAAGAAATAATGGAATAAACAGAATCAAGAACATCCACATGAAAAGCACACCATCACACAAGATTTTAACGAGAAAACTTGGTGTGGGAAAAACCTCAGTGGGATTTGTGACCCACAATATTTACTCACTGACCAATAAGAGAATATTACTTACAATAGGGGCCTGCACATGCAGGAAGGCCAACTGCCTAGAGCTCACTGTTCAATGGGAAGTCACACTGACTTACAATAAGGATTATACAAATCCAATAACTTGTACTGCTTTACAATAGCATCTTCAATGCCAGATTCAGTACCAGTTCCTGCTCTGTTCTTTACATATACCCCTTGACCTATATTTTGCACATTAGGTTTGCCTAATATTTTCTTTTATGCTTCTTACTTCATTCAAATGTCTACAATGATCTCCTTTATATATAAGAGTCATTTTACAATTTGCCAAGTCGACTTAAAATAATAAACAAAATATTGTATAACAAAATCCTGTCGGCCTCTGTGCCGGTATACTTCTTTTCTTCTGTGCTAGTATACTTCTTTTCTTCTATGCCGGTGCCGGTGTAGAGTGTGATCTGCTGATGCCATTATAATGCCTTTGCCGGTGCCATAAGATTGCAAGGTTGCCATCAATGACAAAACCTTCAATCACATACAATGTGTCATTGGAGTGTGCATATGCCAACAATCTCCCCCTTTGGCATTGATGGCAACACTCATGAGAAATTTCAAAAAGTGTTCAAAAGTGTGTAGTCCAAAAAATGTTACCAAAAATGTGAGAGCTCCCCCTAAGCATATGATTCTTGTGTTTTGAACTTTCTCATCCCACTACTCCCCCTTTGGTATCAATGACAAAGGTTGTCAAGATGTCAGTAGAGTTTGTAGTTTCAACTATCCATAAACTCAACCTTGTAGCTGGGTAGTTATAATCTGAAAAAGATCTCCCAAAATTAAGTTTATACTTTCCATAAACTTCTTACTATCCTTTATTGTTGTCTTAGTTCTCTTCACTATACCGGCGAGATGCTGCAAATGCTCTGCCGGTGTTTTGCTTCCCTATATTAATGCCTCAGAAATTTACTTCCGTAGAGATGCTAGATAGTCCAATCTTGGACTTAGTTTAGATCTCAAATGTTTTGCCTTATTTATTATCCTTTCTTTCTCCCTTTCCAATTTGAGTAGTTCTTCCTCAAAATTTGTTATCTTCTCTTCAAAAATTGATAGTGTGTCAGGTGAGTTGACAAAACTATCTGCAAATTTATTGATCTCATCCTGTACCTTGCTCATTTTCTTGTCAATATCTACAGTCAAAAAGTTTGTTTTATAGGCATCTTTGTACAAATTTTTGTACTCTTTCAACAAACTACATAATTCCGGTAGAAGTGTGTCAAAATCTCTATTACACTTCTTTATTTGTTCATCAAAGAATCTATGTTTTTCAACTTCTACTTTATCCTTTACTAAATCTTCCTTTATTTTCTGTCCAATTGTTTTAAAGACTCTTTGTTATCTATATTACAGTTAGGTGCAATTACCTTCAAAATTGGTATGGTATCATCAATTGCTTTGTAAGCCTGTGAGCTACAGTCAGTTATTTTCTTGATAGAATCTAGTAATACCTCAGTCACATTTGTTAATTTGTATGCTGATGATGATCCAACAATCTGAGTACCAGTGGAAGTTACCAAGCTTGTATTGACCTTTGGTAGGTCAGTTTGTGTCTGCATTTCTTTAAGCACTGGTTTTCCTCCTTCACTGGTTGCCAGTGGCACTGTTTCCTTATGTACCTATTCCGGTTGTTGTTCTTCTAGAGCCTTTTGCTCTATTTGTTTCTCTGTAGGTTTCATTTCCTCAGTCTGTGACTCAGTCTCTACCTTTTTTTCTTTATCATCTGCTAGTTTATCAGTTTCCCCTGCTACTGGAGGCTCACTAGCCATATCTGACTTTTCAGTTATATCTTTGTCTACTACTATGTTGATCTTCTGAGTATCAACATCCACAGTATATAGGACTTCAGAATTAGGATTATTATCCTCTACATCCATACTTTCGGCTATCGGTTGATCTTCAGTAGTTGTTGTTTTCACCGATGGAGTATTTAAAGAAGGTGGGGGTAAGTTGTCTTTAACTTTGATGCTTGGTAGTCCACCAACTTTACCTTTCCCCTTGTCCCTGTCTTTCTGATATACCTTTATAGGTTTAGGGTTCCTGTACTCTTCTTGTTTTTCTTTCTCAACCAGGAATATATCCCATCCATCTTCTGTTTCCTTTGTCACTTCATTAACTCTTCCTGCCATTAGTGAAATATGCCGGTGTGCAGTAGAAAATACTGACCGGTTGGCCTTTGCAATCAGATCATCAATTTCCTTTAGAGAGTTTACCGGATATACAGCAAGTAGCTTCTCAATTTTTATTTTCTTATCCAATTCTATCACTACCTGTCTTCTTGCCTCAAGTCTTTTGAATAATTCATCAGGAATTTCATTTACTACTTCCATCAAAAATTTCTTGTACATATCCATATGTAATATAATACTATTCTCAAATTGCTCTTTTTCATCAGCTGTTAGAGTGTCATATATTTTCTCTATGTTCTTCAGTTTACCTTCCTCTATGATTTCATTTAGTAATATATCAAGAGGGGCCAAGTCTTTGTTTGTCCTTTTCTTCTTCTTAGGTGTTAGTTTCTTCTTTGGTGTGGCCTTTCTAACTGGAGATCTCACTGCTTGTTGCTTTTGCCTTGTCCTCCTAGGTGAAGGTGTGGTTGCCGGTGAGGGATCTCTTTTCCTTACAACTCTTTTAAAAGTTGCAGGCATGTCACTTCCTAAAGAAGTTCCTACCGGTGATAGGTGACTTTCAGGCTGTGGAGCTGCTAACTCATCCTCTGTTATGCCAGTTTTCTTCAATACATCTTCCTTAATGGCTTTTGCTTGTCTAGACCCTTTCCTTACAACTGCCTCAACCTTTTTCACTCTTTTCTTTGATTGAATTTGGCTTTCTATGGTTTCAGCACTACCAAATATTTCTTCTTTTGGTTCTCTGGGGCTTCCAGAAGTGCTTTGGCAAATGTTTCAACTATGTGATCATCTGTTTCATATCCCATCTCGGTTACCCAGACTGTCCTTGGGATGGCCGCTTCCATCCAGATTTCATCTTTCTTGATGACAAAGCATATATCATCTTTGTATTTGTCTACAATCTTTTGAGATAACCTTACTCTTTTCTTCATTTTGGTCTTTAATGCTTGGAAAAATTCATTAATATTGTTTTCCTTGTTCTCACCCATGTTATTGAATAGTTCAGTCAATTGTTTTCCTACCGACATGTCATATCCAAGTTCTTTGTAACCTATACCAGGAACCTATTTTGTTATGTGTAGCATTAGACATACTAACAAATTTCCAAAGCTGAAAGTTCCTTTCTTGTCCTTCTTGATCTTTCCAAGATTGTCAATTAATTCATCCTTTAACCATTCACATATGTCAATTTTTGTGTTGTCTGTGACCATGTCATAAGCACTCTTAATGCATAAAATTGAAACTGAATTAAGTCTATTAGCATGAGTTGCTTTATACCCTAATATCATACTGATGAATCTCACATTGATATCTTTTACATCATTAACCCTTAGAGACCTCTTGTCAAATGTTGCACCAGTTAGGTTTATAACTAGGTCATTGGAAACCTTCTTGGTTTTATTTGGTCTCTTACCGGTGGTCGGTAACCCTGTGATAGCTTTCACAGCTTCCTTGGTGATCTTATGGATTGCATCTAACCAGAAAAATTCTCCATGTACCCTGCTTAAAACTATCCTAATAACATCCTTTGGAAATTTAGGAATGCTAAGGATTTCTGTAAATCCTAGGGTCTCAATGATTTTGTGTTCATCCTTTACATTGCTGGTATTATCACATATCACGGTTTTATACATGGTTTTGATTTCCTCATCTCCTAACTCTTCAATGTTACAGTGGATGTACATTCGGGGGTCTTCAGCATAAACAACTCCCAAAGGAATTTGAGAAAAAGCACCTAAGGTATCATCCTTCTTTGCTATCTCGAGAACTAACTGAAATACAGGCCTAGGTCTTTTTATCACTTCAACAACAATAGGGTTTGCTATGTATTCAATTGCAGAGGTGGATGCCATGATTAAATACCTTTTACTACCTTGGATGGATGATTGCTTGGAGTGTTCTTGTTTCTTGCTCGAAATGCCTTAGCTCGGAGTCTTCACGCTCTCTGAAAATTTGAAATCTTGGTGGAATGAAATGGAGCCAAAACCTTAATCTTATAATGTCTTTTCACCATCTACCACATTAATTGCATGCCGATTAAGTATTACTTAACATTGTTTGTCGGTAATAAGTAATTTTCAACTTCTTATCTTTAACTGAGGGAATAATAGCACATGTGTCATTAGATTGCTAAACCCTCAAGGAAATTTTCTTCAATTAGATGAAGAATTTCCTGCCGATGGAGCACTACTCTGTCCTTCTAGTGAAGCATCACTCTGTCCTGTCAGTGAAGCATTAGTTTGTTCTACCTGTGGAGGAGTATTCCTAATATTTAGATCAACTTTTCTAATCCATTGTTTTGAGAATTCTTGCTTAACCTCTTCAACTTTTTCTTTACCTTTCAAGCTAGAAATTTTGTTGTCTACCGGTGTTCCTTTACTTCTACAAAATTTAGCAATATGCCCAATCTTGTTACATGCATAAAAAGTTACATTATTCTTCTGAATAACTTTCCCATAACCTATGCCGGTTTGTGTCCTGCATTGATTAGATAAATGTCCAAATCTTCTACAAACATAACATCTCATATTAATTCTGCAGTTTTCAGAGTTGTGACCAACTTTGTTGCATTTAGAACATTGACCGGTGGGTGTGTTGATATTCTGATAATTTCTAGATCTACATTCATTTTCTCTATGAGCATACTTATTACAGTTAAAGCATTTACCATTGAATTTATAAGCATTAGGTTGTCTTACCGGTTTGCTGTGATCCTGAGTATTTGCAGTACTGGAGCTTTCACCAACTTCAAAGCCAATTCCAGAAGTGTCACCTTTAGGTTTTTGATTCTTCAGCAAGGTGCCAAGTTCCTCTGAGATTTTCTTGAATTTTTCTTTGTGTTGATTTGCAGTTTCCAGTTCTCTTTCCAAGATTTCTTTTTGTCTCATCAATTCATTTGAGTCATTCTGAGTATGCATCAGATCTATCTTCAACATGCCATTTTCATAGCTAAGTTTTGTATTCTCATTTGCTGCATCACTTAGTCTTCTGGTCAATTCTTCTTCATTCTTCTTCCTGTCCTCAATCTCTTTGCAAAATCTCATAGTCATATCCTGCATTTCATTTTTTGTTGTCATGTTCTCTTGTTTCAACTTGCTTATTATATCATTAAGTGATTCCTTTTCATCATTCTCATTTTGCAATTTTTCGCAAAGTTCTCTTCTCTTATTTCTTGCAACAGTAAAATTTTCTTGAAGTGCTTGAATGATATCCTGAGCTGCCCTTAAATCATCTTCTAGTTTGATATTTTTCAATTTCTTTGCATCATAGTCTATAAGAGCTCCTTCAAGTTGCTTCATCAGATTTTCCATCTTTACCGGTGTCAAGATCTTCCTCAAAGTGTTAGGCTTCTGACAATAGAGGACCAGGCTTTGATACCAATTGTTAGGGGTCCCACAGATACTGAGAGGGGGGGGGGGTGAATCAGTATCTGACCGGTGATTAGAATTTCTTAACTTAAAACATGCAAAACATAATATAATAGTGTACTGGTATGCAAGAAATAATGTAATAAATAGAATCAAGAACATCCACATGAAAAGCACACCATAACACAAGATTTTAACGAGGAAACCCAGTGTGGGAAAAACCTCAGAGGGATTTGTGACCCACAATATTCACTCACTGGCCGATAAGAGAATATTACTTACAATAGGGGCCTGCACATGCAGGAAGGCCAACTGCCTAGAGCTCACTGCTCAATGGGAAGTCACACTGACTTACAATAAGGATTATACAAATCCAATAACTTGTACTGCTTTACAATAGCATCTTCAATGCCAGATTCAGTACTGGTTCTTGCTCTGTTATTTACATATACCTCTTGACCTATATTTCGCACATTAGGTCTACCTAATATTTTCTTTTATGCTTCTTACTTCCTCATTCAAATGTCTACAATGATCTCCTTTATATATAAGAGTCCTTTTACAATTTACCAAGTCGGCTTACATTAATAAACAAAATATTGTATAACAAAATCCTGTTGGCCTCTGTGCTGGTATACTTCTTTTCTTTTGTGCCGGTATACTTCTTTTCTTCTGTGGCGGTGCCGGTGTAGAGTGTGATCTATTGATGCCTATATAATGCCTTTTCCGGTGCCATAAGATTGCAAGGTTGCCATCAATGACAAAACCTTCAATCACATACAATGTCTCATTGGAGTGTGCATATGCCAACAAGTTCACCAAAAATGATAGTATGTTAGTTACACAAACAAAAAACAAAAGAACCTATGATCCTAAACATGCATATCAAGAGAGATATAAAATAGATAATGAAAAGCATACAAAAATGAAGGAATGAAACAAAACCCTCCAAGATGCTCTCCAACATGCTCATAGTTGCTCCTCCCTTGTTCCTCTCCTCTCCATGTTCCACATGAGTGTAGCCCTTAGTTTTTTGCACTATTATGGATGTCTTATGGAGATTCAAGATTATGAAAATGAAGATAACTAATTATGAAAATGTAAACAAGCTAATATGAGAAAGTATCTAATTAATCTATGTTAATTTTAGCGAAAATAACAAATAAAAATGCTTCTAAATGCTCTCTCAAATTTACTATAAGTTTGATGCATAAAGATTTCTGGATCTGGATATGAAGGAATGGGCTCTATTTATATGAAAAATAGAGAAATGGATGGTTGAGATTGAGTAATCTCAACAAGGGTGAGGATTGATGGGTTTATGATCCATGTGAGGGCTTTCAACCCAATCCCAGGATGACAAATGTCAACATGAGATGGCTTGAGAGGAGAGGAAAGAAGCATTAAATGCTTGAGATGACATGAGGGTTACCTTAGGAGGTAAGGTTAGGCTTGAGTTTTTGAATAAAGCTTTTATCCAATGAATAATACTTTTATCCAATGGACAAACTCTTGTGCAAGAGTTAGTGGGGATAACCATGGTCAAAGCAATAATGCTTGAAAAGACCTAGGAGTTAAATGGAGGTTAAGTTAGAGGGACAGACTCTAACCATGTGGGCAAGTATAATTAACCATTAATGGCTATGTAAGAGCCATATATGGTTGTGTAAGAACCATTAATGTTTGGAAGACTTTAGGGGTTAACTTGTTGAAGACATAAAGCCTTTAATTCTTTTCAAAGACTTTAGAGGCTTTGAGTAGTGACTTCAAGCTGCTTAGGAATGTGACAATAATTAGGGGATGGGTTTAGGCTAATTAGGATTGGTTTAGAATAATCTAGAATGGGTTTAGGATGCAAGTGGGTTTGGTGGGTGAGAGAAAATAGGATTTTAATTAAAATAAAATTACTTTATTTCAACCCAATAGGTGCAATTTGCATTTGTAGGAGAATGCAAGTGGGGGGGGAGGGGGTAGTTTAGGGATTTTAAATAAATATTTATTTATTTATCTAAAGGAGGAAAGGGGGTTAATTTAAACAAATATGTTTTATTTATTTAATTGATTGTGAATTTGGTTTATGAATTAATTGAAATTAATTGAATAATTTATTTAATTAGTAGGAGAAGAGGTTGATGATGAATTAATTAAATATCATTTTAATTAATTGATGACTGATGGTTAAATAATCATCAAATAAATACTTAATATTCATTTAATTAAGTGGACAGATTTATGTGTCTACATTTGCCCCTCTTTGAGGCGGTGCGGTTTATCGCATCATTTCAAAGAAAGAAAAATAGGTGTGAAGAAATATGCCCCATAAATGTTAATATAGTGGGTGGTATGCCCCCTCGAGAGATGGGCCAAAAAATTTCAAAAAATTGGGCGATCTCTCGAAAAAGAGAAAGAAGTGGAGGGGAGGTAGAATAGAAGAATTTAGAAATAATGGTGAAAGAATGAAAGAAAATAGGAGTAAAACAGAGAAATGAGAGGCTTTAAAAGTTCACAGGGACCACAATGGTAAGCGGGGTGAATGAGGGTTAGGGCTGGGGGGTATATATGGAGGGGAAGGGGTAAAAAGCTGGCTCATTTGCACCTATCTCCCTGGTAGTTTGGAGCTCTGATAGTGACCTTTTGCGAAGGAGTGAGCAATAATCATCATGGTCATGCCCATAACAGATCATCGGCTAGAGCGGATCTGTTGATACCAACGACTAGATGACTATGGACCAGTGGTACGCAAATCTTGAATTTTGTTTTTTATGCATTTTGTCATGTTTTTGCAAGCGTCAAAGTCCAAGTAAGACAATAGTGCTAAAGCTGTGTTTTAGCGTTGGTGTCGCCTAAAATAGCGCTATTGTGCCGCAGTGGCACTATTGCATGGTTGTCGTAGCGCTTTTGTCGGTTTAACACTATTGGGGTCTAGTTTATAGCACTTTTGAAGTTGTAGTGCTATTGTGTAGAGGGTGTAGTGCTTTTGTCATTGAATAGTGCTATGGTATACTTATATTAGCATTTTTGTTGGTTTAGCACTTTTGTGCACAAGTTGTAGCACTATTGTCAGTAGAGTAGCGCTATTGTGATAGATGCCCCAATGTTTAGATAAAATATCCTTTGATGCCAGTGTCAATGGATGGATAAGTTGTTTTGGTGAATCATAGCAGCCTCGTTGAAACTAAGGTCATTGTGATAAATCCCTGATGTAGTCTAGGATTACCATGATCGATTACCTATTGAGACCCGAAGATACTTGATCAAAGTATTTGTTGATAGTCTAGGTTGAAACTTAAGAATTTTTTTAGCAAAATAACTAATGTTTGTGTTGATATGTGTAGGAGGATCTTCCCGTCTTATAGATGCGGGAGAGGCATCTTGCCACACAACAACTGTGGGAGCAGTTGACGGAGGCGGAGATAGATTGTGTCTTTGCGAGTAGTTTGTATGATATGATGCATCTACCTGTGATTCAGACTAATCACAGACTATTGACAGCGTTGGTGGAGCGATGGCACAATGAGACATGCTCCTTTCACTTGGCGATGGGAGAGATGACGGTAATGTTGGAGGACGTATGGAGGATATTGCATATCCCGATCAAAGGGGAGTTGGTTACATATGATCACCACCTAGGGACAATAGCCATAGAGAGGATCTTTGTAGAGGATGTATATATCAAGGATGGCACTGTGGCATGGGAGGATATAACAGTGTTGTATGAGCCTCTACCCTTTGTTCTAGTAGGTATCGTTGGGGGTTTACTATGCCCCGATCGACGGTCACATGGATTGGTGGTTGGGTGGGGTCAGGTTATAGAGAAGATGGTGACAGAGGGGACCCGCTATGTATGGGGGCCATGTGTACTAGCACACCTTTACAGGGATCTACATGAGGTAGTGTACCGAGAGATGAGCTCACTCAAGGTAGGGATCACTTTGTTGCATATCTGGGCTTGGGAGCACTTGCCAGTCACATGACTGGTATGATTGATATTTAGGGCAATAGAGAAGCCCTATGTGTGTATGTATGGAGGGATGATGACCCAGCCCCATTTAGGGAAGCTGGAGTTTTGGCGACGAGCGTTGGATGACCTAGATACAGCTATATGGAGGTCATACCTTGATTGCAAGCCCTAGGAGGATGATGGAGAGGTGCTACCATATGTATTTGTGAAACATTTTTTGATTGGTCGCACATCTTACTATGTAGAGAGACAATTGTCTGGGAGAGTGATGAGACAACTTGGGCGGAGGCAGGGGTTCGGGGGAGTATGCACAGGTAGTGCGGGAGAGATTTCAGTAGGGGCCAATGTTACCTTATGATCAGGCCCTGGTAGAGTTTCAGACACTATAGGCGAGACCATGGCAGATGTGGCCAAAGATTGTAGATGCAGGGGTAACAGAGGAGTACACATAGTATGGTATCACACATCTGATTTTGCAGATTTTAGATCTTTCCGAGCCCATACCACCTTTTGAGGATGACAAGAGATAATGACGGAGGAGGAGAGGAGGCAGGGGTGTAGGAGGAGAAGATGGAGGTGGTGGATGAGGTTTTGGTGGAGCGGGAGGAGGTGGAGGGGCTGGAGAAGGTTTTGGTGGAGCAGGAGGAGGTGGAGGAGGATGATTACAAAGAAGAGGCAGAGGTGGGCATCCCTTACGACTGTCATAGGGTCCACTTATACAAGGTACAACTAGAGCGGGAGGTAGGGATGTCAGTGGGGGAGAGGATCCTATGGAGATGGGACAGGGAACCACAGGTGGAGGAGAGGATCCTATGGAGATGGGAGGGGGAGCTATAGGTGGAGGAGAGGGAGACCTATGAGAGTATATGATATTACACTTGCAGCCTTGACTGACAACAGTCGAGGCACAGTTAGAGGAGAGGGATGCAGAGATTGCAACCAGGGATGTCCAGTTGTTTGCACAGGAGGCTGAATTAACAGTAGTGATGCAAGAGAGAGATGATCTGGTGGACAGATTGAGGGAGTTGTAGGATAGAGGGAGATTTTTGGTGGGAGCACAGGGTCCGACTAGGGAGGTGTTGAGGGAGATGCGGTGAGCTCAGGCAGAGATAGATTACTGGAGGGGATTATACGAGCAGGTGGTATCGAGTAGTCAGTGAGCACTGAGCTACTCTTAGATGTGGCGGGTGAGATCAGAGTGGTCTTAGAGGATTCAAAGTAGTAGTGGTGTTATGGGTCCTCCTTGGTGAGATGGTGAGGGTGGTGGGGGAGCAACATCTGGCCAGACTGCCATTTGAGAGATTTTGGTACATCTTTGCTTTTTTATTAGACTGATACTTGGATGGCTCTTGGTAGCGGATATTTTTGGACATCATTGTACTTTGATACATGTATTATTTTTGATGTGATATATGATGAGATCTCATTCTTTTGGTGATTATATGATATGTATGTGTGTGATGAGATGTATGTTTTTATGCAGGATGATGATATGAATTATGCTTAGATACATGTTATGGATGATTTTCTTTCTAGATGTATATGTTGATGATGATATGATTTCTATATGCATGCTATGAATGATGTGCTAATATGTGGATGTAGGTTAATAGATGGATGATGCTTTTGTAATGCTATTAATGTGATGTAATGATGACGATGTATGCTGAATGATGAGTTTAGATAATGAATAATGATATTGTGACAGATAATACTTGTTTATGTTGATGATATGATATGATGATATGAGTAAATGATGCGTGTTTTGAGATGAATCTAAATGAATCAAATGTTTATGAAGATGTTATGTATGCTTCTAGATGAATGCACTTAAATGGATGAACAAATGTTATGTATGAATGTACTTAAAATGGATGAAAAAATGATGATACAAATGTTATGTATGAATGCACTTTAAATGAATGCATCTAAAATGGTGTGATGATGTGAAAATGTATCTAAATGAATCTAAAATGAATAAAATGATTCAAAATGTAACTAAGTGATAAATGAGACTAAATGATAATGGAATGAACACAACTAAGGGATAATGAATAACTGCACTTTAATGTAATTTAAAGGATAATGAATGCATCTTATGAATCTAGATGAAACTACATGGTTTAAAATGCTAATACTAAAATGAATCTAAATGAAAATTAAATGATAATGAAAGGAATGCAATTTTAATGATTAAATGAATGCACTAAATGGTTAAATGAATATTCTTGATCATAGAGAAACAAATGCACTTAAATGAAATGCAAGAAAATGATAATAAATGCACTTTTATTGATGAATAAACAAATGCACTTAAGTGAATATCTAAATGGATTTAATGCATCTGAAAGTAAGTAAATGATAATGAACTGAATGCATTTGATGCAACTACATGATAATGCCATTCCTTTATGATATATGAATGCAAGTTTATAAGAAATTGTGGATGTAGAATAAAGATGTGAGAGGATGTATCTGATAACTCCATCATGATTGTAACCAAGACAAATTTATATTAGGTGCTTTCTCATAGAAACTTGAATTATTTGCATGCAAACAATAGATATGAACAATGAATGAGAAAATGGATGGGTGATAAGCAACGAAATGCAATATAAATAGATGAGATGAAATGATGATCCATAGATTATTCACAGTGCTTTACTTTCATCATCAAGAATGGTAGTATCGTTCTTGGCCGAGGTAGCAGGAACCAAGTTTGAGCATTTCACCTGTAAGCAAGCATCACAGACAAGGAAAGTTACCCTCCATTCTGGTTCATGTGCAAATGGTCGAGGTATACACTGTAGTGAGTAAGTCATAGTGATCTATGAGTGTATTTTTGCATATGATCATGTAGCTTAGTGAACTTCCCACGTAGACACCATTAGAACATGCCCCAAAACTTCATTGGAACAATCCGCATACAACAAACAAACAAAGATATTAGGAGCCATCCCGACTACTCTAATCGCTTGTGGATATCCTGGAGTAGTGTAGGAACCTAATATGAAATAACCAAATAAAAAACCGACCAAGTGCTTATTAGCTTAAAAAAAAATTTATTGTCAAAGAAAATGTTACCATGTCTTTGTTTTGTAAGGAAGGATGCATCCTTGCGAAGACGATTGTGTGTAGATGTGTTGAATAGTTGGTTGATTTGATAGGTGGTCATCATTTTAGTAGCTCAAAATGTTTGTTTGGTGTCTGTTACGATGTGTATGTACAAAGAATAATATATGTTGCAATGTTTTTGATTGAGGTTTTGATGTTTTTGGATTTTTTTGAGTTTTTATGAATGATTTTGATATATTTCTAGACAGTTTTGAATGAGGAACTCAATGGATCACAAGTAATATAGAATCCACTTCCATTAGTAGGTTAAGAGCATTGTCCCCAGTTAGATGTCTCTATGAAAGTGGTATGCAAGACACATGAAGTAATAACCCTGATTGCAGATCAATAACAAGCCATGGTTTGAAGGATAGATGAATGGATGCAATTGATGTGATCACAACAAATCTGAAAGAAAATGGAGCCATAGATTTTTATGAATGGTGCTTGTTTACTAGGTCTTCACCACCACACTTACCCAAGGCGCCACCGGAGTGGTTTTCACCATTTGGATGCATGATTTTTTTGTATTTTCTTCAGGATATTTTTCTGAATGTTTTTGGTATTTTCTGATATATGATGGAGCCTGATGCTCTGTACAGCTAATGTATGAAACCATTGTATGTTGTTGATTAGATCTACTAGTGGTTCCCCTTTTGAAGTTGCCAACTGATATGTCCCAGACCCAAAGATGATAGTGATGACATACAAACCCAACCAATTTGATTCAAACTTCCCCTGATGCTCTTTGTTTGGTTGGTTACGAGGATTTTCCTTAAGAAAAAGGTTGTCTACCTCAAATGTATGAGGTTTAACCCGATGATTATAGCTTCTTCTCATGTGTTGCTAATAGGCTTTTAGGTGGTTGTATGTAGCTTGTTTCCTTTCATCAAGTAGTTCCAAGTCCTGAAGACGTGAGACTCGGTATGCTTCATCATCTATCAGATTGTGAGAGGAGACCCGTAGAGATGGTATTTCAACCTCAATAGGCAAGATGGCTTCTGCTCCATAAACCAGTGAGTAGGTAGTTGAGCCTATAGGGGTTCAAATGCTAGTTCGATATGCCCATAGTGTTGGATTTAATCAAATGTGCCAATCACTGCCAACATCATTGACTATCTTTTTGAGGATCCTAAATATGTTTTTGTTTGATACTTCATCCTGACCATTGCCTTGTGGGTAATATGGGGTGGAAAATAAATGTTTGATATGAAACTTTTCACAGAGCTCACAGACATCTTGATTTTTGAAGGGGAGTCCATTATCTGTGACATGGGTATACCATACCAATAGATGATGTAATTAAGGATGAATGAGGCGATCTGCTTGTCGGTGACTTGGGTAAGTGGAACAACTTCGATCCACTTTGTGAAGTATTCAGTGGCGGTAATGATAAATCTATGGCTATTGGATGAAGATGGATGGATTTTACCCACAAGGTCAAGTCCCCATTGACAAAAGGGCCATGGTGTTGTAATTGGTTGCAATTCCTTTGCTCGAGCATGTATCAGATCTCTGTGAACTTGACATTTCTTGCACTTTCTGACAAAGTAGTAGGAGTCTTTCTCCATGGAGGGCCAATAGTAACCGACTCGCATTCTTTTATTTTCTAGTGAAGGATCGATTGAGTAAGCCCCACAAATTCCTTCATGTACCTCTTCCAAGGCCTTTGTTATCTCATATTGTTCCAAACATTGAAGGAGAGTACCATTAAGACTTCATCGGTATAGGGTTTCGACAATGATGGTGTATCGAGCAGTTTGGTGGATAAAGGTTTTTCGTTGGTTATTTGATTGGTTGGGGGGAAGTGTGTAATCATGTAGGTAAGTGAAGAACTCACTGTACCATGGGGAATAGGAACCAACGAGGTGACATGTCATTTCAGTCTCAGGGATATCATAAGCGGGGATCCAAAGTTTTTTCTACCAAGAACTCATAGTGTGTTGAATTTTGTGAAAGATCCAGGAGAGATGCAATTGTAGCCATTGTGTCGGCATATCGATTATGATCTCTAGGTACTTGCTCAAATGTGATAGTTGTACATGATTCTTTGAAACTATCCACCATCTTTTTGTACCGCATGAGTTTGTCATCCTTTATCCGATATTCATCAGTGAATTATCGGATGACCAACTAAGAATCTCCATATGCCTGTAGCCCTTTTAGATGTCATTGTATAGCCAATCTGAGTCTTGTGTTCAATGCCTCATATTCTGCTATATTATTTTTGCATGGAAAAGTGAGCCTATATGACTTCGGGATGCTGTCACCTTGAGGTGTGATGAAAAGAATACCTATCTCCGAGCCATGTCTAGTGTAGGAGCCATCAAAATATAGCTTCCAGGGTTGTGTAGCTATAATCATGAAGAGTTCTTCATCTAGAAAGTGAGAAACAAGAGGATGGTAACCTATGAGTGGTGCATCGACTAACTGATTTGCAATAACCTGCCACTTGATAGCCTTGTTGTCCACATACTCTATGTCAAATTCACTCAGGATCATAACCCATTTGGCCAAGCGGCTTGTCAATGTTGTCTTGCTGAGTAGGTACTTGAGTGGATCTATTTTAGCAATGAGTTGTAGCTTGTATGTTAACATGTAGTGCCTCAATTTGGTGGCTGCCAAGATAACTGCTAGGCAAGCTCGCTCAATAGGTGTGTAATTGAGTTCATATCCTACCAATAGTACTCTTAATGTTGTATTTGTAGTTGGAATGTATAGCAATAGAGGTATATTTGGATCTAGTGGGATTTGCAAGGGTGTATTCAACAAGTAGTCTTTAAGCATTTGGAATGCTTGCTGGTAGTTTGTATCCCATTGAAAGAGGATGTTCTTGTGTAATAGACGGGTGAATGGATGACACTTATCAAACAATTTTGCAATGAATCTCTGAATTGATTGTAGCCGCTCTTGTAGTGTCCTTAACTAACTGATGTTCTTTGGAGGTGGCATGTCCATGATTGCTTTGACTTTTGCTGGATCTACTTCAATGCCTTTTTCTTGAGACAATGTATCCTAAGAGCTTTCTAGAGGTTACTCCAAAGACACATTTCTTTGGATTTAGACATACATGATATTGCTCTAATATGTCAAAGGTTTGACCCAGTATTGTAAGATGACCTTCTCTTGTTAATGATTTAGTGAGTAAATCATCAACATAATCTTTCATTATTGTGTGCATCATATAATGAAAGATGGTAGTCATAGATCTTTGATATGTTGCCCCCGCATTCTTCAAACCAAAAGGCATCACATTCCAACAGTATGTTCCCCATGGGCATGTGAAAGCATTTTTGTGTTGATCCTCAACAGAAATCTTGATCTGGTTGTAGCCTGAAAAGTCATCCATAAGAGAAAGCATTGCATGACCTGTTGTTAAATCGACAATCATGTCTATGTTTGGTAATGAGAAGTCATCTTTAGGACATGCCTTGTTCAAATCTCTGAAGTTCGTACAGATCTGGATGCCCCCATTAGGTTTATCGACAGATACAATATTGGAGATCTAATCTGCATAATCAATTGGTCTGATGAAACCAACATCCAAGAGCTTTTTAAGTTCAAGCTTGACAAGAACGACAATCTGTGGATGCATCTTTCTGAGCTTTTGTTAGACAAGTTTAGCTCCTTTTGCTACAGTTAGGTGATGCATGACCAAATTTGGATCTAAGTTGGGAATGTCCACATAAGACCATGAAAAAGTTGATTTGACACTTCTAGAAGAATTCTACAAATTTTGGCTGTTCCTCTGGAGTTAATAGAGATGCCAAATGTATTTGGTGAGGAGTCTCAGGGGTCCCCACATTGAATTCTTTTGTTTCTTTGATTACAATCATCGATCTCTCCTGATTTGTACTAAAGGGGAGTATGTCAAACCTTTCATCCTCAGGCACCTTAGAGAGGTTTTCACCTTTGGATATGCTCTTTGTTTTTACTTTTTTGGGATCAATAAGTGCCACTGTGTGGTTTTCACTAGAAGATCCATGTTTTATTGTGATATTTTTGCAGTTGAAAGGTTTGGCATCTGCCCCAAAGTATGTTGCACTATTGAGTTCAATGGAAAACCCAACTTTATGATCCCCACTTGGTATGTTATCCCACAATTCTAAAAAGTCTATGAGCGCCTCATCATTTTGGAAATGATCAAGACATGGGGGATTTGGCTGGTTCCAATCGATGAGTTCAGGGTGGATGATAGGCATTACCTCATAGATTAAGGTGAGTTCAGAGGACGCGTAGGGAGGGTTAATATAGATGAGTGGAGTGCATCGATGGTACTCTCCTTGTTAGATTCTGGTGTAGGATTTGACGTAGAGCTTGTGGAAGTTTCCGCGAGCTCAAGAACCCAAAAAGTTTTTATCCATGCTTCTCCATACATTGGTATATCTTTACGAGGTGGGGGAGGTGATGTGTCTTCCTCATCTGAAGTATTTAGATTCACTTAATCCCATTCCCACTCATGTGAGTCTGTCTCAGAATCACTTTCGAGCATCCGATTACTGTACCAAGTTGGGATGTCCTTTGAATTGAATAGTGCATTAGTTACAAGTTTATGCACTATTAGAGGTGGAGTTGCTAGTGTCATAGGTATAACTAATGTTACTAATGCTGCGGATTGGATTATTGGTGTTGTTGGTGCTACTAGTGCGATTGATAGGGTTGTTGGTGCCGCAGATGCTACTGACGGGGTTATTGGTGTTGTTGGTGCTGCTAGTATTATTGATGGGATTATCAATTTTGTTGGTGCTACTATTGGGATTATCAGTTTTGTTGGTGTTGTAGATATAGTCAAGGATGACCCCTTGGAGTAACTGGTTGGTATAGGGGTTTGCTGGGTTTTCCTTTGAATCGTAGTTTAGGAAGAGATTCCTTTTGAAAACCTACTCCAGTTTTATCTTTTGGTTTTAACTCAGGTTGTAAGGGCTCTTGTCATCCTTGTTTTCAGGGTCCCAAAGCGCTATGGCCATTATAGGCCATTCTTTGCATGATAGTGAGGCCTTTTCCATATTTGTTAGTGGGAAGCTTAGCCTTCGGGTTTTCTTTGTTGATAGGATCTTTGTAGATCCATTCCGCCATGTCCTCATCCATGGTTTCCTCTTCCTGACTTTTACCATGGATGAATTGTGCCAGAGTGCAAGTTCTCTTGGCCAGTGGTGTTTGAAGCAACTTTTGGGGTTTGCCATGAGTTCTAGGGGATGTGAGTAACTGTCCAACAGAAAATAGTTGGCTAAGATTATATTCCCCTGGTCCTTCCTCAACCATTTTTACTTTCAATTTCTTTCTGCTTTGGTATAGGGGTTATTAATCTAGAAAGCGAGGTTGGATTAACATATGATGAGGAAGGGATAGCTTCTCTATTGTTAGGTACGATGATCTCTGGCTAATGGTTAATATTATTACAATATGCAAATAGATTTGCATCGCCAAGGATTATAATTTCTACACCATTATGTGGAAACTTGATACATTGGTGATATGTAGATGGAACAGCTTGCATGGCATGTATCCAAGGTCTTCCTAACAAGAGATTATATGGAAAAGGAAGGTCTAGAACTTGGTAGTCTATATGCTTCACCACTGGCCCCACTTTGATAGGTAATACAATAGCTCCTTTGGAAGAACGCTATGCATCATCATAGGCTTTAATGGTGATCTTTTTGCTAACATCCACTGATTCTACTGCATAAACCAGTGTTGTGACCAACTGCAAGGTGCATATGTTTAAGCCTGCTCCATTGTCAATCAAGACTCGCTTGATTCTGTGTTGGTTTACAAATTCTTCAATATGTAGGGATGCGTTATGGGGTTGTTGGAAGGATGTGTTGTCACTTTCGGTGAAAGTGAGACATGGTTACGACTTTAGGCTACCAACCATGACTTGAAATTGATCTATGTTGAGGTTGGCGGGGACAGATACTTTTTGGAGAGCTTGGTCCAAGATTGTTTTGTGTGAGGGGGATAAGCACAAAATTTCTAATATAGAGATGAGGAATGGAGTCTTATCCAATTGCTCCACAAGATTATATTGTTTGGGCAGGGGTGTCATTCCTTGTGGTGCTATTCGAATGGTAATCTTGCTACGACATGTAACAACCTTGCATGCAGGATTTGGATCTTTGATGGTAAGAGTTGCAACTTGTTCATCAGCATCATAAAGGTGATTCACAGTATAATTATATGCAACTTGGGTGTAATTGGTTGTAGTATCTGTGTTTCTCCTTGAGGTCGAAGGACCCCTTTCATCATGTGATGGAAGTGGATTCTTGAACATTCAATGATCATCATTGGATTTCTTTGGGTCATGTCCCTCAATTTCAATTTCTCCTCTATCAATAAGATCCTGAACAAGATCTTTCAGTTGATTGCAATTGCTTGTTTTATTCTCTATTCCTTGGTGAAATTCACAATGTTCGTTATCGTGCCACCATGATGGCTTGACTTGAGGCTCATAGTTGGATGTTTTTGGTAAGGTCACAAGATTGGAAGAGATCAATTGATGTAATATTATTTCGATGGGTTCCCCTAAGGTTGTATATGTGCATTTTGGTTTGTAGTTTTGTTACCTTTGTTTTGGTGCCTCTTGTTGTGTATTGCGACCTTGATTTTGTGGATTATTGAGGGTGTTGTTGTTAGGAGGGGAATTTTCTCCTGCAAATTTGACCATAGGTTGTGCAATCTTTACTATTCTTGCATCCACTATCCCGTCATTGACAACGTTCTTATTTTTATTCCAAAATTTTGGTTTATCACTATTATAATGTGGATGAGGTCCATCTTTAGGTTCATTATAGATTTTGACAAGTCCCTTTTTTATGAGGGCCCTTTCACATTTCAATCCTTGAGTGATCATTTCTTCAAAGGATTCTATACCCTTCATGTCCAAATGGAATTCCATCTCATCATTTAAGTTGGAAATGAAAATTTCCACTAGTTCTTGTTCAGGTAGATGAAGGGAGCATCTGCTAGATAATTTCCTCCACCATTGTAGGAAAGTTGAGAACAACTCTCCTGGTTTTTGTTTGGTGTTGTACAGATCTGCCATGGTGACATCCCGTTCTATGTTATGTGCATAATGAGCGATGAATTTTTGGACTAGTTCTTTAAATGTTCTAATGCCACTCGGTAATCATGAAAACCATTGTGTAGTTGTGCCCCCCAAACTTTGAGGAAAGAGGCACATTAGATAGGTGTCCTCATAGGCCACCTCTAAACAAGCTAAGTGAAATTCTCATACATGGTCCCTAGGATCTCCTTTGCCTCTATACTTCTCAAATTTGGGTGTTTTGAACCCTCGTGGAAAAGGTGGCATAAGCATGTTCCTATCAAAGGGATAGGGAAAAATGTCATTAAGTGAAAACCAATTTGTCTTCACACCACTGTTTAGTTGTTGGGTGAGATTTTTTATTTGTTGCCTCAACATGTCCATTTCTAAAGGGGGAGGAGGAGGAGGATTCCCTTTATGATTAGGGTCATAGTAGAAGTAGTCTCTACCTTCTCCACCATCATGATGGCTATGTTGTTTGGATGTTTGTCGTATCTATGTTGTATCAAAATTGGAGGGTAGTTTGGCACCCTCTTGAGCAAGTTTTAAGGAATGAGCATTTGCATTGTTTCTAAGAATCTCATCTAAGAGTGTTTGTGATTTTTGAATGTGAAAGTGGATAGAATATGTACCTCAATAAAAAAATTTCTATGAAAAAGGGGATTTCTACTTCTTCCTCTCTTACAAGGGTTAATGGTTCCCCTCGAGCTTCGTTGTATGTGACACAAATTTTTGGAAAGAAAGCAGGATTGATCTTGCCCCCTTTGTTTTTGTGATAATCCAAGGCTTTGTACTGAGTAAAAGCTCTATTCTTCAAAGGCTCTTTGTCAAATTCATTGGATTTTCCTTGAAGATACAAGTGCATATGACGCAAGAAGGCTCTGTTTGAGAGAAAAAATTGTCTATTGATATAGAAAAATTTCCTTCTTTTGATAAGAGCTTTAGAACTCCAGTGTCTCTTCTTCACCTTGGTCTTTTGATGAAGATTTCATTTTCTCAAGATATGAGTGATGGTCATACAAACTAATATTTTGTTTCACTTGTCAATGTTTGTTTTTGTTACCAAAAGTTGAGGTAGATTTGTTTTGTCAATGATTGATATATATTTGTTGGATGGATACTTGGTCTTCAATTTGTTTTTGGGATTCTTTGACAAGAAAACACAACAAGCACACAAGCACAATAATCTTGCTCCTTTTCAACAAAAGGGCACACCAGGCGTGGGTCTAAATCAACCCAATCATGAACTTTTTTGACCCTTTTCAAATGTTTTTATGTTTCCAAAAGCCTAAAGTTGGCTCAAATTATTACTGGTCTGAAATAAGATGAAGACAACTCAAACACTTTTTTATCCCTAAGGTCATGGCTAGTTGCGATATTTTCAGCCATCTTGATATTTCTTCAACTTTGGTACTACACACCTTATGAATCCCACTGTGGCAGGTAAGTATGTGATATACTAAGTCTTCCGCGAGCATAACAGATAGATGATCCCTATGATGGGGGAGTCACCTCTTTCATCAAGCTACAAGTAGCCTTTCAAAAAGCCTATTTCTACTCAAGGAAATATTTATGGTGAGTATCTTGGGAGAAAAACCATCTACGCTCTTGAACTAACCTGTTCACAAATATCCTCAATTAATAGAACAGGTGGGTTTCTAAAATAAGAGGTGTCTATTAATGTTCAATGTCTTTGGATGTAAGTTCATTCTGTAGTGACTCACTTAAGAGCCTTGTAACTTGTGGTGGGGCTCATATGTCCTTTCAACAAGTTACACTATAAGAACAACTACACCCAAGGCTACAACTTTTGCTCTCACCTGATTTCTATAGCGACTCAAAAGATTTACCACACAAGGTTGTTCCCAAGAGTGATGTGTCTCTTGGTAGGCCTCTCTTAAAAAAGAAAATTTAGAGCGTTACTAACAATTTTCTCTTGCACCTAGGACCATGAGAGCCAAGGGAGAGGATAGTGTATGTTAGAAATGCGACCAATCTACAGACTTGCACAAGCATGCCAAACATGGAAAACACTTGTTCTTTTTAACCTTTTTATCGCAATGTGATCTATTTGCTATTTGGAGATGTTGCTCCAACAACCATGGTGTTATTTTTAATCCACAAAGTAATTTTTTTTCTAACTAGGAAAGTGAAAATCCTGGTCAACAAAATTGAAAGCACGTTTGCTCAAAGTAAAAGAATTTTATAAACAAAATGGACAAGTTGTTTGTTCTTTTTAACTTGCAAAATAAAAAGTTGATTGTGAATTTTATCCTTGCAAGAAATGAAAGTTGTTTGTTTGTTTTAAGCCCAAAATGAAAAGTTTGTCCCTAACTTGCAAGAAAGCAAAGTTTTGTTTGTTTTATTTGTGGTTCTTTTTAGTTTGCAAATGAAATTCTTTTTAAGCCCAAATTGAAAATTTTGTTGATTTTAGTCCAAAATGAAAAGATGAAGTTTGTTTTAAACCAAAGGAAAGTGAATTCTTTTTAATCTAACTTTTAAACAAAGCTAGAAAGAAAAGAAATAAATTCCTAATTTCTAGCTCCTCGAATCCTACAAACAAAACGTTAGCAAGCTGCACAAAAAAAGAAAACAGTTAATGATATGAAGATTTATGGTGGGCTTCTACAAGCCTAAATTTTTAAATTTTTTCGGTTACACAATTTTTTATTTATTTTTAACTCTCTGTTACAAAAGCACTACTCTGTGTAAACACATAAGCGCTACTTTAAGACAAAAGCGTTGAAGTACTAAGATAAGCGCTAAATGAATATCAACAACGCTAAAAGATGGACATACGTGCTAATTTAAATTGTTAAACATAATGAAAATACTATCAGACAGAGAGCGCAAAGCCGCTAAAAGAGTACAATAGCACTATAACTACAACAACATCGCTAAATCTCCAACAAAAGCATCAGAACTCGAACAAAGGTGCTAAATCTCCCATTGTCAATGGCGCTAAAACATATGTCAATAGCGCTAAAGCACAACCCGTGTGTGGAAATTTATGAAAATCACAAAAAAGAAAGTTAGTTTTGAATCAGAAGGTTGTGTGTTATATTCACTTTGGGTTCACCAAATGATGCACACCGGAAAGGATGGCCAAAGAGAACACAAGTTCACAAAAAATGTTACTATGTTAGTTACACAAATGAAAAACAAATGAACCTATGATCCTAAACATGCATATCAAGAGAGATATAAAATAGATAATGAAAACCATACAAAAATGAAGGAATGAAACAAAACCCTCCAAGATGCTCTCCAACATGCTCATAGTTGCTCCTCCCTTGTTCCTCTCCTCTCCAAGTTCCACATGAGTGTAGCCCTCAAATTTTTGAACTATTATGGATGTCTTATGGAGATTCAAGATTATGAAAATGAAGATAACTAATTATGCAAATGTAAACAAGATAATATGAGAAAGTATCTAATTAATCTATGTTAATTTTAGCCAAAATAACAAAGAAAAATGCTTCTAACTGATCTCTCAAACTTACTATAAGTTTGATGCATAAAGATTTTTGGATCTGGATATGAAGGAATGGGCTCTATTATAGGAAAAATAGAGAAATGGATGGTTGAGATTGAGTAATCTCAACAAGGGTCAGGATTGATAGGTTTATGATCCATGTGAGGGCTTTCAACCCAATCCCAAGATGAAAAATGTCAACATGAGATGGCTTGAGAGGAGAGGGAAGAAGCATTAAATGTTTGAGATGACATGAGGGTTACCTTAGGAGGTAAGGTTAGGCTTGGGTTTTTGAATAAAGCTTTTATCCAATGAATAATACCTTTATCCAATGGACAAACTCTTGTGCAAGAGTTAGTGGGGATAACCATGGTAAAAGCAATAAATGCTTGAAGAGACCTATAAGTTAAATAGAGGTTGAGTTAGAGGGAAAGGCTCTAATCATGTGGGCAAGTGGAATTAACCATTAATGGTTATGTAAGAGCCATAAATGGTTATGTAAGAACCATTAATGGTTTGGAAGACTTAAGGGGTTAACTTGTTGAAGACATAAAGCCATTAATGCTTTTCAAAGACTTTGGAGGCTTTGAGAAGTGACTTCAAGTTGCTTAGGATTGTGACAATAATTAGGGGATGGGTTTAGGCTAATTAGGAATGGTTTAGAAGAATCTAGAATGGATTTAGGATGCAAGTGGGTTTGGTGGGTGAGAGAAAATAGGATTTTAATTAAAATAAAATTACTTTATTTCAACTTGTAATACCCTAAAAATGGTCATCTAAGCCATGAGCCCCTAATCTCGACAACGTCACCAAGGTCCTAACCAAAGGCAATTAAAATAAATCTTGAGCACACAATTAATTTCTAAAATCATCAATGTCACATGGCAAATTAATCACTCAATATTAATTAAGTATTTATTTAATTAGTTAAATCATTCCAAGTAAATCATTTTAAAATAATTATCTTATTTATTTTAATTAAATATATTTTGCATATTTAATTAAATATATCAATTTGTCATTAAATCATCAAAAAGAGGAATTAATTTGAAAAATAAATAAAAATTGTCATAAATCTTCAAAAAAGGAAACAAATCAAGAAAGAGGAATCGGAAATTATGAGCACAAATCTTCAAAAAAGGAAACAAATTAAAAAAGGAATTAATTGACCAAAAAAGAATTAAAATTTTGAGAAAATAAATCAATTGGAGATAATCTTGAAAAACAAATTAAAAATTGATAAATAATCTCAAAGAAAGCAATTAAAACAATTAAATATTAAAATTGAATGAAATAGAGAATAAATTAGTTTTTTCTGATTTTATCTTAATTTTAGTTCAATTTCCTTTAAAACTGAGAAAAGCATCCAATCACATCAATTCACCTGGATTGTGCTTCCTCTTGGACAATCTTGACCGCTCATCGTCATTTGATCTCAGTTGTTGGTTTCTTTATAAATTTTCTATAAATTAGGCTCTCATCTCTCATTCAAAAATCCTGGAGAATATATTGTTATTATGTTGTTTTTGCTCTAGGTTCATTGAGAATTTGCATTGAGATATTGCATATTAGTTATTTCATATTGCTTAAATCATTTAGCTTAAATATTCATATATTTCTTAAATCATGTGAGATTAATCTTGCATTCATTAGCTTAAATCCATGCCCATATAGATTAAAAATCCTTCATTTAGGTGTTGTCTAGTCACTGGATAGCTTAGCAATCTGAGAGAAGTCTAAAATCACATCTACTAGAAGGCAATGGGTCACTTTGTAATGGTTTATTATTCATTGATTATTTATTTACTAACCATGCATCTAATGACTTAATTGAAGTGTTGTGTATTCCAATACAGATATAGGTCCACTTTTCACACACACATTTTTTGGCGCCCACCGTGGGGCGCGAACCCACGACTACAATATTTATAATGTTTCTTGAACAAATTTAATATTTGGTTTTTATAACTAATAAACATGTGTTAAATTTGCAAATAAAAATCTTTCTTTTTGCTTGTTCTTCTGTGATAGTAAAAAATGGTCTCTTTTTGGAGGGCATAAATATTTATTGAACCGTTGGATCTAAACCAATTTTTGATATGTTGTTTGAAACCAAGTTTTCTACAGTTTCACTGAAGCGATGTTTAAAAGAAGTTCTAGTTGGAAAGTTAGGAATGACAGAGTGCAATACTATCATTTTACTTATTCTTCTGTGACAATAAAAAATGGTCTTTGTTAAGAGGAAATAACATTTTATTGAACTGTTGGATCTAAACAAATTTTTAATATGTTCTGTAAAACCGCGTTGTCCAAATTTACACTGAAGCAATTTTCTGAATTAGCTTTGGTTGAAAATGTATAAACGACAGAGTGCAGTACTATTAAAACTGTCATAACTAGGATAGTCATAAAAAATGGAAATTCTTGTTAGATTAGTTTAATTTACAGTTTGCATGCTAGAATTTTCTTTTGATGATTTTTTTATGTTATTTTGGCAACTAATCTTGGGATTTTAATGTTAGGTCCGCTTGACAAAGAATTCAATCATTAAACATATTCTTGCCAAAGATTATAAACTCGAACTACTAATATGTTTGTTTTGCAGGTTGCCTCCGAAGATACAAACAAACATTTTGTCTTCTTAATCTTTTTAGGAACACTTCAATTTTTATGAGGAAAAGAACTTTGTTTTTGGGAGAAATCTAGAGTAGGAGAGTATGCTCTTGTCCATTTGGACAATTAGAAATCTAGACCTTGAGATTTTTTCTATTAGAGTTTGCGATTTGTCGATACCTTTAGAGGGCCTGCCTCCGGAGAAGCCCCTAAGGCTCGATGAGAGGGAACGACCCAAGTGAGTTCGGCCAAAGCCAGGAATCCAACTCACTATAATAAAATGCATCTAGGGTGAAAGTCCCAGGAGACAGAATAATCGGTGGCACTGCTTCATTTATGAGGAGTGTCTCATGTTGAGCATCTTGTAGGGCCTCACGGTCTAAATCACGCTTGCGTAACTACATGGTTTCAACATCATGTTGGGTTTGTATCTAAATCACGCTTGCGTGACAGTCAAGTGGTCCTTCCGAACGAAACCCTTACTAAAAACTATAAGATAGAGGCTACCTGATTCACCTCTGAAAGGGGGATAATCTTTGTGCAAGAGAGATAGTAACTCTCCCAAGAAACTTGCCATATTGTGCCCCCATTAGCATTTGGAGTCGTCTAATACGGCATTGAGAATCCATTGCGTGAGACTTAGCGGTCGTATTCTAATTAGCTATTGGGTGTGTACCTAAGTCAACAAGCAAAGATTTTCTTCTCTAAGCCAACTTTTGTAGGGTTAGTGTGTTGTGATTGAATTATTATATATCTTGCGTGTTTTCTATGTTTTCATCCCTGAAACTGAAACTAAAATACTAAAACTAGAGAAAACAAATCAACAACTCAGTGATAAACTATCTGTGTCCAAAACTGGTCTCTGTCAAATATCAAAAACTTAGTCCTTATCAAAAACTGGTCTTTGTCAGTCATTGAAACTCTGTCTATCAGAATCTCGTCTTTGTCCAGTCCCCTATCATACGAATTCTTGATTTTATCAGTCCTAAATAGTCAAACTTGCCTAAACTAGTCTACAACAAGTATAAAATTGGTTATCATCCTCTTGAGCATAAACAGTCTTGATAGTGTACCCCTGTCACTGTGTTGCACGATTTTGTTGATCATCTTTAAGCTAGTTCAAACATCTTATCAAACCTAAGTTAACTTAGATAACATCTTACATAGGATAGATTGTTCCTGAAACTAGACCAGATCTTAATTACTTCTCTCAAATCACTACATTAAACAAACAACTAGCTACAATTTGATCTTGACTTCTGCAACACATCTAGCTCTCAGTCCCGTTGGTTGTAAATGACTATTCAAACCAGAAACTCTTCTAAATTTTTTGACAAAAGTAAGAAGCCCATGGCTGCCTTAGCTCAACAAATTCAAGATCTCAAGAGAGAAATATATGACATTCAAGCTGAACGAAAAGATTCAATGACACTTCTTGAGATAAAACTTCATGATATCAAGAACACTAGACTTCAATAAATGCTAAAACAATTACATAAGATGGAACAACAAATAATTGACAATCAAAAGATAAATCTCAAACAATCTCACAAGACACCTTCACCAAGACATAAAAATATTTCCTCCAAATATCCTCTAAATAGACAGTTTACACCTTTGGGGCAATCTATTGAGTCAGCTTTGGAAGAGCTTCTTAAGAACAATCTTATCATATTACCTAAAAAGACCACATGGGGGTGTGAATTTCTGAGTAAGTATTGTGCATATCATAGACAAAATGAACATAAGACTTCGAAATGTGTGGAATTAAAACATAAGATTCAAGATCTCATTGATAATGGTGTCATTGAAATTGAAGATCCTAAGGACTCACCTAAAGCAAAAGAAGGAACTACTTCTAAGCATGATCAAAATCATGAACCTATGTCTAGCAAGGCTCCATATGTGGCCTCCATCCCTTCCATGATTCCTTCATCTCCTAAAACTTCTCAGCAACAATCCATACCATCTCCTTCAAACAATAAAACTTCTCATGTTTACCTTCAAGGGCTATCTCCTATGGAAATCCAAGTTAATGCTACAAGTTCCTCTAAAAATTTAAAAATCACAGATCCTATGCCATCATGCACTCCAATTCCAAACGTACCCACTCCAGAGAGTCCCACTCAAAATGCTTCCCCATCATGCCCAAATATGGAGACCTTCCAAGAATCCCCTATGCCTATGCAAAATCCTATCCCTTCCTTAGAAGTGGTTCCATGCCAAGAGTATAATTTGAAGAATGAAGAAACAATTCCTATCATAAATCAAGATCAAGACACCAAAACTCCTCAATCCCATCTAATGATTGAAAAAGATCCTATTTCACTAGAATGCCATGATGATCCCATTATACCTTTCCATTTCTTCCAAGATGACCCCTTCCATCCCAAGAACAAAGCATCCTTCAAAATCTCATTCCTAATCCACTTCCTATGCAAGATCAAGATATACCTTCCATTCTTTTCGACGATTCCATTGAAAGTCAAGAGAATAGCATCTTTAAAGAGGAATCCAATGATCTTCCTCTTCCATGTCAAGATCAAAGTATCCCTTTATTCCCTTGTCATAATCCTCCATGTTCAGCTCAACGATCCATCATGCCTACAAATACCTCTCATGATCCTATCATTTCATACATTCCACCTCCATCTCATAATGGACTCGTGCCTTCTTTCCAAAGCAAAGTGTATCCTACAAGTCAAAATATTTATAAAGGCAAAGGGGTAAATCTCCACAAGCAAGAACCCCTCCATATTAAATAAAATGTTAAAGGTCATGGCCTCAGGGACATTTCTCAAGATGTTGGTATCTCTCATAAATCCTACATTTCTCTAGTTAAATCCAAATATACACTTTCCCCATCATCTCTCCCATCCATTCTAGGTCCCTATATCCCTCCATCCCTTATGTGGGATCAACAAAGGCACACATCTTTGAGTACCTTCCATCCATCTAAAATACCTCCATATCATTCCTATACATTCATACATTATTCTCCTTCTCCAAGCAATTTGGATGCCAAGCATAAAAGTCATAAGTCAAGTAATCCACATGTATTCAAGGATCGACATGTCCCATCTAATCGACATGTCAAAACAAAGAAAAAGAAAAAATACAAAACGCCACAAAGAAAGAAGAAAAGTCAAAAGTTATATGGGTTCCTAAGGCACTTGTACAAGCAATGCACTCTAAGGAGCTACAAAAACATGAAAAATAAAACACCATGTGGATCCCTAAGCGCTTGCTTGAAGCACAACAATCTAAAGAAAAATCGAAATCGACATCCAAAATTGTTGTTCCTCCATCCAAACCTTTCAAGTCTATTCCTCCATCACCTCCTTCATCCATTTTGGGTTCTTATGCCCCAAAATCTGTAACCTTTCCTCCATCCAAATCTCAAAATCTGAGATTCACTTCTCTTCCATATGTCCACCATCCCTCAAGATGTGTGTCAATGTTGATCTTTCCAACATTTCCATCTAGCCATACACAATTCTTCCAACATCTCATCCATTATCCAACACCTCTTTTTCACCCTTCCATCCCTCTTATCCAATCCTTTGCATAAATCCTTTCCCTAGTTTCATTTCATTATCCTGCCAACATCTTTGAGCATACCTTCATAGCCATGGTCTATTGCAACTCATATTCTAAGGGTACCATCCAAAGAAGCGAGACGCTAGGGTCCTTCTTCCATCCCCTATTATGCCTCCATTATCTTTCAAAAAGAAAAAAAACTGATGAAAATAAAATAAAAAATCAGAAAAAAAAAAGTAAAGAGAAATAAATTTGTCCTTATGTGAAAACCACTTCTTGTGGCACCTTGGGCAAGTAACATGATGAACACTTGGCAAATGGGCGTCATGCATAATCCATTATCCTTTTGCACTTTACACTGGGGGCAAGTTCCATCCATGTACATCCATCTGTTATCCTTCTTCCTCCATTATCCGTCATCCTCCATTATCCCTCATCCACTCTATCTACGTTCATATCCCTTTTCTGTTGGCATTTTTGATGATGTTGTGATTGTCATTGATGGACACAAACTTGTTTTGTGATCACTTTCTTTATGTATGAGTTATGCTCAACTAGTAATTGTTCCAACTGATATTATGTATTATAGTCTTTAGACTATCGATGTTTTGTAGAAGGTGTTTACTGATCACAAACTGACTGAAGACCCAAAGCGGTATGAAGACCTCAAGTGGTTCGAGGAACCCAAAGTGGTACGAAGGAACAAAGCGGTAGTTAACATTTTTTGAGTCTTCATTTTGAAAACTGGTAATTGGTAAAATGTATGAACCGGTAATCGGTAATGAACCGGTATTACTCTGTGATGAGTTACCAACCGGTTTTTCTGTGATGAGTTATCATCCACTGACACTTTGGTGGTGATTTTGTGTCGTGTTACCAATTGTGTCTAGATACACTAAAATTAGGAACTTGTAATGTAATCCTATTGGACCAACATGAAATCACTCCTTTATAAGGACATCATGTCTAGGGTTTTAGTTGGATGAGGGTTTTTGTATGTACGATCATAGCAAAGAAGATTAGGTCTGTGTGAAGAAATAGAGTGTAGAAATATTTTAAGACTGAAGTAATGCTAAAATGCATTAACAATGAGCTATCATGGATCTAACCAAGCATACTATGCTAGTATCTAGATCACTCACTTGTTGATTACCCACATCTTCAACAAGTATGAAACCCTTAACCAAGTAGGCCTGGCAAAGCCTTTGTAAATCCTCTAACATGGTGGTTCACAACTGTGAATCTGAAATCCTCTCACAAGGTAGTCTTTAATAGGACTTATCTCCTAATAGAGATCTAGATTCCTAATAGGATCTGTTCTGGTCAAGAACATTGTATGACCTTAACCAGTCTGACCTTAACCAGTCTGGTTTCTATTCTGCAAATAGTTACTTGTGAGTTTCTGCTCATCGTGGTTTTTCCCATTTGGGTTTCCATGTCAAAACATCTTGTGTTATGATGATTGTGCTCTTGTGGGTGAATGCTTTATTTTCTATTTGGTTTGCATTTGTCTTAACCAGTTTGTTAGTAAATTTGCTATACTGGTTAACTGCTAAACTATTTAAGAGTTTGAGTTCAGTATTTTTTGGTATACTAATTCACCCCCCCCGCCTCTTAGTATTCATCAATTGGTATCAAAGCCAACCTTTCTATAAGTTTAACCACTTGGAAGGAGATATGGGGGAATACACTGTGAGGGAACTTACTCATCGTCTCACTCAGACTGAGAAAGCCTTTGATGAACTCAAACTCAAATATAAAGCCTCTCTGGCAAAAAGAAGAGAGCATGCTAAGAAAATGATGGAGCTTACTGAAAGTAGTTCTTCTGATGAATAAGACATGGAAGCCCTAGTTGAAGAAGTTGAAAAACTGAATGAATCTAATGCCAACCTGAGAAGGGAACTAGAAGGACTGACTATCAGAATGTGTCAAGAGCTTGAAAACTAGAGGAAAGCCGAAGACCTGGTAAAAGACAAAGATCATGAGATTTCCAAGCTGAAGCAAGAAATCAGTGTCCTTACCGCTCATCTCCAAGAGAGTAAAATGGAAAAAGAAGAAATGCAAGGTGAACTAAACATAGTTATTTATGAGAATGTAACCTTGAAGGAATCCAATGCTACTATTACCAAGGAACTCACTGAGTCAAAGGAAATACTTGCCAAATTCAATAAGAGTATTGCAAAGCTAGAGCAAAAGCTTGAATCAGCAAAACTGGTAAAGAATACCATTGGATTTGGTTTTTTCGGTTATGAAGAAGGTGAGACCTCTAGAACAAAAGATGTAGCATCAAAGAAGCAACCAACATCAAAGGATAAAGGTAAGAAAAAGTTTAAATCTGTTTGCCTTAATTGTCTCAAGGAAGGACATACTGCAAATGTGTGTAGAAATAAGGCCTACAATAACTTTCCTTATTTTCTAAACAATAAGCCTAGATCTAATAGATTCAATGGAAACTTCTATGCATGTAACAAGTTTGGGCATAGAGCATTTGAATGCAGGTCTGTAGTGCACAACGCTGGGAGATATCCTCAAAGGACTCAAGGAGTTTTTCCTGAATTCTCTGTGAACTGAAATCCAAACCAGTATAATTGTCTCAAGGAAGGACATACTGCTAATGTGTGTAGAAATAAGGCCTACAATAACTCTCCTTATTTTCTAAACAATAAGCCTAGATCCAATAGATTCAATGGAAACTTCTATGCATGTAACAAGTTTGGGCATAGAGCATTTGAATGCAGGTCTATAGTGCACAACACTGGGAGATATCCTCAAAGGACTCAAGGAGTTTTTCCAGAATCCTCTGTGAACTGGAATCCAAACTGGTATAATTGTCTCAAGGAAGGACATACTGCTAATGTGTGTAGAAATAAGGCCTACAATAACTTTCCTTATTTTCTAAACAATAAGCCTAGATCCAATAGTGTCATGCCCAAAATTTAGGGCAAAAACGAGATGATTTTTTTAAAAAATACTAACTAATTAACAAAGTTCGCTAACTCGACATGCACTAACATGTTTGCCATATCTATATTCGAGCTAACTCTGATACTAAACTAAGTAACGAAATTAATTAAAATTTATTTGCGGAAAACTAAATGATTTAATTTATTTTCTCATCAAACATAGTCAATAGTTTAATTAAATCAAATTCATTAAAAATAGTAGATGATGATAAAATTAATCTCCAATAAGACTATATTGTCTAAAATTCATTTTTTAAATCAATAATTAAAATAATCGATTAAAGTGTCAATTAATTTAGATAATTAATTTACACGGGCAAAATTAATTACGGGTAGCTATCAATCGATTTTAGAAAGCTAATTAAAATTATTTTTCTAGCATCCATTCTAACCTCAAAATGAAAGGTGCTTAAATTAATCCCTTTTAAATCCAAACTTAAAAGTAAATACTCTAATTAAATTAACTAAGGCACAATTAAGTATTTACCACACTAAATAAATTTTAAAATATAAGGTTAGGCTTTACTCATTAAATTTTTCCCAACTTCCTATTTGAATATCATATATGGGTAATTAAATATTTGTCTCTACATATAAATACATACCCAATTATATATATATATATATATATATATATATATATATATATATATATATATATATATATATATATATATATATATATATATCCTTCTTAAAAGATTTCCCAACTTAATAGCAGATAAGCCCTTCAACCCTAATTAGAGATTTTCAGTTATAAAAATGGCCCTAATCTAAATGAGTTACCATTTTATTTTATTTATTTATTACCCTAGCCCTACCCGGGCTAGGGTTTAATATATTTATATATATTTTTTTTGGCTTAGCACTTTGATGCAGGGCCGAATTGGGAGAGATCCAGTGGCGCAGAGGCGGAGAAATGGGAGGCGAGGTTTTTTTGAAGGCGGCACGGCCATGGCTGCCCACTATGCAGTGCACAGTGTGCGGCTCTGCTGTCCACTATGCATTGCACAGTGCGCGACTTTCCCCGCTGATCACTGTGCGATGCACAGTGCTCGGCCCCTTCCCCCTTTTTTTTTTTTTTTTTTTTTTTGTTTTATTTTTTTTATTTTATATTTAAATATATATATATATATATAGGTTTATATCTACATTTTTTTCGCAGGTAATTTTTATGATATGTTTTATATATAAGTATATATAAATATATACATGAAATCTACATGTATATAATTATATATATTTATATATAACTTATATTATTATTTCTTTTCTTCAAATAAAACCGAAATCATGGAAGATTCTGACTTTCAATTGTAGGAAAGGAAGTAAATTAATAAATCTGTTTACTGTAGATATCAATTTCTGAAACTAAATATTGCCAGTATTTAAAATAAATGTCTAACTTTCTAAAGTAAATGGAAGAATATTTTCCAGAATTATATTGTACTTTATTGCTTTTACAAAAAACAGAAATATAAAATTTATTTTTAATCTACAATATGCATGCAAATCTAATTTATGTCTTTCTTATTTAATTTTATTTTAAATGCCTAAGAATGGAATAAATTTTCTGCTAAACTATTTATCATAACACATCGGATACACTTTTTTTCTAAACTTAGGGAATACTAATTTAAGAATACATAATTCTTTTCTACAATAAATACATTTGCTGATTTTGCATTTACTACAACAACTGAATAGATATTTTTATTAAAATCTAACAACAACTACAACTCATATTTTCTGCAATTAAAATGAATACAAATTCACAGATAAAAGAAAAACACAGAATTAAATAAACTAATTTTCATATTACAATGACTATTGCATGCAATTCAAAAGTATTTCTTTTCAAATAGAAAATATGAATATATCTAGCTTTTTACAATCTTAAAGATATTCTGCAAAATTTACAAGATGTTTCTTTATTTAAATACAATAACTAATCTCACGTCTTTATTTCAAATTTACAATTAGCCTCTCATTTCAACGAATGAGGGTGTATTTCTCCTTTTTTTTAAAAACTAATAGATACAACTGCAATTAAATTTCTGCAACAATAATCTCCTGCAACTTCCCACTTGACCTATTCTTTTCTCCCGACAATCCTGCATAATAAATCACAAATATGACCATGGAGTGCTCACCTCCCAGCCTAGGCTAACTGGTAGCCACCCCCGAGCTCAGAGAACCAAGCCCTAGACGGGATACAAATATGCAAACACATAGTAGACAGAATGCACACAGATTTCAAACACACACCCATCCTGGCTACACTGCACCACACTTTGGTGATGACCTTTTTAAGGGTGGTAGTGGACTAATACCCTAAGGAGAACTGCAAGTATGGAAAAACATGTAGCCACCTCATGGCACAACAAATACATCAAGAATTTTCAACCCCTTATTCCTTATGCCCCCCAAGGCATTCTAGCCTTATATCCCTCCTTATGACCCCCATTGCACAAACAGGCCATGCAGCAAGGGTCACACAAAAATCCCTTGTGATCGCTCTCATAACAAGAGTCTCTCACTCGAGGGTTGTCACTGCTACCACCCACAAGATCCTCCTCTCTCCCAAGAGTAAGAGGTCTTGAAGACTCCCAAAAATATTTACAAAACAAAATACAAATACCAAATGAAATACCCAAAACAGAACATACAAGGAAACAATTTTCTTACACCAACATACCTTCAAACACATGCAAAAAGAAGTCATTTTAAGAAGAATGTAACCAACCTTAATCTGCCCAAGGTAGGATAGTATAGTTGAGGAAGAGTTGCCCAAATCCACGGATCTTCTCCTTCTACCCTTAGCCAAATTTTACTATTCAAAACTATTCTTTTCTTTTTCAAAATTTCACTTGTCTCCAAAAATGGAGAGTAGGTGATTACCCTCAAATTTTCAAATTCTTGCTTAAGAAGATCATTATCTTAGTTCTCACAAGTTTCTAAAAACTAAAGAGGAAGGTAAGACAGAATGGGAAAGAGAACTCTTATTCGAACAGGAAAGTTTACAACTAGGTTCAAACTTCTAATTTCAATTTTCGCACAACTCAGAAAAGTCAAATTTTAGAATGTCTAAAAGGTCACTTAGGAGTAGAAACTTGCCTAAAATTACCCCTAACCCTTAGGTATACCTTATGGGCTTTAGGAAACCCTATTAAACTACCCCTAGGTGTTCATTTAACCCATTTTAAACCCCTCTGAAGTTTATTTTCGGGTCAAACCTATGTTGACCACCCCAAAGATTCTTTACCCAAGGTATTTATGACATCACGTTACATTAATTGAAAAAGCTATAGTTGAACACTTTCTCACCAAGAGACAAAAATAAAATTTAAACTTAAATCCACACGTGTCAAGTGACACAAATAAAACACTTTTAAATTTTAATACATGAAATCGTCTCTTGTGGATTTTACACAAAACAATTAAATAACACTTAACACACATGCATCATATACTGTTACGAATAAAATACAACACAAACGGGGTGTTGTCTCTCCAAATAGACAACCCCTGACTTACAAACATACATTGGTCTAGGTTTGGTTCTCCGTAAATTTTCCATGGTCACATGGTTAACTTCTTGCGCATCTCAATTTACACATTAGTACTTTCAAAAATCCACATATAATATAATTCCAAGGAATAATAATACACATCATCGCTTGCATACAATTTACATCTGAACAAATTAAATTACAGCTTTTATCCAAGCAATTTCACCTAAGCAATTCATCCTAATTCACAAAACTTAAACATACATCATAGTTCTATTATCATAGTAAAGTCCTACAATTTCAATATCAACATATATCACCGCAATTTCATCTTATTCAAAAATCATGTAGTGTTCTATCTCATAAAGCATATAAATAAATCATCAATATGTAGCAATGTTATGCAAATCCTGAAATCATATAAGTTCTAAATTCCAAAATGCATCAAAATAAAGTATCCATAATAGTCTCAATATAAAATCCACTGAAATGTCAGACTGAGTCAAGGTGAGGCCTCACAAATAGATTCAATGGAAATTTCTATACATGTAACAAGTTTGGGCATAGAGCATTTGAATGCAGGTTTGTAGTGCACAACACTGGTAGATATCCTCAAAGGACTCAAGGAGTTTTTCCTGAATCCTCTATGAACCGGAATCCAAACCGGTATAATGCCTATGACCATCAATCAGGAAGTGGTGGCTATCAAGTGGCAACTGGTTGGAGAGAAAACTATTTGATCTATCATGGTAGCAGTCACACTGCTGCAACATGCAGAAGGGAGAATGGTAGAATGAACAATGGACCATGGAGAACACTTGGAATGGTATGCTATCATTGGAACAAACCGGGACACCCTACCAAAACTTGCAGAATGAGAAAGAGCCTATCAGATGATATCCCGGTCACACCAGAAGGGAAGATTGATATGAAAACCGTTCAAGCGAGAATGAATAAAACATGGAAAAAGAAACCTGAAGAAGTGTCACAAGATGAACCGGTTTCTACACCTAGTGTGGAAGTATCTGAAATGGCAAACTGAGCTTCAAAAAATCTTAGGGGGAACAAATCGGTGAAATGTTTTGAACCCCCAGTTTATATTGGTAAAAGACCTTAACTGCTATATGTTACCGGTCAATCGATAGAAGACTGGAAGTAGTAAAAAGGCAAAATTAGGGTTTATGCCCTAACGGTGATGCATTTATTATGGTAGGTGAGAATTCATTTAAAAGGATTTTTCAAAGTCATTTTCACTTATAAGTTTTCGAGTGAAGAATTTTTCAAGTGCAGAGTGACAAAAGGAAATTTGACTTGCGAATCAGAGAGATTTCAAATCTTGCAGAAGAATCCAAAGATATTGTCAATCAATCAAGTGAAGAACACCAAGCGGTAATCTAGCACCAAAGTGGTGTGTTGCAAAGCTGCATTTGCAAACCCTAAATTTTGAAATTCTGAAGGTATTTCTCAAAATTCTTGTTTATCAATTAATCATGGCTTCTACATCGCACTCCAGCTCTAGTGTACCCATGGACTCAGCTGAATTCATTCAAAGAAAAAAGAAATTCAATGCCCTGTCCCAAATACCTATCGGAGTCATTGTCGAAGGAGATATTTCAGGGTACATCGACTATAAATTAGAAGACCTAGGATCCTTAGTGATTCATTCCCAACTAGGTCTGTTTAGTGGGGATGACAAGAAGATCAAACTTGAATACAACATCCTGGAGAGGAAGAAACCTCACAATGTGGTTTACTTTCTTGAAGAGTTCACAGAAGAACACATCCACATCATCCCGAGCAGAGTGCATGGCGAAAAAATGTATCTCGAGAGGACGCATGACATTACCCCTGAAGCAATTCATGTCGTCACCAATTTCTACAATAGTGGAGAGGTGTCAACCCTTAGGAAAGTCATCAAGACTCAAATGACCAAGCTCACTGGTTCTCTGAGTGACCAATGGGGAATGACCATCAACACCATCAAAGATGAGTTGGTCAAGTATGCTTGCATGGTGATTGGGTACCAGACATTTTATGCTAGCAGATTAAACTCTGTCTCTGCTGTTGTGGTAAATGTCGCCCTACAAAATGATCATGGAGGATGCCTCATTTGATCTATGCACTTGTTTGCAGAAGCAACTTCTATTAAACTTAAAGTCCATCAAACAGGACAGTGCCCTAAGATTCAAATTTGGACAACTTTTGGTGGGTCTGTTTTTCTACTTTCAAGGCTATTTCCTAAGAGTTGGTTATATTCAATGGTCTGCTGACCAACCGGTCACCAAACAAATTAGGGAAAGTCTCCTAGTGGTGGGAGCCGGATATCTTGAGGTGTTGAATAAATATTTTGATGAATTCAAGAGGAAGATGAGTCAAAGGATGAGGATATCTGGAGACATTGTTAAGAAATATGAAGAGGACATCTGCTTTACCATTAGAGTAGATGAGTGTGTAATGGAAGTAGTAGAGCCCAGACAGGAAGAAGTAGAACCTATGGGATATGACGTGATGTATGACATGTTAGATGGGTATTCCTCTACCCTACTAGCCTCGCCTCTAGATGCAAAGGCAAAGTGAACCGACACCTACTTGGAAAGGGTAACACCGGTTGAAGAACCTTCAACGAAAAAGGGAAAGGAAGTGCCATTGGTATCAACACCGATTACCTCAGCCAGCCCAAAAGTGACCAAGTAGTCACCTGCCAAGAAGAAACCAGAAGTTGCACTCGCTAAAGTATTTGAAAGGAAGCAGAAAACCAAAAGCAACTCACCAGAGTTTGAGGATACAGAACCTAAAGTACAACCTAAGAAGACCAAGCAAACACTACCGGCAATGCACCTACATCATCTGCACCGGTATATATTGACATCTCTTCTTATAAGCCGATGACACATTGTCAGAGGACTATTAAGAATATAAGAAGAAAATTGCTTAGTGATCTGAAGGAATGTTTTAATGATTTTACCGATAATGAGAAAGAGGAAACAGAGCGAGAAGTCATTAATTATTTGTGTGTTCATGACCGGTCGCAATCAGAAATTAGATCCGAGACACCTAATTCTTTGTACAATTCTTTAGATAATAAATGGCGCATTGCCATAGAAAGAGAATAGGAGATCAGAGAAAAGATTTTTGCAAAATACTTCCCTGATGCTTCAAACTCTAAATTGTTTAATAAAAAAAACATGAACCAGTAGAAAGGTCTCTTCTTCATGAGAAGAAGAAGACTCTTGCTACTAGAAGGAAAAGCCTCTAAAGTGGTGAAAGACAGACACTCCCACACTAAAGAAGCTGTGAAAATGCATAATGTAGCTCAAGCAAATAGAGAAATTGAACAGGAAATGGAAACTAGAAAATTGGATGAAGCATTTGATGATGAAGGAGAACTAGCTACAGAATAGGTGGACACCATTTATGTTGATGATTTGGATGTTGAAGATGTTACTCCAGACATAGAAAAGGAAAAGGCTGATAAGGAAAAAGCAGACAAGGCGAAACAGGATAAAGAAAAAGAAGACAAGGAGAATCTGGACAAGGCAAAGGCCGACAAAGAGAAAGCAGAGAAACAGGAAGAGAAAAGGAAAGAGGAAGAGAAGAAGAAACAAGAGGAAGAGAAGAAGAAGCAAGAGGAAGATAAGAGGAAACAAGAAGAAGAGAAGAGGAAAGAAGACGAGAAGAGGAAAGAAGACGAGAAGAGGAAAGTAGAGGAGGAAAAGAAAGAAGAGGAGAAGCGGAAAGATGAGGAGAAGAAGAAACAAGAAGAGGAAAAGCGAAAAGAAGAAGAAAGACAGAAGGAGGAAGAGAAGAAAAAGTGTGAAGCAGAGAAAAGGGAGAAAGAAGAGGAAAAGAAAAAAGTGGAAGAGGAGAAGGAAGCAGAAAAGAACAAACAAGCAGAGACTCCAAAGGCAACCGATGGTCAAGCCAAACCGGCTGACATTACCAGTCCTATTGATCTCCAATTTGTAGATGAATCGGAGCTGTTGCAAGGCATAAAGATAGCACAAGAAAGACTAGAAGAATTAAGGAGGAAAAAGGAGCAAGATGTCATTCATACTACGATTGACAGCCTTACCAGTTTGATCCTGGGTACTAACTCTCCGGTACCAATTCCTCTCTGGCCAAACTAAAACTTCTATGTACAGTTGTAGAGGGCTAGGTACAATGCCTGGAAGAATTTGTTAAAGCTAATGCATAGAAGAAGCATCAAAAGGCACTTAACACTGCCTTAGTGAAGAAACTGAATGAGCTCCGATCTCAACTTCAGAAAGAGCAGAAGGATATAAGAGATGCTATTGATGAGGGAAAACTACTGCTAAGCAAAATAAGCCAATCCCATCTATTTTGTGATGATGTGCTTGTACAAAAGGATAAACTACAATCTGATTTGCAAGCATACATAAGAAACTTTAAGACCTCGTATGATTCTTTCACTACATATGGGCAAACTATTCACCAGTATCAGGTTCAGTCTGCAAGGATATAATTGGAGATTAGCAACCGGATAAGAGATTTGTAGGAGCTTCAACTATTTTTATTACCCAGACTGCAAATTCTTCAGAAGTGCTTTCTCAATCTGGAAGCTTTAACGACATCTCAAGAGATGAGTACAATTGATGCCATGAAAGAACATGTATCACAGATGCAGACGGAAAGTGAGGTTTCTACCTCATTACTTGAGTCATGGTCATTAGCCATGAAGACCTTTATGCAGGATTTTAAATTAGTTTTTGATAAGTTTTACTCATTATTGTCATAAACATTTATTTATTTTAATGATAATGAGAAACAGGGGTTATTTTGTAGTACTTTGTCATTGTTGGCAAAGGGGGAGTAGTATTTCAAATTTTGATGAATGTTATGTATACTTTCATGTTACCTTTTTAAGGGAGTAGTATACATTGTTTTTTCTGCAAAAAGGGATAGTGTATATGCTGAGGGGGAGTAATTTTGATTATGGCATATTTTTTGTTGTAAAACACTTAGATGTCAAAATTTTCCTAAGTGTTGCCATCAATGCCAAAGGGGGAGATTGTTGGCATTTTTGATGATGTTGTGATTGTCATTGATGGACACACACTTGTTTTGTGATCACTTTCTTTATGTATGAGTTATGCTCAACCGGTAATTGTTCCAACCAGTATTATGTATTATAGTCTTAAGACTATCGGTGTTCTGCAGAAGGTGGTTACCGGTCACAAACTGACTGAAGACCCAAAGCGGTATGAAGACCTCAAGCGGTTCGAGGAACCCAAAGCGATAGTTAACATTTTTCCAGTCTTCATTTTGACAACCGGTAATTGGTAAAATGTATGAACCGGTAATCAGTAATGAAACAGTATTACTCTGTGATGAGTTACCAACTGGTGTTTCTGTGATGAGTTATCATCCACTGACACTTTGGCGGTGATTTTGTGTCGTGTTACCAATTGTGTCTAGATGCACTAAACCTAGGAACTTGTAATGTAATCCTATTGGACTGACATGAAATCAGACTCCTTTATAAGGACATCATGTCTAGGTTTTTAGTTGGATGAGGGTTTTTGTATGTGCGATCATAGCAGAGAAGATTAGGTTTGTGTGAAGAAATAGAGTGTGAAAATATTTGAAGACTGAAGTAATGCTGAAATGCATTAACAATGAGCTATCATGGATCTAACCAAGCATACTATGCTAGTATCTAGATCACTCACTTATTGATTACTCACATCTTCGACAAGTCTGAAACCCTTAACCGAGTAGGCCTGACAAAGCCTTTGTAAATCCTCTAACAAGGTGGTTCACAACTGTGAATCTGAAATCCTCTCACAAGGTAGTCTATAATAGGACTTATCTCCTAACAAAGATCTAGATTCCTAATAGGATTTGTTCTGGTGAAGAACATTGTATGACTTTAACCAGTCTGACCTTAACCAGTCTGGTTTCTATTCTACAGATAGTTACTTGTGAGTTTCTGCTCACCGTGGTTTTTCCCATTTGGGTTTCCACATCAAAACATCTTGTGTTATGGTGATTGTGCTCTTGTGGGTGAATGCTTATATTTGTTGTTTGGTTTGCATTTGTCTTAACTGGTTTTTTAGTAAATCTTCTATATCGGTTAACTGCTAAACTATTTAAGAGTTTGAGTTTAGTATTTTTTGGTATACTAATTCACCCCCCCTCTTAGTATTCATCATTTTCCACCTTTGATCTTGACAAGGTTAAGGATCTTTTTAGGCTTCATGTGTCCTATCTATTACACTTGATCTAGACCCTTTAGCTCCTCTCCATTTCTCGCTTTCATCCTTCATTATAACCATTGATCTTGATTATCCTATCTACCTCCTATCCAAATCTATCCCTTGATCTTGATCAACACTATGGACAAAATGCAAAAACATGCTTTCCACAAACCTCTTGACATGGTCACTTCTTTGGACCATATGGCTTCGTTACACTATATCCTTGCTTTACACTGCTAAAATCCTTGCTTTACATCGCTAAAATCCTTGGTTTACATTGCTATATCTAGACCCTGTGCTTGGATTAATGTTGTGAGATAGTCCTTGAAAGTCTCCACCATCATTCGCTTATCCATTCATGTACTCAAAATCCCTTTTACCTTGCTAGAGACTAGGGGCAAACATCAAACTCCTAAAAAATCATAAAATGTTCTGATCAAACTCCTAAAAATCATAAAATTTCCGGAAAAAACTCCTAAAAATAAAAAAATGTCTTGAACAAAATCATAAAAATCATAAAATATCTTTAAAAAAATCACTAAATCAAAAAAACTGACAAAATCAAAGCAAGAAAGCATAGACAATCCTTCAAACTAAATCAACATCAGACAAACTCTCAAGGTCTACAATCAAACTTATCGCATGTCTTGTTAATTAATCTATCAACTCTATTAAACATCTGTTAGGATTCCCACAGATACTGAGAGGGGGGGGGTGAATCAGTATCTAACCGGTTTATTGAATTTCTTGACTTAAAACACGCAAAACATATTATAATAGTATACCAGTATGCAAGAAATAATGCAATAAACAGAAATGAAAGTAACCACATAAGAAACATACCATAACACAGGATTTTAATGAGGAAACCCGGTGTGAGAAAAACCTCGGTGGGATTTGTGACCCACAATATTCACTTACTGGCCAATAAGGGAATATTACTTACAATAGGGGCCCTGCACATGCAGGAAGGCCAAGTGCCTAGAGCTCACTGCTCAATGGGAAGTCTCACTAACTTACAATGTGGATTATGCAAATCCAATGTCTTGTACTGCTTTACAATAGCATCTTCAATGCCAGATTCAATACCAGTTTCTGCTCTATTCTTTTCATATACCCTTTAACCTATATTTTCGCACAATAGGTCTGCTTCCTAATTTTTCCATGCATATAAAATGTCTACAATGATCTCTCTTATATATGAGAGTCATTTTACAACATGCCAAGTCGGCTTACAAAGTTTTTACAATAATAAACAAAATATAATATATCAAAAATCTTGTCGGCCTCTATGCCGGTATGCTTCCTTTTTCTGTGCCGGTGATGGTGGTCTGAGTGTCGGTGTAGAGTCTGATCTTGCTAGTGCTGGTGTAGTGTAATGTCTTGCCAGTGTCATGCTTTGCCAGTGCCATAGGATTGTAAGGTTGCCATCAATGACAAAACCTTCAATCACCTTCAATGTCTCATTGGAGTGTGCATATGCCAACAATCTCCCCCTTTGGCATTGATGGCAACACTCATGAGAAATTTCAAAAGTGTATCCAAAAATGTGAGGTCCAAAAATGTGTGCTCCCCCTAAGCATATGATTCCAGTGATATTGAATTTTCTCATACCACTACTCCCCCTTTGGCATCAATGACAAAGGTTGTCAAGATGTCAGTAGAGTTTGTGATTTCAACCTTGTAACTGGGCAGTTACAATTTGAAATAGATCTGTCAAAATTAAATTTATACTCTCCATAAACTTTTTACTATCTCTGATAGCTATTTCTGTCCTTTGAACTGTACCAGTGAGATGTTGCATGTGCTCTACCGGTGTCCTTTGTCCCTGTACAAGTGCCTCAGATATCTCTTTCTGAATGAATGCTAGATAGTCCACTCTTGGACTCAATATTAACCTTAAACTTTTTGCCGTATTCTCTATTTTCTCCTTTTCTCTTCCCAACTTTAGTAATTCATCCTCAAAATTTGTTATCTATTGTTCAAAAACTGATAGTGTATCTGGTGAATTAACAAAATTATTTGCAAGTTTATTTATTTCATCCTGTACCTTGCTTATTTGCTTATCTATATCAGTTGTTAGTAGGTTTGTCTTGCAGGAGTCTTTGTACAAAGTCTTGAACTCTTTTAGTAAATTACACAGTTTTGGTAGAAGTGTGTCAAATTCTCTGGTACACTTCTTTATCTAATTTTCAAAGAATTTTTGCTTTTCAGTTTCTACCTTATTCTTCAATGCCTCTTGCTCAATTGTCACTGTGTTTTCATTGATGTATGTTGACAAAATTTCAATTTGATTTAATGAAACCTTATTTTCTATGTTACAGTTAGGAGCTAGTCTCTTCAAAATTGGTATGGTGTCATCTATAGCCTTATAAGCTTTTGAGCTGCAATCTGTTATCTTCTTAATTGAATCTAAGAGTACTTCTGTTACATTGGTTGATTTATATCCTGATGAGGAACCAATATTCTGAATACCATCGGTGGTAGAAGTAACCAAGCTTGTTGTGACCTCTGGTAGGTCAGTCTGTGTTTCCATATCTTTAAGCAATGGTTTTTGGTCTTTTCCAATTGCTGGTTGCACTGTTTCCATGTGAACCTGTCCCTGTTCTAGAGTGTGTTTCTCTTCTTGTCTCTTTGTTTGTTGCTTTGCCTCAGTTTGAGTTTGAGTTTCTACCTGTTGTTCATCTGCCAGTCTCTCTTGTGTGTTATCAGTTTTCTCAGCTACCGGTGTCATACTATCCATGTTTGTCTTACCAGTTGTATCTTTGTCCACCACAATGTTGATCTTTTGTGTATCAACATCTACTGTATATAAGACTTCAAGATTAGGATTGACATCCTGTTCATTCATACTTTTAGTTGTCGGTTGATCTTTTGTAGTAGTTGTTGTTGTTGTTACCGATGGAGTAGTCAAAGGAGGTGGGGTTAATTTGTCTTTAACTTTGATACCGGGTGGTCCACTAACTTTACCTTTACCCTTGTCCTTGTCCTTTTGATATACCTTTATAGGTTTATGGCTCATGTATTCTTCATGTTTTTCTTTTTCAACTAGGAATGTGTCCCATGCATTTTTTGTTTCTTTATTCACCTCATTAACTCTTCCTACCATTAATGCAATGTGCCGGTGTGCAGTAGAGAATACTGACCGGTTAGCTTCAGCAATTAAATTATCAATTTCTTTGGGTGAGTTCACCGGGTACACAACAAGTAGCTTTTCTATCTTGATTTTCTTGTCAAGTTCTACTACTGCTTGTCTTCTTGCTTCCAATCTTTGAAATAATTCATTTGGTACTTCATCTACTACTTCCATCAAAAATTTATTATACATGTCCATGTGCAAAATAACACTATTTTCTACTTGTTCTTTTTCATCTGTTGTCAGAGTGTTATACAATTTTTCTATATTCTTTAGTTTTCCTTCCTATGTAATTTCATTCAACAGTATGTCAAGGGGGGCCATGTCCTAACATGTCTTCTTCTTCTTCTTCTTCTTCTTCTTAGGTGTCATTTTCTTCTTTGGTGTCGACTTCTTAACCGGAGATCTCACTACTTGTTGTTTTTGTCTTGTCCTCCTTGGTGAGGGTGTAGTTGCCAGTGAGGATCTCTTTTTCTTACAACTCTCTTGAAAGTTGCAGGCATGTCATTCTCCAAAGAAGTGCCTGAATGATATCCTGAGCTACTTTTAGATCATCTTCTAGTTTGATATTTTGCAATTTTTCTATATCATAGTCTGAGAGAGTTGCTTCAAGTTGCTTCATCAGATTTTCCATGTCTACCAATGTCAAGATCTTCCTCAAGCTATTAGGCTTCTGAAAAGAGAGGACCAAGCTTTGATAGCAATTGTTAGGATTCCCACAGATACTGAGAGGGGGAGTGAATCAGTATCTAACTGGTTTATTGAATTTATTGACTTAAAACATGTAGAACATATTATAATAGTATACTGGTATGCAAGAAATAATGCAATAAATAGAAATGAAAGTAACCACATAAGAAACACACCATAACACAAGATTTTAACGAGGAAACCTGGTGTGGGAAAAACCTTGGTGGGATTTGTGACCCACAATATTCACTTACTGGCCAATAAGGGAATATTACTTACAATAGGGGGCCTACACATGTAGGAAGGCCAAGTGCCTAGAGCTCATTGCTCAATGGGAAGTCTCACTAACTTACAATGTGGATTATGCAAATCCAATGTCTTGTACTGCTTTACAATAGCATCTTCAATGCCAGATTTAGTACCGGTTTCTGCTCTATTCTTTTCATATACCCTTTAACCTATATTTTCGCACAATAGGTCTGCTTCCTAATTTTTCCATGCATATAAAATGTCTACAATGATCTCTCTTATATATGAGAGTCATTTTACAACATGCCAAGTCGGCTTACAAATTTTTTACAATAATTAACAAAATATAATATATCAAAAATCTTATCGGCCTCTGTGTCGGTATGCTTCCTTTTTCTGTGCTGGTGTTGGTGTTGGTGGTCTAAGTGTCGGTGTAGAGTTTGATCTTGCTAGTGCCGGTGTAGTGTAATGTCTTGCCGGTGTCATACCTTGCCAGTGCCATAGGATTGTAAGGTTGCCATCAATGACAAAACCTTCAATCACCTTCAATGTCTCATTGGAGTGTGCATATGCCAACAACATCAACATGTCTTATACAAGGAAGGGACACTCGAAACCAGACATATCAGTCTTACATGGGGTACTTACTCTTTGAAACTAGACATTCCTATCAATGATCACATAAATTAAAACAATGACATAGATCAGTATGGTTGTTGGATTTTGTCTAGGTTAGTCTTATCTCTTGTACTGAAATGTTGCATCTTTTCTTTAGCCCGTACATATCTTTTAGTCACTTTCGTGACATCTTGGTTCTTTTAGAACCCTCATGGCTTGAAACCGATCACTGTCCTACTATTAGGGTAATCAACTGAGTAATTTACATATCCTAAGAAGTATCAACCAAGTCATCTTTCAGTCAGTGGTACCCGGTCATCCACTCTGAGTTAGTCACCTGTCTCCTAACTACTCAAGAGTTTTATAACTGAGTACAAAAGCAAAACAAAACTGAAAACAATCACTAAACTGTTTAAGATATGCATGAAATTTTCTTTGTGTATTTTCTTTTATATTGGTTTTCAATTATTATCCCTCTGAGTAACTCGAGGAAGTCTATCTTGACTAAGGGCAAGGATTGGGGGCATAATATTTTCTTTGCTTTCTGCTTGTAGGAATGATTCTAATGATTTGAAAACATCTAATCAGCTGGTTGTCTGCGATAAGTGCCTTCACATTAAGGTGAAATCACCACACAGACATCGACTCTACTTATTTGTATGCTATAGGGAGGTTCCCATCATTTCTTTATCTGTTTTGAGGGAATTTCTTTATCATGCAATCTAGGTCCTTGCGAAATCTGTCCAAGGATATGAACGAAAAAAGTGTCATTGCAGACAAGATAATTAATATTGCCCATGAAAAGAAAGGAACTCTAATCTACCTTCTATGTTTGTAAAACGCTCAATGATGAAAATTAAGCTTTTCAAATCCAGTGACTAGGTTTCAGTTGCATCTCATTTTGCATCTCATCTTGCATTTCATTCTACATCTCGTGAATTTAGAGTGATTTCGGTATGGTAACAATGATCTCTTTATCTTCAGAATCAGAGTTTGAAGTTCCATCATTTCTCAGCTAAGTGGTCTCTTTTTCATTATCGTTTCTCCGATCGAGTACTTTTGTATTGAGATGTTAGCTGCATACATGAGAATCTTCTATAGATTCATACATTCATTATCACTTATTTGCATTCATATTATTGCATGAAGAAAAATAAAAATTTGCATTACTAGTTACTCATTCTCCTCATTTATTTGCATAAAAAGAAACAAAAATAAACATCCCTATTCCATTTGCATTCATTCATCTATACTGAAAAGATATGCGCACATATAGAATAAAGCATATAGAACATCTCATAATCAATCAACACAAGTACGATGAAATCAAATCAAGAGCTCATAAATCGGTTGTCCTGAGTCCATTTTCAGGATCGAAATTGAAATCTGACGTCAATTCTCTAATCGAAATTTCACGACGTTGACCACTTAGCGCTTTCATCAACTACTCATTCTCTTCTTCAATTTGCGCTCAATTTCTTTTCAATCAACACTGAGTCTCAATTTTATTCCTCTGAATCACTTTCATGTTCAAATCATCATCATCGCTAAAGCAATTGCCTATAATCGTGTACCCTTGCTATCTTTCGATTTCACTACCGAGGGGGCATACTCATGACCTCAAAGTCGAGAATTTCTTTCAAAAATCTTCATTGCAAGTCGAGCAGCTAATCTTTTCTAAACATCGAACAAGACCTCATCATCAAGGGCATCTCAACTTCATCTCTTTATATCAAGTTGATATTTCTCAATCATCTGAATCAAATCAATCTCTAGGGGCATATCAATTTTATCACTTCATATCAAGCTGACATTGTCTTTGGCCAAATCAGTCTCTTAACGTTAATCAATTTCATCACTTTTCATCAAGCTGATTATTCATTTAAACTCAATCAAAATTTTAAAGAGTATTTTTGATTACACACTCAATCTAAGCAGGTGTTCAGTTTCATCGCATCATATCAAGCTGGACAATTTATCTTCGCTCATCGTGTCTTGATCCATCAAGTTCAAGATTGATTTTATCTTCACTCATTGTGTCTAGTTCAATCAAGTTCTAGATCAGTAAGATCCGCTTCTTGATCAATCAAGTTCAAGTTCGGTATCTTTGCTCTTTATCGTTCCTAGTTCAATCAAGTTCGGGACCGGTATCTCTTTAATCAAACTCTGTTCAGCTTCATCGCTTCAAATCAAGCTAAACACCTCGCTCTTCATCTGGTTCGTGATCAATCAAGTTCAGAACTGGTATCTCCAAGACATCAACTATTCTTTGAACCAACGCGTTGCTCGCACATTAATTCAAAGAGGGGCAAACGTAATACCCTACAAATGGTCATCTAAACCATGAGCCCCTAATCTTGACAACGTCACCAAGGTCCTAACCAAAGGCAATTAAAATAAATCTTGAGCACACAATTAATTTCTAAAATCATCAATGTCACATGGCAAATTAATCACTCAATATTAATTAAATATTTATTTAATTAATTAAATCATTCCAAGTAAATCATTTTAAAACAATTATCTTATTTATTTTAATTAAATATATTTTGCATATTTAATTAAATATATCAATTTGTCATTAAATCATCAAAAAGAGGAATTAATTTGAAAAATAAATAAAAATTGTCATAAATCTTCAAAAAAGGAAACAAATCAAGAAAGAGGAATCGGAAATTATGAGCACAAATCTTCAAAAAAGGAAACAAATAAAAATAATAATTAATTGACCAAAAAATAATTAAAATTTTGAGAAAAGTAATCAATTGGAGATAATCTTGAAAAACAAATTAAAAATTGATAAATAATCTCAAAGAAAGCAATTAAAACAATTAAATATTAAAATTGAATGAAATAGAGAATAAATCAGTTTTTTCTGATTTTATCTTAATTTTAGTTCAATTTCCTTTAAAACTGAGAAAAGCATCCAATCACATCAATTCACCTGGATTGTGCCATTGGTTTCTTTATGAATTTTCTATAAATTCAGGCTGTCATCTCTCATTCAAAAATCCTGGAGAATATATTGTTATTATGTTGTTTTTGCTCTAGGTTCATTGAGAATTTGCATTGAGATATTGCATATTAGTTATTTCATGTTGCTTAAATCATTTAGCTTAAATATTCATATATTGCTTAAATCATGTTAGATTAATCTTGCATTCATCTAGCTTAAATCCATGCTCATATAGATTAAAAATCCTTCGTTTAGGTGTTGTCTAGTCACTGGATAGCTTAGCAATATGAGAGCAATCTAAACTCGCATCTACTAGAAGGCAATGGGTCGCTTTGTAATGGTTTATTATTCATTGATTATTGATTTACTAACCGTGCATCTAATGACTTAATTGAAGTGTTGTGTATTCTAGATATAGATATAGGTCCACTTTTCATACACACACAACCAAATAGGTGCAACTTGTATTTGTAGGAGAATGCAAGTGGGGGGGTAGTTTAGGGATTTTAAATAAATATTTATTTATTTATTTAAAGGAGGAAAGGGGGTTTATTTAAACAAATATGTTTTATTTATTTAATTGATTGTGCATTTGGTTTAATGAATTAATTTAAATAAATTGAATAATTTATTTAATTAATAGAAGAGGTTGAGGATGAATTAATTAAATATTATTTTAATTAACTGATGACTGATGGTGAAATAATCAAATAAATACTTAATATTCATTTAATTAAGTGGATAGATTTATGTGTCTACATAAAGATTAGAGAAACAGATCATATTATTGTCTTAAAACCTCCGACGACCATTCGGTTATCACCATATAGTCATCATAGAACATTCAGTGGTCAACTAGTTACATGCAGGCTACAAGCCAGATACAATCCATCTGGATCTCACAAAGTTAACCTGATCTCTAATCACGAATCTAAGTCCTTATTTTGCTCGCTACTTCCTTTCAAATGATTAGATAATATCCTATATATACCCTCTAGAACATATCTGGGTCGGCCACAAAAGATTACAATTACCAATGCAGGAAAAATGAATTGTGTAACTAGGTCGGCCCTAAGATTGAAAGACATTCCTTTGAAAAATATCAACCAAGAAGTGTGGATCAACAAGAAGGTCGGCCACATGCCAAAGAATATCGGACAAGACCCCAAATAGATCCACACGCCAAGAAACCACTTTGAAAATGAAGGAAAACCAACTAGTAAACTCAAGAACTGTCCCGAAACCCAAAAACACTCAAACCAGGAGCGATAACAAGCCGAAAAAATTTCAAATGGACTGAAAATATAGAATTAAGCACATTAACCAACCTGTAAACCGAAAATAGGATCTGCAATGAAAAGCGAGCAACTACCAACACTTACCCACAAGAACATAGAAAACTGCACACTGAACTAAACAAGAATTAAACTGAAAGGAAATATTTTTGGTTGATTCAACACTGCTCATAGACTAGGGATGCTCCTGCATCAGACACCCTAGGTAGAAAGAGATGTTCCATGAGAGGCAACTCATAAACATTGAAAAGGATTCAGGATAAAAAATCCATGCTCATTTCTGATCCAAACATCTTCCTTATCTGTAAACCTCTTCTTTAGCTCCTCCGGGACCTCAACCAGATTCTCTAACTCCTGACTCTCTTTGTTTCTCTTCCTTTGCTTCAAATATGCACATTGTCTTTGCTTATTGCTTTCTTTCTTCTGCAACTCTGATTTGTTTTTGCCACAAGACTTCATCTGGTGTGTCACCATAAGCTTTCTGTCATCTGGTTCTATCGGTCCATCAGGCTTATCTATTAGATCCTTCTGTAAACTCATGCCACCTTATTATATAACCTCTGCAACCAATTTCTTGGTGCTACAACTTTTCTCAAGTCTTAGATTCTTCACCTCCTCTTTCTCCTTCAAAGAAGTCAATGTGAACTTCTGCCCATCCTTCTCAATATTGATTAGGTTTCTTCTATAGTCATAAATAACTCCTCTATCAAACTGTCAAGGTCTTCCCAACAAGACATGATGAACACTCATAGGTACAACATCTAACAAGACCTCATCCCTAAAAGGCCCAATCTTAAAATTCACCAAACACTGCTCCTTTACTTCTAAATTTTAATCATCTTGTAAACAACTTACCATGTAAGGACAAGGTTTCTCAAGCCTCTTCAATCCAAGCTTCACTACCATCTCCTCAGATACCAAATTATAAGTACTCCCACTATCAACAATAACCTTGAAACACTTATTACCACCTGATTTGCACACAATCCAGAAAAGACTTTTTCTTTGAGTAGATCTGGTATCTTCATTTCTCTGCTCCATCATGACCCTTCTGAACATAAGGGATTCTCCTTGCTCCAGTACACAGTTAGTTCCCGTAACTTCTCCTTTCGGTTCCTCATTTTCCACACAAATTATTGCCATTCCCTTCTTACATTCATAAAATCTATGTCCGATTTCTCCGCACTTAAAATTTTTTCCAAGAAATTCTCTATTGGTACTGCCACTATCTTTCCTCTATGTTTTCTTACCTACTTCTTTATTCCACTTAGGTTTTGATTCTTCTTCAACATTCTACTTCTCTGTACTCATCTGCCCCTTGAATCTCTCCTTCCCTCTAGGGTTATTCGACTATCTTCTTCTCTCCTTCTCTCCATCCTCCAAAGCATACTGGTATGCTTCTTCAACTATGGAAACCCTCAACATACTCATCTCATCCTGAATGTTAATGGAAGTCCATTTATGTACCTTGCCACCTTTTCTCTATCCATCTCTCTATGTCCAGATCTAATCATCACCTTGTAGAATTCCTCAATATACTCTTTCACAATCATGTTTCTCTGTTTTAGGTTCTGCAACTTCTTGAACAATTCTAACTCATAGTCTCCCGATATGAACTTGGCCTTCAATCTTGCAACCATATGTCTCCACTAGGTGATCTTAATTTCACCGTTATCCACTCTGTCTCTCTACAATTCTTTCCACCATAAGGCATCGTGCCCTTTCAACCTAGTTTGTGCCAACTAAACTCTTTGTGGGTCCTTGACATCCTCAATCTCAAAGTAATCCTCCAACTCTCTGATCCAATCAATTAGATCCTCTGGGTTCAGTATTCTGAAAAAGTTTGAAACTTCCACTTTATGAACTTTACTTGCTTGTGCCATTTCCCTCAAGAATATTTCCTCTCTTTCGTCTTCCGTCCCTTCAGCCTCTTCTACCTCAATCTCTTCACCGACTTCTTGATACTCATTTTTAGATTTTGGATTCCTTCGCAAACCAGCCAATGCATTCTGGATTTTGTTCCTTATCTCATTCTTGAAATCCTCCATCATCTGCTCTACCCTTTGGGGGTTTATTCTTCTATGC